>NW_025223765.1:207866-717268 GCF_014066325.1 Apis laboriosa
GAGGGGGATTCGTTCGAGGCAATACGTTCGAAAGTTTCGTCTGGTAGGGATTAAGAGGGAGGGGAGGGGTTTGCAGTTGTTTCTTCGCGGGGAGGGAAAGGAAAAGGGGAGTAATGCTCGTGTCACACGAAGCAAGTTCTCGTGGAGATTTTTATCGGCCTTCTCCCTCCCTCCCTCCCTCCCTCCCCCCTGCAAATCGATATTGCGTCGTTCGAGATAAAAAAAGGGAGGGGGGAGGGGGGGAATCGTGAAAATACAGTTCGAGAATTTAAGGTTAAAGTATCCTGTTCAACTTTTTACAACGAAATATCGTATCCTTTGTAATTTATTTTTATTTTTTTTTTTTTTTTTATTATAAGATAGAACATTAGTGCTTATTTGTCGCAGAGTTCAATCTCAATCAAGCTAGTAGTTTTGTACAATTGTGTCGATGTCGAGGCAGAGGAAATGGAGAATAATGAGTTTATAGATAAGCGAACACGAAATTACGAACGCTTAGGGATAATTTTATCTATTTATTCGAAGATAATATTCAATTTATTTATTATTATTATATATCTATATATTATATATTAATATTATATATTATTATCTATATTATTCGAAGATAATATTCAAAATGATATATTCCACGCACAGATCCAAATCTCCTTTCGAATAATGCGAGTAGTATTAATTCGGTCAATTGTCCCATCTCGAGCTCGTCGAACCAGCTCCTCGTTAAGACACCGCCAACACCGTTTTTTAACGAGAAGCGAAATTCGAAAACAACGGAGTTTCTCTCGGAGAATGAAAAAGAAAAGAAACCGTAAAACCGGGAAGAGAAAGCGTTCTAATTCCAACGAGCGATATCGAATCGAGAGAAGCTTGAATAAGAGAGACCTCTGTTTCTCTGTTCCAGAAAATCCTGCTACCGTTGCGTCGTCATTCACGAGAAGCACTCGAACGTCCTCCAGTACAAAGAAAGTAAGTACGAGTCCCGAAAGAACGTTGGAAGATACCTGTCTCTGTCTCTCCCACTCACTCCTTCCTTCCTTGTCTTTAACTCCTCCTCCGGCCGTCCAGATGTCGTTGTCCTCGCCCCACGAATAATCCCTACCTCCTAATAGCCGTTGTTTCGCGCTGATCGATAACGATTTCCCGGGGAAATCCATTCATTAATTAGAATGCCGATCGGTAATTAAAAAGCTCGGAAGATGACGGGGGAAGGTCGAGGAATAATTCTCGAGGAAGAAGTTAACGACTTTCGTCTCGTTTATGAAAACGAGAGGGAGGGAGACGAAACAATCTATGGTTCTGCTAATTCGAAAGAGAGGGGGGCGCCCTCGTTTACGACGAACAGGAAAAGAAATCGAGTGCTCTTTGAATTCCATCAACCTCTCATTCGTTAATACGAATGGAAATACGAAACGAATTTTCTGGGACTGGTGATAATAGGGGAGGGTCTCGTTTCTAGATATTTATCCATTATCGTTTTTGATTGTATAGGCAAACTCCTTGAGAAACACACAGGGATTTTTAAAACTGGATTTTTTAGGTTATGTCATCGTTTTTAGGTTATGTTATCGTGCTTCGAATGCTTAGCACGAAAGTATTTGAAATAATTGTTCAAAGAAATTGTATCGATGTACTTGATATAATTAATTAGAAGAATTAAACACTACGAATAATTACTGGGAACAAAACGAAGAGTAAAGTTTTTTTCATGCAAGGTGTATAGATTTATTGGACGAAGAATCATCGATATAAATGGCCGCTACTAGCGCGATACTAGCGCCACTTAGCCACTTAACTATACACTTCTTTCTGCTCTTTTCTTTTTCAAATAATTCAAATAATTCGTTCCAACAAATCCAAAAAAAAAGGATATTTTGTCAAATTTTTAACGCGAAATTAACTCGATTGTAACACGGCATTAGAACGATTTATGTTTGTCCCATTTTAAAAGTTCAAGTGACAAACCCACTTGAATTTTCCAGAAACCTGCGGACTCTGTTGCGCGAAAATTCTCTCGAGGGAGGAGAGAGATACCCAATAAACTTGCCGCTTGTTTACGCATTCAAAGAAAAGGAAAAAAAAAAAAAAGCACGCTCAAAATTTTGACGAGAAGGATTCTCACAAAAGTCGTTGAATCCCGAGCCGAGTCGAGGAGGGGGAGAAAGGGGGTCTGCTTTGAAGCGGTGTGCTCGCTCGAAGGGCGCTTTTACCCCGGTCTAGGATCGCGCAACGAAGTTTCCTGATAATTCTATTCGCCCCAACGTGGCTCATAGACGATACCAGCTTCTTTTTTCTTTTTTTTTTTTTTTTCAAACCCGCTAACGACACTTTGATCCTCCGACTGTGGTCGTAAGCGATGCGCTTCGCGGACAGGGGAACGAGGCGAGTGGAGGGGGTGGACAGACTGGGATAGTAAATATGGATCTGTTAAAAAAATGGGTTAGGCGAAAAGCACTGGTTTGCTCAAACGATACGATCTCGTTTATCTGACGAGTGAAATTTTGTATAATAGTTCGTGATTTTTTTTTTTTTTTTTTAAGAATTCCAATGGGATATATTGAAATTTTTTAAGATTTGGATTGAACTTTGAACTTTGTTTTGAACATTTAATAATTATGACAATTTAAAGGGGAAGAAAAAATAAATATCTATTATTCAAATTTTTAGCTATTTTATTTTCTTATATTCCTGTATAAATTATTTTGTCAAAGATTTTTAAGGATTCCAATAGTATACATTGAAATTTTTTAAGATTGAACTTTGTTTTGAACATTTAATAATTAATTAAGGGATGTTGATTTATTAAATTATGAGTGATTAAAGGGATGAAATATGATATTTTTGTATGTGAATTAATAATAGTATATATTATGACAATTTAAAGGGGAAGAAAAAATACGTATCTATTACTCACAATTTTGAGCTATTTTATTTTCCCACCCTATATAAATTATTTTGTCAAAGATGTTTTCAAGTTGAAAACGAAATTTCTTACAAGTTTAATTGATCATTTATAAAGTTATTTTAACGTATCTATTATCAAATTTTGAGCTATTTTATTTTCCCACCCTGTATAAATTATTTTGTTAAAGATGTTTTCAAGTTGAAAACGAAATCTCTTACAAGTTTAATTGATCATTTATAAAGTTATTTTAACGTATCTATTATCAAATTTTGAACTATTTTATTTTCCTACCCTGTATAAATTTTTTCAAAGATGTTTTCAAGTTGAAAACGAAATCTCTATAAGTTTAATTGATCATTTATAAAGTTACGAATTTTAACTCTTCTCAAAATTCTTTTTCAAATTTCTCTGTCAAGACTGACCGATTTGAGGATTTCAATACACCTTTTTTCACTCCTTTGAAAACCAGTTGAAAATAAGTACGCCGTTGTTCATTGTTCGACCACAAAACACTTGGCTATGATTATTTGGGGGGCAAACGAATTTGAAACGACCTATATAAAGAACGAACAGAGCCCAAGAGAAAGGAACAGCGTTGGCAGGTGGAGTTTGGCATTCGAGCCAAAAGAGGAAAAGAAAAGAGATGGATAGAGAATATAAAGTGTGACACGTTACAAACAAAGCGCAAAATTTAGCGAAATCCGGATCAAAATGTCGGAGAATCAAGTCGAATCTCCTATTTAATTCTCCGATTCTAAACTTTTGATCTTTATTTCATTTCCACTTCCATTATCTGCGCCTCTAAAAAATTAAAAACCTAGGAATCCATATTTTAATGCATTAATTTCATATCTCCAGTCAATTCTCATTAACGTTATTTTCGTGTCGTTCCATCTTTGTCTTTTTTCATCAGATGAAACTGTCTCACTTCGTCTCACTTCTACAATTACTACAAAAAGTAGACAAAACACTTTAAAATCCTTGCCTTTAAATATCCCAATCCCTTTTCGTTCGAACACCCTGTACATGACAAAAAAGAAAAAAAGGAACAAGCTCTCGCGTCCGCATTTTTCGACGATTTGTCAAAGTCCCTCGGGCCCTTCTCCCCATCTCCTTCTCACCTCCTTTTTCCTCCTTTTTTATCGGATTTTAATCTGCATAGCGTCACATCGGTTGGCTGCAGGCTGCATTCGGACCAGAGGCAAATATGGCGGGATAAATGTGGGTCACTTCGTGTACAAAAAGAAAAAGGGGGATGGAGAGCGGGACGACGTTAGACAATGACGCAAGGTGAATCGAGGAGAGGCTCGTCACGTCAACTAAACGAATTCAAACTCCTCCCTCCCTTGATCACTCCCTTGATACATTAGGGGATTGTTTGGAAATGAGACGTGATTCCGTAGGAAGAGAAAAAAATCTCGTCGTCGATAGCCCCCGCTTATTTGTCCAAAGAATTATCCGTCGTTTTGTTGGCTGGAAAATGTCTGATTACGGGATCTCTTGGGGAGAAAGTAGGACGAATTATGGGGAGGGGACGGGATCTTTGCAGCCTGAAGGAGTTCGCGTGCGGACTTTTTGAAAAGTCGAGCGATTGTTGCGCCTCCTCTTTCCCTGACCTGACTTCTCGATTGTCGAGAGAGCAGCGTTTTCAAACCTTTGTTCCTGCGACCAGTGTCTCGAATAAAATAGGATACTTGTGCCTCGTACATAAATCGAAGCTAACGAATTTTTAAATAAATTTCAACTCGTTTGTCTGCTTCGTGTTTGTTTTAATTTTACAAAATTATTTAGACGTTTAATTTCCTTTATATTGGTTGGGAAAATGTTAATTTAAAGAATAGATTAGATAGAGTTTTATTCGATATTAAATTCTGACGATGTTAGAAAGCCTTTAACCGAAACATAACCTCACTTTATGATAAGCAAACAGATAAAAGATTACCATGGTTCGTGTTTGTTCTAATTTTACAAAATTATTTAGACGTTTAATTTCCTTTATATTGGTTGGGAAAATGTTAATTTAAAGAATAGATTTGATAGTTTTATTCGATATTAAATCCTGATAGAAAGCTTTTAACCGAAACATAACCTCACTTTATGATAAGCAAACAGATAAAAGATTACCATCGTTTTAATTTTACAAAATTACTTAGACAATTACTAGACAATTACTAGACAAAATTACTTAGGAAATTAAATTACTTAGTTTAATTTCCTTTATGTTGGGAAAATGTTAATTTAAAGAATTTGATAGTTTTATTGGATATTAAATTCTGACGATCTTAAAAAGCCTTTAACCGAAACATAACCTCACTTTACGATAAGCAAATAGATCATGGTCTAATTGAAACACTTACGAGCTTCCATCAGACCATAACCTCACTTTTTGATGAGCGATCAATGTATGCAACATGATATTTAATACTCGTAAGCGATAATCTGTAAAAAAAAAGGAAAAAATTCATCGCATAACCTAACCTTAAAAATTAAAAACCATTGTTCCAGAGGCTAATGATAAACATTCCGTCAAAGGAACGCGACATCGTTTCGATAATGCGAAAAATAAGAGGAATAATGATAAAAAAGAGGAACAAGTATTATGCAAAGAGCGTCGCTCGATTTGCCTCGAGCACGCCTGCCGCGTTCTCCAGTTGTTCGTTAAAAAAGTTAAAACCGCCCTCCCCCAGTTTCTCCGTGTTTCACCCTTCGCTCATTAACTAAACATACGCGAAATAAAAGCGTAATTTGCGATTCGTGCGCGCGCGCGAGTCGACTGGAAAGACTTTAACAAGCACTCGTTGCGTTGGTTGGCGGGCCTGTTTCGTCGAGAAAGTTTAAGAGGCGGAATTACTGTCAGCCGCGGAAAGCGCGCGCTTTAAATTTAATTGGCCGCGAGCTCGGTGGATAAGGAAGAATTCGCGCCAAATTTTAATTTGTTCATTGGAATAAACACGGGATTGCACTTTTTGCCTTCCAAGACTAAAATTCATTCAACTGTTAGAAAAGAGGAAGATGATTGGAAGAAGAAGAATTAATAAAAATAATAGAATTATTTTGTAAGATCGTAGTTGAGGAAATGAATAAATATTATATTATAAATTTATAAAATTATAGATAGAAAAAGAATAAATATTTATATATTTGTATTATAATATAAAATTAATAAAATTAAATCACGTACAATAATTAAATTAATGTTTTTATAATAATTATCTATCTATCTATCTATAATACATTGGTTAATTGCAATATTAAAATTAACATTCGTTATAATATTCTTACAGCAGTATTACTAGAAATAATATAAGTCATTCGAAAATAATTTATTTTTTAAATAACATCCTATTTGTGAACATTTTTATTTTCAGTAAATTTATTTTTTCAATTTAATTGGAGTAAATATTTTTTTTTATTTCAAATAAAAAGTACTCGATTCTGAATGATATTTTATATTCGCAAAATAATTTAATTATAACAGTTAAACATAACATATCTGTTTTCTTGTGAAAAATAAATCAACGTAAAATGTTGACTGTTTAAATAAAACGTGAATGAAGAGTAAATGATGAAATTATTAACATACATAAAAAAATCTCCTTAATAAATCACATAATTTATTAACATATTTATACATAATTTAAATTATTTTAATTTTGAATACATTATAGTAATCTCAAAATACGTGGCCAAATCGATAAGAACTATTGCAATGAAACATCTTGCCATCTACTTGTTATATAAACAAATACTTTAATCAATTTAATGGATATAACTTAATTTCTTTTACATCTAATTTTTCTTTACATAAGATATCAATTTTATCTTTTGTAATAACAAAAAAAATTATACTTTAAAAATTCTATCCAACTTTATGAGAAAAACCAGCGTCTAGATATTAATTTCCATACCTTTTTTAAACCTTTGTCATCGAGGATTTTTCAAGTGTTGACAACCTTCAGAGGGTTGGACAGGAAAGAGTTAGGGAGGGACACGATGGTCGAATTCATTTTAATTTCGTTAACATGGCCCTCTTTCGCGATACCTTCGTTTACCTTTGAGATTCGTGACAAAGGAAAATAAAGCGTAACTAATTAATCAGTGGGACATACCTTCGAATTAATTATGTTGAAACTATGTGGTCGGGGGCAATTTCGTGAGGGCGTGGTGGAAGAAGGAAAGTCGATTCTAATAACGAATAAATGACGATGAAAATTTGAGGCGGACACCGGAGCAAAAAAAGGATGACACGAAGTTCACGCGAGAATAAATAAATAAATGAGTCGACAGGAAGAATAACAGGGAAGTTGGAAATAGGAGGAAGACACGACATTGCACTTTTTCCATTTCCAACCTTTGAAAATTACATCTGCCTACGTTCTTCTTCCCGACTTTTCCTTCTTTCTCCATTTTCCTCTGGTTTTTTTTGTTTCTATGACAGTTGTCAACGTCGTAAGGTTACGTGTATTTGTCTAAATACTTATGAACGTGTAATAAATAATATGTAATAAAAAAAAACTAATATAGAGTATATAAAAAAATATAGAATAGAATATATATTTTAGTGGTGTAGTACATAGAAATATAAAGAATAGAGTATACATTTCATTCGACTAATTTTTTCCTGATAATAAAGTATATTGAACATAGTATAGAGAGTACACAAAAGTATACAGAATAGAGTATATAAAATATATTATGGATAATTATTTGAATAATTTCTTCTTAATGAAGATTACGGAATATAATATACAGAATACTCAGAAATATATAAAAAAAATATAGAATAGAGTATAAAGAATAAAATATGATATAGTACATAGAAATATAAAGAATAGAGTATATTATTCGTTCATTCGAATAATTTCTTCCTGATAGTGAAATGTATTGAACATAGTATAGAGACTACATAAAAGTATACAGAATTATAGTATATAAAATATATTATATATAATTATTTGAATAATTTCTTTCTAATGAAGATTATGGAATATAATACCCAGAAGTATTATAAAAAAATATAGAATAAAGTATAAAAAATAGAATAGTATATAATTATAGTATAGTACATAGAAATATAAAGAACAGAGTATATATTCGTTAATTCGAGTAATTTCTTTCTGATAGTGAAGTGTATAGAACATAGTATAGAGACTACACAAAAGTATACAGAATAGAGTATATAAAATATATTATGGATAATTATTTGAATAATTTCTTCCTAATGAAGATTACGGAATATAATATACAGAATACTCAGAAATATATAAAAAAATATAGAATAGAGTATAAAGAATAAAATATGGTATAGTACATAGAAATATAAAGAATAGAGTATATTATTCGTTCATTCGAATAATTTCTTCCTGATAGTGAAATGTATTGAACATAGTATAGAGACTACATAAAAGTATACAGAATTATAGTATATAAAATATATTATATATAATTATTTGAATAATTTCTTTCTAATGAAGATTATGGAATATAATACCCAGAAATATATAAAAAAATATAGAATAGAGTATAAAGAATAGAATATGGTATAATATACAGAAATATAAAGAATAGAGTATATATTCGTTCATTGGAATATTTCATTCGAATATATTCATTCGAATAATTTCTTCCTGATAGTAAAATATATTGAACATAGTATAGAGAGTACACAAAACTATACAGAATAGAGTATATAAAATATATTATGGATAATTATTTGAATAATTTCTTTCGAACAAAGTATATGGAATATATTATACATAATATAGAAAAATATAGAAACATTCAGAATAATATATATATAATATATATTCCGGAACAGAATTGTGGACAAATATTCGTGTATATTCAAATATAGTATATAGAGTGCAAAGAATAGAGAATGGAATAGAAATATTCAAATAATTTCTTTCGAACAAAGTGTACAGAATATACTATACTATACATAATGTAAGAAAATATAGAAACATGCAGTATATATAATATACATATAATATATATTCTGGAACAGAATTGTGGACAAATATTCGTGTATATTCGAATATAGTATATAGAATGCAAAGAAGTATAGAGAATAGAATTATAGAAATGTTTGAATAATTTCTTTAGACCGAAGTGTATAGAATATATTATATAATATATAATATAGAAAAATATAGAAACATGCAAAATAGTATATATATAATATATATTCTGAAACAGAATTGTGGACAAATATTCGTGATAATTATTTCTTCGTGATAATGAGAGAGCGTGTCGATGGGTCGTAATTTCACGTTCTCGAAATATTTTTCATCAATTTCGGCAATTTCCAATGATCGTAAATCGAAGGTGAAAAACCGGAAATGTTCGAAACGACAAAAATTCAGTATTCGAATCACGATTGATGGAGAGTTACGATATATTACGTGTCCGCGTAAACGTTCGCGGGGAGAAATCGATAGTTCTTTTGAAAATACAATCCTACGCCGTCATAAACTGCTATAAAAACGATGCGGGATCGGCCTCGAAGATAAACGACACCGGACCGAGGAGGAAAGACAATGAAACGGTCATTGGCAGCGATTTAATGGTTTCCAACCCCCGTTGACATTTTTCTTTTCTTTCCCTCCCCCTCCCCCTTTTTTTCCCTGGGATATTGTCGCGCGAACAATCTCCACGTGTATTAGAAATAAAAAAGAAAAGGAGAAAGAGTTCTGTCATTGTCGCTGTGTACCGATTGAAACGATTCACGATCGAAATCGAGTTCATCGTCGTTACTTGAAAACACTCTCTCGAAAATTATGAAAATATAAATTGAGAATAACACTTTCGAGTTTTATTTGCTATAAAGTAAGTGGGAAAGAATCGTGCCGTTGAAAAATTAAAAATAATTTAATTTTAATGTAACGTGGAAACGTAAATTATAACGATTAAAAATAATATTGTTTTAATTTACGTCGTTTTAGAAAGAACCAGAAACGTCAAACGTGCAATTATTTCATCACCTCGATAATACACTCTCTTTTAGTAGATATAAAATCTTTGTACGTGAAAAAGCAGATTTGTTATCTCTGATTAAAACAAGAAGAGAGAGAGAGAGAGAGAGAAAAAGAGAGAAAAAAAGAAGCTTGGATGGTCGGTCCTATTTTTCTCCGAGCCATGGCAACATCTGCGCGTGGAAAAGTTGCGCCGGTGTCCCAATGCTAGCGTCACTTTTCCAACCGGAAAGAAAGAAATCGTCGAGAATATCCTCGGTTAAAGTTACTCCCGGCCATGAACTTCCTACTCAAAAAGATTCGTCATCGTCTGCAATATCCCCCTCCACGAGGCCCGACTTCCTGTCACTCTCGGCCTGTACACGAGAAAAACTTATAGCTGTTCGACGAAACTTAATGCATCCTCGTGTCATGTACTATAGATCCCGCTCTAGACTTGTTGTCCAACTACACGTATACACGATAGTTTGTGTACATACAAATATCAGTAGCGAAAAAAAAGAAAAAAAAGAAGTAAAGAATAATTTATATACTGAAGAATATATACCGACTTTTAAACTTAGCGATACTAGCGCCACTTGACTGTTAACTATTGCCTAATATACAACGCTTAAGTAAGCTTGTTCATCTATCTATTTCTTTAATTATTCCTTTCACTTGTCCACATAGCGAACTTAGCGATACTAGCGCCACTTGACTGTTAACTATTGCCTAACATACAACGCTTAAGTAACGCTTTGTTCATCTATCTTTTTCTTTAATTATTTCACTTGTCCACTTTTTAAATTTATGCTCGAAAGTGGAAAATGAAAAAATAAAGTGGACTTTAAAGGAATAATAATAATTTTAATTATCAAGGTTTAATTAATCTTAAGTTTTCATCGATCGTTTCAGCATACTGCCACAGCAGAAACTCCCTGTCATCGCTGTGCTCGTACATCACAGGAGATGCCTTGCTCTATTCGATGTTCCGGGAGGAGGCGATACCCGTGCCCTGCCCTTTCCGTGGACCCATGACGTTCTCGTACAACCGTGGTCACGGGACCTGCTCTGTGCCAGTCAGCAATGTCGACACCTGCACCGATGATAGCAGGCTGCTGTTCAGATACCAGGCGTGCCCCGATATATCGGCTTCCGAGAGCGCAGGTAAGCTCTCTGTTATTATAGAATATTGCATTTTAGTATACTCTGGTAGATTTAATAGATTTAATAGATTCTCGATACTGTTCGAACACGACAAAATTAACCATCCAACGAACTTTTCGATTATAACTAACACGATATATGTATAGCTTACGTAGCGTACGAATAGAGTATATTGTATATACTAGCTTATAGCGTAGGTATTAATAAATTAATAGCACAGTACGGTATTGAGTTTCCAACTATATCAACTGTATAATATCTTTCGATTATTCTTCTTATATCCTATTCCAATATACTTTGAATTTGAATTCTTCGTATAATATATTCGTATAAATAAGAAAAAGTAGTAATCAATCTACGATTAATTGGAATGATCACAACTATTATAACATTATAATTCGAATGTGCTTCGACATTCTCACGAGATCGAATAAAACACTTGTCTCTGCGATTAATCTTATTCGGAAATAGATTCATTCGAATCCAATGACCGTGGTGATATCGTTCAAACATCCCTTCCACTGGGTCAAAGGATGAATATTAAACGACTCTTGGACGTTTATAAATCCCAACCATACCCTTCTCGAAATCGTCACACTTAAGAAACTTACGATTATTCCGGGGGTTGGACGTTCGAAACTTTCGAATCCTCGAACCCTCCCCCTCTCGTGTCGCCCGATTAATGGTTCAAAGGGTCAGGGGTCGGGCACCGATTAGACGTGATTTTCGCCTCCCCCCCTCCCTCCTCCCCCGTGCATTCGTTAGTCGTGGCCCAGAGCTCGATTTCCGGTGAAGGGTGGGGAGGGGGAAGGCGGCCATCCGCCATTAGACGCACATCCGATAAGGGGAGCTAACGATTTCTGGTGGCGGTGGTGGAAAATTAAACGGAAGGACGGGCGGGAAAAACGATAAGTCGACGACACGTCGAACTTGTCACGTTCCTATCTTATCGGGGGATGTCTCGCCCGAGGATTCCGTAAGAAGGGTGACGTTCAACGTGACTCTCTCGGTCTATACGTTATATCGGGGTTTTAAAAATTATCTTAACCCTTTAAGAGGTTATGTCGTATATCAAGTACAGAGTTATTAATAAATTGTGCTTGCCAAAAAGTATTGTAATGAAAATATTGTATCATCGAATATTGAATATGAAGATATCGGGGAGGATTCGACGAAAGGAAGCTTAATTTTATTTTGAAAAATGATCTTAGTTCGAGCCAGTAAATCCTTGATATGTTAATAGAGTTATTAATAATTGTGTGTATTTATAATTAAAATATCATGAATATTAAATGTAAAGAGTCTCGTCGAGGATTTAAGAAGTCTGACATTATTTTAAAATCTTAATTCGTTATACTTTTGAAAGATTACATATATTCGTCAATTCGTATATTGATAGGATTATTAGTAAATTGTGAACATTTGTAAAAGTATTATATTTATAAATATTAAATATACAGATGTTGTCGAGGATTTGACAAGCCTGATATTATTTTGAAGTGATCTTAATCCTTTCAGTTGTTTATATCGTATATATTAATGTAAATAAAAATCTACAGAAATATTAATAATGCAGAAATATCTGCAAATGAGAAAAAATATAAAATGTCTATTATTTTTATTTATTTATTAAAAAAAAAATGAAACGAATCTTTATTTAAAATCTATAGCATATGTATAAGTTTATTCATAAAAAAAAATTATTTTTCCATAATATAATATTTATTATAAATAGAATATATAAGGATTAGGAGAGAAAAATTTTAATCCTAACAATGTTAATCAAACTTTCAATTATATGAGTAAATTAATACTTTTAATTAACAAAAAAAAAAAAGAAAAATTCACGAATTTTTCCATAATTTAAATAATAATCCTTCTTCCCGATCGTTCGCCGAAATTACCCAAAAAAGAGTGTCGAATATTTCGAACAGCGGTCCGTTTACGAAGCACGTTGGGGAACGAGGGACAGGGTTAAATGGCCGAACGAGCCGAGAATCGTCCCTTTTCACTCCCTAACGAAGCTCCCCCCTCCCGGTCGCCGAAACCACGGCACTCGTTTTGCTCCATTTCGACTTCGTTAAACTTCCGTGGCGGGGTTGGATTCTCGATCGAGAGAGAGAGAGAGAGAGAGAGAGAGAGAGGCGCGAACAGTTTTCGAAGGGCCCCTCCCTCCACCCCTTTTTCCAGTCGAGCCAGAGACGGGGGGGGGGGGACAATCTTAATGGACCAACGAACGAACAGAGCAAATAACGAATAAGGGAAGTTTCACGGTTGACCGTCTTTGCAGGCAGTTGGCCAAAAATTCAACTATCTCGGTTGTGCAAAATTCCACGTGACGGTATGATGGTTCGAAATTTCAGGAGACGATGCAGGAAATTGTTAAGAGGTGGGGGGGGAGGGGGGATCTGGATGGTAATTTGGCGGATAGTTCGTGTCGTTTGCATCGTTTACGGCGTATATACAGCGTGTCCAGTTTTGAGCCATAAACGAGAATTTTAATTTAATTGCGGAGAAAATAATTGTGCAATTGTTAGGTGAATGGAATGTTGTTTCGAGAGAAATCGAAGCTCGAATTGTGGAATAAATAACGTTGAAATTTAATTTAGAGCTTTTTTATATCATATTTTTCGTCAAATACAAAAAAGAAAGAAAAGAAACAGTATTGAAATTTATCCGATTCTGATTAAAATTCTTTTCGTGTTTCACTGAATATAGATAGTAAATTGGAAGATCGAACTTATATACTCGTCTACTTATAGAGTAAAGGTGTTGAATTTTAATTTTATCGACCGTGGAAAATAAAGAAGGAACAGTCTCAAAATTCTGCCCTTTTTACATAATAGAGAAGACACAATGGGCGACACAGAATCCATTAAGAGAGGTTAAAATAAATATATATAGATATTTATAGATAAAAAAAAGAGAAATAACAACTTATTCTTAATTATTAACACTTTCTCACTCGATTCGAATAACGGTTCTCGATAGGATGAAATTGGACACCCGGTACGTACAGTCCGCCTAGGAAAGGCTGGATAACCGCGATTTATAAATGGCGGGGGCACAAAGGGAGTCATATCGATTTAACTTTCGAAAATTCCTCGCGATCGCGATCGACTCGACTCGTGTCGACCCCCGGCTGTCAGAGGAAGACCCGTCTCGTCGGTTACATCCGACCGAAATTGTTTTTATTTTGATGGACATTTTGCGCGAAAACGCTTCACCGTATCGCGTATCGCCGTTAAATCGAATTAACCTTCGATGCAAAACACACGTGTGGAGGTAAAATAAAAAAAAAAAAAAAAAAAAAATAGAGAGAAAAAAATAGAGAACAAGCTAGTATAGATGCTCTTTTAGATCCATCTCGCTCGCGTATGATCCCTGTATCGACACGTTTGACGCGGCGAAACACGGATTTCCAAGCTTCGTGAACAACTTCGTGAATGACTCCCATTCTATTATTCACTTTTATTCGCGATTATTCGTGCAGAAAATTTCGTAGAGGAAATACTTTTTTAAATACTTGTCTCAGAAACGAGGTCTTATTTACACCATTGAAATATTAAGGACGAAGACGGAGATAGAATTCGCAATTTTTATCATTATCACCTTCATTAATTGCAATTAATTAATTTTTTACATGAGGGTAAAGGGGGGAAAAAATTGTGAAGCACACGGTTTCAACGATTGATTCCTCGATGCCGTGTTATAAATTAATCGGTCGAATTAACCCCAAATGACCTCGAAACGCAGTCAATTATCGGGCAATGATCGACGAAATCGCGTTACCGTGAATGAATAGGAAACTTTGCCACCTGTTCACGCGTGGGCCTAATATCACTCGTTGCGTAATGCAATTTCGGGAAATTGTTCGCGTCCCAGCTTTGAGCTCGATGATTTGGGGAGGGGAGGGGATGCTATAACCCTCGATATTAAATTGGACGCCTGTTTTCGGGAAAGGAGAGGAAGAGTAAACTATACGCCGGTTGATGCCTTTTGTGTTAATTCCTTTGTGGAGTGTCGGCCGAAAGCAAATAATTCGGCATAATTCAAACTTAATTAAGTCAGGTTTAGGTTAGGTGGAACGAGTGGAGAAATCCATAGATTTGAATCGACGGGAAGGATATTATTTGATCGTTGTTTTAAAGGAACGAGTTTTAAAAAAAAAAAGTTTATGCATCAATTACTGTGCTATATATATATTTAATGTTATGTTTTAGAATCTCTATATTTATTGTTTTAGCTCTGCCAGTTATCTCAGAAAGTATCAAATTAGGGGAGAAAATCGCGTGGAAATCGAATGTTGATTAACTTTTGCAACGATATAATTAGGGGTATATAAATATCCTGAATGTTTTCAACTTTGACCTTTCTCCGTGAAACGAGCTGAATTTTTTTTCTTCTTTTTTTTTTTTTTTTTTTTTTTTTTTTCCACCCCAAACGATGCCTCTCGCGTGTTTGCATATAGTGGCGCAAAGTGCATCGAAATTGTTTTTTCATAGAACGTTGTGCCGGTTGGACGCGCTAGAAAATGCAGCTTTATATACCCCGTGCGACATAATTTCGGGCAGCTCAAAATTACTTTTGTTTTTCTTTTTTTTTTCTTTCCCCTCGTTTATCGATGTCAAGTATCGATAGATGCTCGATTTCGATACGAGCACTACTTGTTGTTCTCCAGTGAATACAATGTTCTTTAGATTTACGATACTCGATAGGATATCGTAGAAATCGTATAAAATCATAAAACAACGTGGCCTGGTGATTACTGGCGTTACAGATGGAACGATATATCATCCGGTGAATACAGTGTATATGGAGTGAAAAGTCGCGTGGAAACGAAGCGTGAAAAGCATTAATCAAAGAGGTTGAAAGCTTAGTTCAAAATGAATTGCGAAAAAGTCGGATAGCCGATAATGCAACCAAGTCTCTAAGTGCCGTTTTAACGACTTAACTTGACTTGGAACAACGACCTGTCACAAAGATTCTCAATCTTTTCGAAAAGATTCTATATTATTCTATATTAGCAAAATTATTTATACATAATAGGATCTATTTTTCCCTCCCCCTTAGAATCGAAGATAAAATTAAATTTCTCAGATCAATCTTGAACAATATCGATTTTCCATATTCTCGTGCAATATCGAAAATTCGTTATATAAAAATCTAAAACTAGCGATAAAGGGAGGCCACGACAACGTTTCCTTCGTTCAAAAAGAAGTCACCGATACTTGATTGATCGAAATGAAGCCATTCAAAGAGAGAAGGACGATCATGACCACCATGAGGATGTCGAGGATCCGAGAAACGACAGGAAGCGCATCGAGAAACGAGATTTCCGCGTGGAAAATGATAGCCCACCCCCTTGGAAGGGGGCAAGCTTTGCAAGGTTAGCAAAGAAGGAGCCCATCGATGCCAAAGAAACCAACAATTATCGGTCCAGATATGGCTGAAGACTCTGGATCCTCGAGAGAGGTCAGAGAGGTAAAGAGGTCTGTGTTATCGACTGATCTTCCTGGATGGACACCTTCCTGCTCGATCTTTAACCAGGAAGGCTTTGGAACGGCAGCTCCAGGATCTCAGAGGCGCGTATCTAAATCACATCTCGCGGAAAAGTCGGCTTTTCCCTCTCTCTTTCTCTCCAGCGCTACTCTTTCTCTCCGTCTTATCATTCTTCGTTCCTTCCTCTGAGGTAGGAAGCCGGCAAAGCTTTTTTGATTCCTGATCCGAGGACACCGTGAGCAATTTGCGAGGATTCCAGGGGAAAAAGCTCGTTCACCCGGTCCAGATTCCAGAGCATACGTTGGAAGCCTCGTTTCATCGAGTTTCCGCGTCGAATTTCATCTTGGATGATAGAGGCAGAGAGATGGAGAAGGGAATTTTGTTACCTTTTCCGTATCTATTGATCCATGCAGTTTCGTAACAACGAGGCATTGAACACGAGGTTAAAACCTTTTCCTGACTGACAGACATTGTTTGCAGACTGTACCAGTATCCGTATCATCTTGAAGTTGGATAGGGATGGAGAAGCGTCTATTGGCCCGTCTAGTTTCGTAAGAAATAAGCCTTGAATGGGGTTAAGGTCTACTAATATTGGCAGGCATTATCCAGCAACTATCCTTCTATAAGATGAAGACAAAAAAAATAGATATTGTTAAATTGTCTGCAGACCATTTATCATTTTGAAAATAGATAGAGAAGCTTCTATTGCCTCATATAACTTTATAAGAATAAATCCTTGAATGAGGTTGCAGATCAACGAAGATAGAGAGATCTTGAAGATAGAATCAGAAATAGAGAAGTCTCTATTGGCTCTTGTAACTTCGTAAGAATAAAATCTTGAATGGGGTTAAGGCCTATTTACATTAGCAGCTATCATATCCAGCAATTATGCTTTTATAAGATGAAGACAAGAAAGAAAGATGTTGTTAATTCTACTGTTTTTTCGTATTTGTGTACAGTATAGTATAACCAGAATAAAACTCTGAACGAAGTTAAGGTTTATTTGCACTAACAAACATCGTTGTTGTAGACTGTCTATCATCTTGAAGATGGAATCAGAGATAGAGAAACCTTTATTGGCCCATATAGCTTCGTAAAATAAAGCCTTGAATGGGGTTAATGCCTATTTACATTGGCAGGCATTATCTAGCAACTATCCTTCTATAAGATGAAAACAAAAAAAATAGATATTGTTAAATTGTCTGCAGACCATTTATCATTTTGAAAATAGAATCAGAGATAGAGAAACCTCTATTGCCCCATATAGCTTTGTAAGAATAAATGCTTGAATAGGGTTAAGGTCTATTTACATTGGCAGGCATTATCCTTTGTCCAACAATTGTCCTTTGTACAGTGTCTATAAAATGAAGACAAAAAAGATAGATGTTGTTAATTCTGCTACTTTCTTCATGTATAGTATAGTATAACCAGAATAAAGCATTGAATTGTCTGCAGACCTTCTACCATCTTGAAGATAGAATTAGAGATAGAGAAGCCTCTATTGGCCCATATAGCTAGTAAGAATAAAGCATTGAATGAGGTTAAGGTCTATTTGTATTAACACAGATTGTAGACTGTCTGCATATACTGTCTTCATTATCGTGTTTATCGATATAATTCATCATAGTGAAGCCTTGAATGAAGTTAAGATCAATCTTATATCAAGATAAACAATCCATTCTCCACTTTTTGGAAAAATTCTTTATTTTAACGTCAAAGTATACATCTGATGTTTAATAATATTATAAATAATTAGACTTGATTAATTTGGTTTTTTGTATAAATATATAACATATTTTCCAGATATTATATCAATTATACTTATTTTATCTAATAATCTCAAATGAAAAATTGAATTGACAAATACTTTAAAATGAGCCAGATCTAATTTCTGTTAAAGTAACGAGAGTAGATCAGTCGGAGCATTTATTTAAATTTTACAAAAAGAAATATAAATAACAGAATTATAATGGTGTTTCAGAAAATTATTCCACTAATACAATATCGTTTTGTCATAGTAACCAACTGCTTCGGATGGAAAGCTTTCTATTTCGTTTATTTTTTTTTTTTTTGTTCCCGGTTATAACTTTTCGTTGTTCAACCGAGTTTTCAATCAGAGTTTACCTATGTTTTGTGTCTTCCATGGAATCGAAACTCGTCCCATGCCACTATTAACGCCCTACAAGTCAAACAATATGCTTCGAACAATATGTTATACAGATGTACACCGGATTATGTGTCGGTTGAAACGAAACTTTTATCTGCGAACATCTGATGAAACTATAAAAAAAAAAAAAGAAAAAAAAAAGAAAAAAAGAAAATCGAAAACAAGGAAATATCTCACGAATCTCCACCAATCCAAGCAATGACAAACACGTTTCATCTTACCAAATCGAACTTCATTTTCGAATCGATTCGATCGTTGTCAACAACAAAGAATCTTTTCCCATACACTCGATCAAAACAACCGTGATCGCCACTCTGCGTGGAAAGCAGTTACGCGTATGATCGTTTCGTTAGTGAAGCATCGTCATCCCGAACCAGGAATTAACGAAAAAAAAAAAAAAAAAAAAANAAAAAAAAAAAAAAAAAAAAAAAAAGAGGAAGTGGCTAGAAAATCGTGTCAAACGAATTTTCCAATAAATGTAACTGGTGTTCAATTTGGCGCTATGCGTCATGCTACAAAGGACCAGAACTGTAGGGATGTATCCTGTCGAAACAGGATAACCTGAAACTCTCCACCGATCGAGATTAGCCTAGTCGATTGTACGACGAAACTGGTTTTGTTGAAAAATAATTTTTATCCGGGATACGTGACTAGTGGCAGTTACTGGATTCCCTTAAAAGGCATTTTTAATTAGGTGGTCGTATATTCTGGAATAATTCTTTGTCTATTTTTTTTTTTTCAAACAAAAGCCATCTCTAAACAGAAAGTAGATGACACTTGATACTCGATAAAGTTGGACGAGTATCAAAGAGTGGAACTCTGGAATTGAAATTTGATTGGGTTAACTAAAGTTGTCTTTTTCTACGTTTCAATGTAAGTAAATGAAAGAGAAGCAGAGCTGAAAATTTGAACAAAGGATATCAATGAGTTTCATAATTCGTCAAAAACAATTCTCTATGTATTAGATGATTATATTTGATATATTGTTTCTTAACTTTACTAGAAAGAGAATAATATTCTCTAATTAAAGTATTTGAGTATCATGTATCAAGCATGATGTGAGGAGATAAAATCATTCAAATATAAAATAATAATGTATTGAGTCAATGCACTTTTACTTTTTCTTTCCAGTCACAAATGGATCACAAATAAAGATTCTGTCATACGCACCCCTACAATCTCAATTTTAATATATAACACTTTCCAATTATCAGTCGTTTTAAAAAGAAAAAAACTCTTTTTCTCGAACGAAAAACAATTTTTAAAAACAGAAGCCTGAAGCACGAACGATAAATTATCCGACGAGGCGGACAAACTCGCGTTAAATGTCATCGACTTTTGTTATAAAAATAGTTGTTTATGTCCGTTTCAGTCGAGGAGTTGGAGTGTCTGGCCACCTGGAAGGAGGGTAGCAGCCGCTACCTGGTCGGCCGTTTGCATCACGGACACGCGTCCAGTAACGAAGATCGATACCGATGCTTCGTCTACGAGAAGGCCGGGCAGACAGTGCAGAGCAATCTGCACAGAGCTGCCATGGGCATAGGAGCCATGGATCACGATGTCGGTTTGCAGAGTGGACCGGTGCCCGAGGGCGCGGCCGAGATATACCGGGTGGCGCAGAGCGGAGACGCCACTTGCAACGGATTGTTCAGCCCGATGGAAGGGTCTCGGACCATGACGCTCATGAAAGGTGCGTGCAATTGTTTTTATCTCGGGAAATCGATGTGTGTCAATTAAAATTTTGCTCGAATATACAATGTTTACCGATTAGAGTGTTTTACTTATATAATAATTGATTTAATTTTCATTTTTGTTTTCATTATTAATTAGTGAAGTCTTTTTTATAAATTCTTTCTAATAGTAACGCAAAAGAATTTTATTGTATACTCGTATGTTATGTCATATGTTAACTGTCTTAACAGAGAAACATAACGTAAACACTCACTGGATGAAGATTCTAAATCTTTATCATAAGTCTCTTTAGATCATCATATTTTTATGATACCCAATTGACTTTGTAATAAACGAAATATTTAAAGAAAATGTATTCAAATCTAGGAATAAATTTGCAAAGAAGAATATATTCACGTGTGAGAAAAACAAATGTGTTTGAGATATTCAACTGTCTGGTATTATATATCAAAATGGCGGCCCATAACGCGAAGCAGAAATATTTGCTGCTCCTCTTCCTTCTATCTACCGCATTTTCCCTTTCTTCTTTAATTTTTCTTTTTTCTTCCTGCACTTTCTTCCCCCGAAGTTTGCTAGCCCGTATCTTACCGCGTACAGTTTCATGGCAAACTTCGTTAACGGATTTCACTTCGGTAGATTTGCAGGATCTCGCGCTTTAAGCGGCGCCCCGCAGTCTCGTCGCGCCACTTTCTTTACAGAATCGTTTTAAATCGAGAGAGAGAGAGAGAGAGAGAGAGAGAGTCGTCTGAACGCGATGAAGTGAAAAAGAGGAGGTAGAGGGCGACACTAGTAACAAGATCAACCGTATCCTAGTCATTAATCGAAGAGATGTCGGTTATTTGTTGCAACAATGACGTAATTCAAAATATTTATCAAGTTTGTTGGTTGAAAAAATCAATTATTATTTTTTACTGCAATACTCGAGATAACTCAAAATTTATATTTATCGAATTATTTTTAAAACCAATTTTGTAACAATTTGATAGTTTTGAATAGGTTTTTATAACAATCTCGAAATATTTAAAATCTTAATAGTTTTGCAACAAATGATTAATATGTAGGAACATTGATAAATTGAAATCTGAAGATAAATTTGAATAGTTTTATGAATAGTTTTATAAATGAAACGAAATAAGATTAAACATTAATCGAATAGGTTAATTTTATAGACATTTTTCTTTACAAATTAATTTTCATGATTATTTTTAAAAATCTCGTAATTGTTATATATAATTTAATACATAAATGAGTATATCTATCTCATAAAATGATATTATTTTTAAATAGTTGAAGTGGAAAAATTCAAATATAATTATAGAAATTCTGTAATAAAAGTAACAATCAAACTTGATTATATTATTAAACAAAGAGATTATACATCAACCGAGTATTCACGATTCTTAACACTATAATGGACGCGAAACTAGCGCCACGTGGCTATTAACTAGTACTAAATATTCTCGTATTTTTTTATTTATTTATTTATTTATTTATGTTAAATTATTCATTATCTCAAGAAGCACAAAAAGAAAATATATTTTATTAATTTTTGACGTGAAATTTGCGTTTTAAACTAATCAATCATAAGACAATTTGTGACTTTTTCATATTTTAAAAATAAAAAATATAACTGAATTTTTTAAATTTACACACTCTGTTGCATGAATATTTCCTTAAATAATTATGTGATAGTGACGAGACACTAGCGCCACGTGGCTATTAACTACTAGTACCAAATATTCTCGTGTTTTTTATTTATTTATTTATTTATTTATCCATGTTGAATTATTTATCTCAACAAACACAAAAAGAAAATGTACTTTATTAATTCTTGACATGAAATTTGAGTTTCAAACTAACAAATCATTTTAAAAATAAAAAATATAACTATATTTTTCTAAATTTACACATTCTTGCATGAATATTCCCTTAAATAATTACGTAATAGTGACGAGACACTAGCGCCACGTGACTAACTACTAGTATCAAATATTCTCGTATTTTTTATTTATTTATTTATTTATCCATGTTAAATTACTCATTATTTCAATAAATACAAAAGGAAATATATTTTATTAATTTTTGACGTGAAATTTGCGTTTTAAATTAACCAATCATAAGACAATTTGTGACTTTTATATTTTTTTTTATATTTTAAAAGT
The DNA here is from genome assembly GCF_014066325.1 of Apis laboriosa. NCBI lineage: Eukaryota > Metazoa > Arthropoda > Insecta > Hymenoptera > Apidae > Apis > Apis laboriosa. Next base: position 230,412 of record NW_025223765.1, read on the forward strand.
AAAAAATATAACTGAATTTTCTAAATTTACACTCTATTGCATGAATATTTCCTTAAATAATTATGTGATAGTGACGAGACACTAGCGCCACATGGCTATTAACTATTAGTACCAAATATTCTCGTGTTTTTTATTTATTTATTTATTTATTTATCCATGTTGAATTATTTATCTCAACAAACACAAAAAGAAAATGTACTTTATTAATTCTTGACATGAAATTTGAGTTTCAAACTAACAAATCATTTTAAAAGTAAAAAATATAACTATATTTTTCTAAATTTACACACTCTTGCATGAATATTCCCTTAAATAATTACGTGATAGTGACGAGACACTAGCGCCACGTGACTATTAACTACTAACTGCATATTTATTCATTCATTTTTCGAATCATCTATTATTATATTCCTTCCACATATTTCTTATTTCTCAAAATATTCAACAATTATATTACATTTTCCTACAAACGTGACAAAAACAAAATTTTATCAATTCCCGACGTATCATGCTTCTGTGAATCCCGAGTCGTTACAGTGTTAATGTCTCGATCCTCGTGGGTCTCGAGGAACGAAAAGAGAGCAACGGGAAGAGAAGGTCGAGAACTCGAGCCCCGGAAAATGGATTAACATTAAATCTTTTTCCCTTCGCTTTTCCCTCCAGCCACGTCTCATTCCTTCCACCACCTTCCTCCTCCTCCTCCTCCTCCTCTTCTTCCCACGATCCACGCCGTCGAGTACCTTTAACTGCACCCACAGGCCGACTCGAAAGTTTGTTCAATTAGCCTGGACTCTTCCACAGCCAGAGTCAATACCCCGGGAAAATTACTCGACTGCGTTTTCATAACTGCTCGAAACGTGCGGTTTAACGGGCAGAAAGGGAGCTCGACACAGGGGTGGAGGATGTCTTGGGGTAAGGAGTGCCTCAACCAGGCAACCCCTCTCCTCGAATAGGCAATTACGGGCGGTGAACCTTCTCGTTAATCGAACGAACGTGCTCCGAAATTTCCGCCTGTAAGCCACGCTCGATAATATTTGGCGAGTATATCTACTATGGATAAATAAAATCAATCGATTGGCTGGTCGAGATGTTCCTTCGATCGAAAGATGTGTCTTGAGATTTGAGTTAAGTTTTTCTTTTATAAATTAATAAATTTTTTAAATCGAAAGGAAATTTTTATTCGATCTAAATTGAGATTAAATGATTATAAAGTAGATGAAAAAAGTATGTCTCTTTCATTCAATCATTTTTTTTTTTTTTATTTTTATTTTAATCGATGATCTAAAAAAGTAAATCAATAAAAAGCGAGGAATAGCACGATATAATCAATGATCTTAATATTTATTTATACCTTTGATGTTAAATGAAATTAAACGAGCCTCAAAACATCATCTTGGAAACTTTTAACCCGACGATTAACAGCGGAAAGATTTCTCCTCGCAGAAACACAATTACCGATTTCGTTAAAAGTTCCAAGTAACTGAATTTAAGTCGTCCGCCCGACTGTGAACGTTCGTCGACGTTCCTCGAGCTTCATTATTGACGAGAAACTTCGAGCTTGAATATTAGAAATCAATCGCAACGAGAACCATCCGAGAATCCTCCTTCTCCTTTTTCCCCCATCGCTCGCAGTTTCAACTTTCCGCCAGATTTTTATCGATATCGTTAAAATGCAGATTGGCAATACACGAAGGAGAAAATAACCGAGGGCACAATTTGGAAAATGCGTGCGTATACGCTCTAAAATGGTTCACTTTATATTCTGGAAATTCGAAACTGGAAAAGAATTAAAAAGTATCGAAGAAAATCGGTTAATGTGATACGTTTAGAGTATATATAGGGTGACTCTTTAATATTTATAAAAAATTTCTTTATATATTGATATATTTGAAAATTCTAGATGCCAAAATAAATAAAAGAATTGAATTTCAGGCTTATTATTATTATACAATTCTCTATTACTAAAATATTCTATATCAATATACTGTATAATATATAAACAACCAACCAAATAAAACCTATAAATTTAATTATAAAATATAAAATAAAATTAAATAAAATTATAAAAATTATACTTAATTAATTATTAATAATTTTATTTAATTATTTAATTTTAATTAATTATTAATAAATTAAACTAATTTAATTGTAAATTAAATAAATAATAATTTTATTATTTTTATATTAAATATATATATATATTTTAAATAAAGCTTCTAACTTTATATAAGATTAAAAAAAATCTATATTTCTTTAATATATTTTTAATTTATTTATTTTTATTATTTATATAGTTTAAAAGAACATTATATTTTCAATATAAAATTAATTTTATAAATTTATAAATTTATATAATAAGCTAATTAAAGCTAATAGGTTCATATCCTATCGATAAATTAAAAATTTTTATGTAATAAAATTTAATTATTAAAATTTATTTATTTATTTTATTTTAGTGTGTTTAAGCACATAAAATTTTGAATTTTATAAAATTAATTAAATTAGTAAATTGGATATTAGTTAAAATCATAACATTTAAATATTATTATATCTAATTTATATTATTTAAATTTAATCTAAAAGTAATATGTCTGATAAAAGAAATATTTTGATAAAATATATATATATATAATTTTAAAAATATACTATTACTTAATAATAAATATTTATTAAATAAGATAATAAGAGTATAATATGTAGAGATCTTAAAATATCAAAAAATTGGTCCAAAATCTAATAATTAACGAATTATCATTAAATGTTTGTTCTTGTTTCGATTCATAAAATCGCAGAATTGAGAGTGGAATGTAACCATGATAACGCTTATGATTTAAATTGCACGAACAAGCAATGAAATTTTATTAACGAGAGAGAATGTTTTACGATTTTTGTGCTGGAATGTACGTGCGAAATCGAGGAGGAACAGAGAGAGAGAGAGAGAGATAGGGTTGATACCACGAAAAGATAAAAGGGACGACAACGAGTAAAACAAGGGAAATGCCATACGATTTTTACGATCACGGAATTTGTATCTCGTCCATGTCCCGTGGACTTATCGATGGGGAAGGTTGAATTATTTCCATTCTTTTCCAAGGCCGGGCAACAATGCTTTTACGTGCCATAAAAATGGCCGAAACGTACACTGTGTCAATCTTCTATCTATTTTTCCTCTTTCTCTCTTCGAATTTTCCCTTCCCTACCTTCATAGCATTCAGACGTGAGTGTATTGTTCGAAATATATTTTTCGAAATAACCGTGTTATTTATTTCATCAGTTATATTTGTTTATTATCGTATTATTATTTTGACGTTTATATTCCTTTCGCCTAATTAATAAACGATAAAATAAATATTGTTCGAAATTCCATATTGTTTCGAGTGAATTTAATATTCATAGAATAGTAGTGGAAATAAATTTTTTTCAAATAATCATAAATTATCGCTATCTATATAATAAATAAAGAGAAACGAAAGGAGAGAGGTATTAAAAATTTTCATACGATTATTATGTAATCCAAAAAGATGAAATATAGACTCTAATAAAAAGACATCATATGCAATAATATTTATCCCATTATTAGAAATTAATCAACACATTCATGTTGTACAAATTTCTATAACAAAATATTAAATACAACTGTATATCAAAATATTTCGAAAACCTATCAATTTCATCTCCAATTCTTTACAATATCACGTCTTTTCTTCGAGTGTCCCCCCCCTTCATTCTCTTCCCTCCATTTCTCCTCCACTTTTTACATCACGTCTTTTATCCTCACGTCGTTACAACCTGGCTATTCTCCACTTCTCCCCTCTTTGTCTCATCCTATCTCCCTTCTTCTTTCTCATCTACCCATCAGCCTATAGCGCGCTCCCTCTCCCTCCCTTTTCACAGATGCTCGCTCCCTCTTTGTTATCCATTTTCCTCCGTCAACCCTTTTCCATCCCGACACTATCGAGGCGGGAGGGCTCCTTCTCACCAGGAAGGGAGGATTTTGCACACTCCTCTTCCACCTCCTCCCTCAAGCGGAAGTGGAACACGTTGAAGAGGTGGTGGTGGTGGAGGGGGAGTACACTCGAACGATTCTGTTTCGCTATCGAATACCTACGTCCACGTTTTATCGGCTGTCGTTTTTCGTAACGTCGAGGACTTTATGGTCCGGCGCGGGTTGACTGCGAAATTTTTCGGAGATCGTCTCTTTTATACCATACTCCTGATCTCTTCTTTCCTTTGCAGTCCTGTAGATCTGAAAACCATTCGAAACGTGGTCGAAATTGTTTAAAAGTTGTTCGTTAAAATTATGAGAAGGGAATTGATAAAATAAGAAGATAAAAAGGATTGAAAATTGTTTAAGAAGTGAATGGAAACGCGTTAAATGATGAGGATAATTATGTATATATTTGGAGGCAAGTATAATAATATGTTTGAAAAATGTAAAAATTTTTTTTTTTCGTTCTTTTGTCGTTATTATACAAGTCGAACAATTTTATTCATTTTCTCGCCATTCATTTAAAGACAGAGACACAGTGTGGCGCTGGTGTCGACAAATTTAAGTTTGTTTGGAAGTCACGTGGCGCTAGTATCGCATCACTCGTAGTTTCGCTATTCTCTGTGAATAATTTGAAATAATTTTTAAGTTTAATAATTATTCTTATAATATATATACATATTCGTTTCCACGAAGACTACATCTCTCTTTTCTTCTTTCTCCTCGAACTTAAATCTTGTTTAATAAACACTGTTGAATATACGTGTACTCCACTTAACAAGATAAAAATAAAAATTCCTATTTTTCCGTTTAAATTAAATTAATCCAAAATAAGTGCAAGATTAAAAATTAATCAAAAATACACGAAAATGTCGAATGGATATTTATATATTATCCATGGCCATTAAATTCAGACGATCTCAATCGGATCGATAGGAAGATGTAAATGCTCGGGATCAGGATAGAATCAGGATTCGTTTAAAGAATATACCGGGCGCGTCTTGAATATTATCACGATAATTCCGCTTCTTACCTCCCCGAGGCTCTTAGATTCCATCTACCTGCGACGATCGAGCTCGATCAAATGGAATTAAAGCAACGATTCGAAGGTCGAGTCGATTACCCAATGTCCGCCCGTCCCATTCTCAAATATTCCATCGGCACCGGCTGAAACGAACCGTTTAAGTGACACGGATAAAAAAACGTAAGAGAGAGAGAGAGAGAGAGAGAGAGAGAGAGAAGGAAAAGCGAACGAACAATCAGAGAGGTTGAATAATCAGAAATCGCGAAGCCCTCTTATTCTAAATACGTTTTAAAAACGAAGGAGCAGCTCTGTCCAATTCGATCAGTGGAGGCAGACTGAAATAGGATGGAAAGGTGATTAGTTTTGATAATGAAGAAATTTCGTCTTCTATCGCAAATAAAGGGCAGGTTAATATTTGACTTTGATCAAGAGATTCGTTCGATAATTTTTATTATAAAATTATTATTGTAAGTTTGTTTTTGTTGAATGATTTAAACATATTGAACATATTATAAAAATATTTATAAAATTGTTATATAAAATAAAATAATATGGCATTGGACATTCTATAAATAAAATCATTTTGAAAATCTTATATTAAGTTAAATATTAAATATAATTATCAATAAATTGTAATCAAAAATTAATAATATTTTAATCAAAAAACTTCTTTAATATTAATATTTGTATGATTTGTATTTTCAAATATTTGTTATTATTATTTATTATTTGTAAAAGTAACTAGAAGATTTTATAATGAATCATTTTACATGTTCAAGTAATAATAAAAAATCTTCTTTGCTAAGTCAATTTATTAATTTTTTATATTATCCATTCCTTCTAAATTAAATCTTATATTTAATATTAACTAAAAATTGTCAATTTGAAATTGGCTTTCTAATTTGAATAAAAACCACATCAAACTTTTTGCCAACTCAATAGATAATTAAAATGATCAAAATTAGAGGAGTCCAGGAAATTTTCTCCATTATTAGAAAATAATCTATACAAAAAATTAAAATTACAATAAACTAAATACTAAATAATTAGAACCGAGTTTCTTGCACAAACAGAATTAAGTAAATCGAATTCTCTGCTTACTTACAGTGTCGCCACCTGGCCAGTGCCGATTCCCTAATTGGTTGACCGGCCATTCCAGCGGTGGACTGACATGGCACACCCTCGACCTCACCAGATCTTACACGTTCCATCCTCGGAACGCTTCCCTGCACGTGACCAGTTTGAACACCAGTTCCTCGAGATTCGAAAGCGGTTCTCTGGACGGCCAATACGTTCCTGGACAAGAGGATCAAGATGTGAAGATCCTGTGCAACAGCATCAAGCAATCTAGCGTTGCTCAAGCGATGACGATGACCACGTTGGTCGCCCATTTCACGGTTGGCTGGTGAGTAAATTGTTTTTCTATTTGTTTTCGTAACAATTCGTAGAAAAACTAATTAATTAACACATTTAATTTTCTCTTTTGCGTGCCATTCTTAAATATATCTAAATAATGTGTATATATATATGAACATCATTATATAATTAAAAGATTCAATTTAACCAAATTCTTGGAATTTCCTTTTTACAATTATAACCAACAAAGATCATAAAAAAAAATATATATCGATTAACGTGTCGAAAGAATAACAACGCTTACGTACATCCTTGCGTGTTTGTTTTTCGTTTGTCCAAGCCGATTGAAAAAAAAAAAAAAAAAGATAGCAAGTTTTCGCTCTTTTTTCTCTCTCTCTGTTTTTCCTTTTTTTCAAAAAAAAAAAAAGCAAACACAGTGCACAGAATCGGTGCAACCGAGGGGAAAAAAGAAAAAGGGGGGGGGGGCAAAGAGCTTTTGATAATACACGTGTTTTGAGAACATCGGGTTGAGCCGGACGCGCGCTACAATCGCGGTACATTGTCAGAGTAAACAGGATTGTTATTGTTCGCGTTGGTGGAACGTTTTACGTTTTAAGCGAAGGAACGCGTGGTTTTTATTCGACCTGTCTTCTTGCCCGCAGCCGGAGCGGTTTCATGTGCATGACGTTCTATCGAAGGGACGGCCACGTGATAGAGGTGCAGACCGGAAGCGACGTCTCGAGGCCGGAAGAGGCTTGCAGCTCGCCCCATTTCCAACAGCACAACATACCCTTTCTCACCTTAGTCAGTAAGTAGGAAAAAATATTTTTTCTAGTCTGATACGAATTTTATTGTTATTAACAAATTTGCCATGGTTTCTTTTTTCATTATATATATGTATGTATGTATATGAACAAATTTTCCATGGGTTTTTTTTCATTATACATATATATATATATGATGAATGAAAAGAATTATATTTGATTGTAATTGTGTATGATCAAATGTGTAACAGTGAATGTTAATAATAATGTGTTAGGTTATGAAGCTTGATTAGATTAATTGGATTGTAGAATAGGTTAGAATAGGTGTGATTAAATGTAATTGTGTAACATTGAATGTAATAATAGATTATTTAGCTTGATTAGGTTAATTAGATTATAGAATGGGTTGACGAAAAAAATAATTGGATTGGATGATGCATCAATGGTTAGATTACTATGAATTGGTTAAAGAAAAAGACAGAGAAGTTTTGATTGAAGGAAATGTAATCAAGCTGTTAGATTCGTATTAATGCAAGAATTGTTGACACGTTAAATGGTTCTATTAGTTCTATAGAATCATACCTTTCAAATATTATCATTCTACATTTTCAATTTACTTTTTGTTCGAAGAATCATATTTTTCAACTTGTATCATGATTTTCGATATAATCTGTATACAACAAGGCGAAGTTATTTAGATTTCATACAAATTGGAAAGCTAATTCTATCCCTTTGCTGGTAAAAGGGGGAAACATTCTCGTTCTAAATCGTTGAAAAATTACAGGAATATCGGTGAAAGCTCTCGCTACAGTCTCGTTTTCCAAATATGCTGCCTTCAATCCGAGCAACACCAGAAACCTTTTTCCCTTTTTATAAGCAGGTTTCTTGATTATTCTCTATTTTCTTCGTTTCTATTCCACGAATCTAATCAAATTCGAGGATCACGCAAATCGAACATAACCTATTCTTTCGATAAAACTTTCGCCTCTCTTGGTTGAGAATCGTAATTATTTGAAATATATATTTGATATTATTAACCAGATCCTACAAGTCATAAATTATACTTTAATAATCGATTAGTTTTTACTAAATAAATTTTAGAAAGAAGAAATGTTAACTTTTTATTACTTTTATATTTAAAAAAATAAATTTTTTATAAATCATATTACACATAGTTCGACGAATATTGTCGAATAATTTATATAAAATATGTACAATAATAAAGCGAGATAAAGATAGATAGCTTTCTCACAATATAATCTCTCTGTCTCACTTCATCATGCACAACTTCAATTGCTTATAACTTAATAATATCAATTCATATTTCTTTTCATCTACAGAATCGTTCTAAAAAAAATATTAAACACTTTGTACATTTACATGTGCATGTTACATTGCAACAAAATATAAATAAATTTTCACTATATTTTTACTCGAAAATATCCGTTTCCAAACTTTTGGACGATACTGTACATATGCATGTAGGACAGCAAGGTGACAGCATACCATAGTCGGTGTGTGGGTGGATATGTTATGCAACGGGTGGTAAACGAATCTTCCTGGAGAAATTGAATTTTGTAGGGAGTTGGTGAAGCGCGTCACGAAAATCGTTGAAACCACACAAATATTTTGTTTCATCGTTCCGACGATGGCTGCGGTTTGGTTTGGTGACTCTGTTTGCCGATCACCTCTTTCTTCCTTTATTTTTTTGCTCCTGCATTTGTTGCCTTGTCCCGAGGTCGCGAGCTTTATCATCCTTCCTTCTTTTTTTATTTTTATTTATTTATTTATTTTTTTTTTTCATCACGAATCGTCACGGTTTCGCCCTTTGATTCTCAAATTGTCGCCCTTCGATTGCCGATAGCGATTTATCGGTCTTGTTTTTTTTTTCTTTTTTATAAAAACGTGTCGGCGTCTTCGTTTTGATCGATCATTGCGACATCTGGAGGAATTTTTCGGTATCACGAGAACCTGTGCTTTGTGCGCAAATTGTGCAACATTGAATTTTGTTTATAAAAATTTATAAAAGTGCACAAGACATTATTTATTATTGTTAATTATCGATGATAAAAAATTGTGAGTTTTAATCGCGTGTAATTTTTTTCGACAACAGATTTACACATATAGTATTTTTGTACTTGAAGTTAAATTTATTCTACGATTATTCTTAACGAATTTTGTTAATTTCTGAAGAATTGTGATAAACTGTCCTAACAATAAGATATATAGTCCTATAATTTAAATAAATAAATACTTGATATAGAAAGTATCAAAAAAAGGATTGATAAATTTTTCTATTATTAGGACGGATAAGGAAATTATATATTATAATATCCTATTAAAGATAAAATTACATATCCCATTCTGAAAATTGGACTCTATAGTCTTCATTATTAATACCGTTTATCCAGGATTAATTATTCATTTTCGATTATAAATTCATTTATTATTAACATTCATAAATCCACTTACATCATTAGGTAAAACAACCTAATCAATATTGCAAAATCAATTTTTCAATTTTTCAATAAATTATCCACTTTTGTCACAAGATTAACCAAATTTAGCCAAATTAATTTCAAATTCTGAAAAAAGAAAAAAAATACACCATTATGAAATGATCCATTTATCGTCGTTAATTTATTAAATTCGCACACTTTGTAAATTATATATCGGGAAGCAAATTAATTTAGCAACGCATTGCTCCGGAGGAAAAAAAAAAATGGAGAGCGAAAAATTCCGCGAAATCGAAGCCGGCCAGGCTGGAATAAGGCGAGGATATATGGTGGTAAAGCGAACGAATACTGGATCAAACCGAATCCAATAACTCCCGTGGGATTACAAACCCGATCCTCGAGGACCGAGCATCCCCCAAAGATGTGTAAGTTGCGGCAAAGAGGCGAAAAGAGAAGGATGGAGGTGTTGGGAAGCCAACTCGACGAGGTAGATCTCGTCGAAGGGTTAGGATATTTCGTTGTGTCCAACCAGATCGCAGCCAGCATTCGTGCCAGGTATACCGGGTGACCGATCTGGTTTTGATCTGGTATATATACATTTCATCGAATTTTATTTAATTGGAATGAAATCTTTGTTGAGTTTCTATTGCTCAAATATTTGGCTAATATTGTTGGTTAAATATTACAATGATTGGTTTATAGATTGGTTTAAATAGAGGGTGTTTAAATTGGATAAAAGTATATTTATCTAAAGTTTTTGCAATGAAATATTTTGTTGCTTGACTCTAACGAATTGCTATTGCATGAATAAATTTTTAGTGAAATTTTACGTACGATTGGTCTATATAGAGTGTTCAGATAAATTAAATGAAGTTATATTTATTGACTTTTTTTAATGTTCGATTAAATGAACTCCAAGTTCTTATATCTGTGCTCTGTTGAGCATAAAGTTATCTTTACTAATTTCTGGAATTTCTGGAACTGGAATTTTCATATTATTTTCATATCTTTTTAGAAATATGTCCATTTCATTTCTATTCCTCTCTCGCTTTTTACAAGGAAATAAAGCGTATAAAATCTTTTTACCATTCTAACTAAACTATTGCAGATTGTACAAATATCAAGATAATCAATGTTATAAATTATAAAAAGATTATTATTCTGTAAATAGAATTAAATTCCTATCCCTATTAAATATTAAAGTTTGTTAATTTTTAGAATCACTTTATAAATGTTCCATTTATTTTTGAACACCCGGTATGAATGGAAAGCGAAGCAATAAAGTACGTGAGATATTTTCTTGAAAAATTTTGCAAGAATATTTCTCGGATAGGAGATGTAGATCTACGGGATACGGAACGTTTTGACATACACGTGAGAGAAGAAAGAATAGCAAACTGTGAAATTTATTAGAAAATATTTGGAATCTATCTGTATAACACTGCGAAATTTTCTAACCTTCGTTCCTCGTTCCAGTTTTCATTCGACCAGAATCGATCCATCGATTATGAGTGAGCATACTTTTAGGTTAAGTTATTTTCCAAGCCATACAGCAAATGACTGTAAAATTGAATAATAAAAAATACTTAGAACATCAATATTGTGAGAAACAATATTTTCTAATCTCCATTCAATATATTACTTGAATCAATCCATTGATTATATATGATGACTTTTAGGTTAGGTTAAATTCATCAAAATTTACGAATTATCGTCCTTTTGAATATATATATATAAATCGAATTTATAGAAATTCAGAAACTTATTCTCGCTCGAATCGACAACAAATTACGAGATTTATTACAAAAATATTCATTTATTAAAAGAAAAAGATTTATTACATAAATATTATTCTCGACAACAAATTACGAGATTTATTACAAAAATATTTGAAACACCTTGGAAAACAATATTCTAGGTTAGGTTTCTTTTGTAACGTAACAAAACAGAACATGCGTAACAAAAGTTAAACTTACATAGCAAAATTTACCAGTCACCGTGTATAACCTCTCGATGAGACTCTCGGCGAAGTCGAAATCGATAGAAATTCAGAGAGTTTGTGGGTTAGGATCGAAGTTCCGACACGGTTTTACACCGATGCCGGATTATAAAATTATAATCGTCTTCAAATTGACGAGGAACTTTCGTGGAGGGTTCGAATCGATCAACCGGAATCCAAGTTTCAACCGGGGAGGATCAAGAAGTTTCGCCGAGTAATTCGCGAGTTTCTGTCCAGAGATTCTCGAATCGGAGGGAAAAAAGAAGAGGAAGAAATTCGCTCACCACTAGCTATAGATTATTCGTTTCACAAGGAAAATGCTTTCACCCGGACCTGTAACCATAAGCTATACAATATCCGACGGTGCAATAAAGTGGACCATCCACCAGCCATCCATCTTTTTTTTTTTCTCCCTTAGTTTCCTCTCGCTTTCTTCCTCTTTTGCCTGCCCTCCCTTTCTTCTTGTGGATCCTTCTTTCCTCCTTTATGAGCAACCGAGGTATTCGAGGAAGAATTCGAGGAGATTCGTGAAAAAAGAGCCCATGTTAATTTATTTTCGAAGTGGTGGTTTAATGTATGCTTTATGAGAATAATAATGTTTCTTTTGGAAAAGATTAAAAATGTCGACGCCATTTTGGTTTATCTCAAGAGATGTTATTGTGAAAGTGTAGTTGCAGAAAAGCGTTGTTTTGCACAAAGCTTTTAGAATTCTTTTGTATACAGGGTTTAATTGGTGATTTTTTAGTCGTATGATTAGATGAATTAATCATTTTATATTGGTTACGGACTTGCCTTGTATTAAAATTGTGATAGATTTAGTTAAAGACCAATAGTTTTGTAATATATTTTATTTCTTTTTTAATTCTTTTTATTCTTTTCTTTTTTTTTTTAATATATTTTAAGTAAAAAAATATTGTTAAAAAATGAGCATCGAAAAAGTTTTAAATTTCGAGATTTATCAGAGTTTCAAATTAGACAAATATTTTTATTTAAAATGCTATTTAAAATGCTATTACACAAGATACTATTTAACTAATAGCTACCTCTATTTTTATTTTTTTTAAATTGGGATTAAAAGCATTGAATAAATAAATAAAAAAAAAAAAGAAACCTATTTCCAAAAAGCTAAAATTCAACTCTTTTCATCCAAAAATGTATGATCCAAAAATAAGAGGAAAATGGAGAACCCGAATAAACCGTGCCAAGAATAATACACGATTTTAAATGGTCCAATTTATATTTCGAAATTGAAATAAACCGTCTCTTCCAGATTAAAGCAGAAATATCCATCTTCCCAATTAGCCGGTATAACAATAATCTGTCTGTTCTTGGCGCGCACAACGGATTCAAGGCGCGAATAATCAGGCCAATCTCCAATTTATTTCTCCTCGTGCAAGAATAATGGTATCTTAATGGCCAGTGGGTACACGAAGTTCCATTTTGATGTTAGATTGATCCACTAAACCGTAATAAGAACCGTAGTAGGGAGATGGAAACAGAGAAAAAAGAGAGAGAGAGAGAGAGAGAGAGAATGGAAGTTGTGAGAGATCCGAAAAGCAGAATCATCGACCGGATGAGTGAAACGATTAAGCAACGAGTAAGCACATGGTTGTAAGTGCACTCACGATATCGAGGATATAACGAGCACGAATCCGAGGCCAATTTCGAAGTTACAAAGGGGAGGGTAGAAAGTCTGGAATTGATCGTGAGCGAGGAGAGAGAGAGAAAGACGAATCTCTTGGGAGGCGTAATGCTGTTCGAGAGGCCGAGCCCATTTCGCTTTCGATAGAAAAAATGCCCCTTAATGAAGAATAAAGCGAAACAATTTGGGAGGAGGAGTGGAGGGAGGGGTCGGTTGTAAATAGGCTCGACGTAGGGAACGTGGAGAACGTGGCTATTAATGCGTTGCGCGCGCCATCTTTGTTTCTATAAATATAATAAATTGGGAAAAAGTGTTTTCCAATATTCGTTTTTTTTTTTTTTTTTTTTTTTTTTAATTAACGACCCCATTTTGCAATACTCGAATTTACTCTCTACCACTTCTTTCACGTGTAAAGGAAAATTATTGATTAATGTTGGAATGGTTAGAGGCGTTGTTTATTAGTGAGAGTAATTATAACGAAAGAAAAAATAAGTTTTAGAAATTAACGAATAAGGATTGAGGACGTTAGAAATCTATATCTATAGGTATAAATTTACGAGAAATTTAAGAAATTTAAATTAATTTGGTTTAAGTTTCAATTTCTAACCTCAAAATATTCTTTCGCAAAAAATCTTTCGATATGATTCGTTACAGATTGAGAACTGCTATATCTTAATGTGTGTCTTAAATGATTTATTTAATGAATTTAGTTTATTTAATTTTATATATAGTTAATAATCATTGCTTCTCATCATTTTCTATGAAATAATAAATTACGCCATTTCGTACGATGCTTCACGCTTCTTCGTCGATATTTTAAAAAAAAAAAAAAAAAAANAAAAAAAAAAAAAAAACATCGATTGTTCGTTAATTTGAACGAAAAAAAAACGAATAAGTACAAATTCTAGATGTAAATTTTTTGTACATTTGGGTAGATAATGGTTAAGGTACTGATTTACAGCTTTTAAATTTATCGTAATGCATAGTTCCCGCACGTCACACGTGCGAAACTACCTGGCTGTCACGTGTGCCGTGGAAATATCTGCATAAAAAAGGGGCTTTGACGAACAACGGGGGCAGACTGTAACGAGGAGGAAAGGGCGGCCGACGCGCAAATCAAATTCGCTGCAGGTGGTTCGACCGAGTCGCAGCTGAATTTGTCACTCGCAGACTCCGCGGTTTTTTGTTTAATTGATTTATGGTACCGCACGCTGATGTAAAAAATCGGCGTCACGGTGGTACATATCCGCGTGTATATCGCGAACGTAACGCGCCGCAGTGCCATTATAAATCGCTTGTCCCTCGCGTAATTATCCGCGGTCGGTAAAGGTGTTCCAGCCTCGAATTACACGTGGAACCGACACGGTCCGGTCATAATAGGAGATCGGTGCCGATTTTCGCGTTTTAAACGTTTCGATCGATAACGTAGAAACGTAGAAATTTGTATATAAATTGAGCGAGCAATAGGAAACGATATCAAGGGAATATCGAATGGAAATATAGGTCGCCATGATGGCCACTCGAGTTCTTATTTCGATCCGATAAATCATGAAATTACCACAATCGTTTGAAATTATGGAGTATAGAGTATACCTCGACCTCTTTTGCATTTACCCTCGTTAATGCGTTGTTTGAAGATCGGACGGTGTCGGCTATAACCTTTTCGTGAATGTACATTCCCGTTTATAAGTACGTGAACATTGAAATGTGATTTGTTACAACGAAATTATGTTTTTCATAAATTTCTAATCGAATGGTTATTTTTTAAATTTTTTAAATTTTCTAAAAAAGTAAAATTATTATCAATATATTAGAATATATCGTTATGGTTATAAAATATCGAATACATTTTTAATGCAAAATAAAAAATAAAATTTAATGAAATTTATTGTAATTTCATCTTTTTCTTTTTTTTTTTTAGTAAATCAAAGTTTCAAACACTTCATAATTTTGTTCTTAATTATATAAGAATTTGTTTTATCAATGTTCCGAAAGTTTTAATAATAACGAGATTCTCGAATCGTGCAATCTATAACTCGCAATTCCTTTCCTTTTTATTTCTCCATCCCAGAATTTTATAGAATATTATAGAATTTATTATATATTTCAATTTCACTATAACGATTGAAGAAGTATCGGTATACTTATGGAGTGGAGTGTACTATTTGTAATCCTATTGAGCGTTACGTTTCACGAAAAATCATAATAGCCTTTGAAAGTTAGCTGGTAGCACGGTGTAACCGTCAACTATATCTCTTCATCGAGAACTCGGGGTCTTTCGACGAGCAGCGGCACGAAACGCGGATCGGAATTTCGCGTGTTTGCAAATCGAGAACAGGCGCCATTTTTCAGGCGAAAACTTGGCCGCCCTTTCCACGTCGGCGTGACTCTTTGAAATTTACAAGTCGGCATCGAATTGGCTAATAGCGCGAGGCGTCATTCCACCGATACTTTATCCGTCCCATGATCGAAATAACTTTGAACAGTGAAAACTTATTTTGGCTGAAATGAAAAAAAAGAAGTAAACATTAATCTAAATGAAAACTTCAGAAATAAGATGTATACATACAAATCGATATGAATAATCAAATATACATTGACAACAATTAAATGACAACAATTAAATCACAGTTATTTTATAATATTATAATATAAATTTATATCTATAGTTTATTATTTATTTCTTTCTTCTTTGTTATTTGAGCATACGCAAAAAGCGATACTAGCGCCATGTGACTATTAACTACTAATGCCCAATATATTTATATATAAGACATTCTATTAAGCCAAAATTTTGAAGTTATTTTGAAGCTTATTTATTAAATTATAATTTTTATTAATAACATTAGATGAAGCTGAATAAAGATGAAGTAAAATTTCTATCTCCAATACATCTGTTTTATCAAGCTCTCAAAATTTTTATATATTTATTTTTTGTATTTAAAACTCTGTCTTCAATAATATCTTGTGAGTATATTGAGAGATTATAATCATACATATAAATTAAAGAAAAAAGGAAAAAAATATATTAAAGAAGAAGATCGATAAGCAAATTTCTTTCCACTATTAATAAGTTTTTCGTGTTAAACATCGATTGCAAGGGAATGTTGGATAAAGGAAACAGGAACGTTGACAACAAATGACAAGAAAACAAGGGGTGAAGGAACGAAGGGAGAAGGGAGTGTAGGTAACGGTGGAGAGAAAGAGAGAAAAAGAGGAGTTTCAAAGTTGAACACGGTTGGCTAGTTAAGCGGCGCAACGGCGGTCAACCGTTGAATATATTATATTTTTAAATCATCGACACGCTGACTGCTTCCGTGCTCTGGCAGAAACATGGCCGCGTGTCTAGATAGCCGTGTTAGAACGCGTTGTACCTACACGCGAAATCTATGTGACCGTGTATACAGGGTGTTCCATATTAATTTCTAACTGAATATATCTTGACCAAGTTTATGGGTTGAAAAAAATTAAACGCTCGGGGGGGTTTAAATCTAGTTGAAAAAAAAAAAGGATTTTATTAAAATTGATGTGCATGTAAATGTGTCAACGATGTTTCATGCTTAATTTTATTTTTCGAACTCGTAGAATTTTATATATATATATATATTTTTTTTCTTTTTTTCTTTTTTTAATATTTTTAAAAATTCTGTTATTCATACTTTTACAAGGGGGAGGAAGAATCAAATTTTTTTCAGAAGCAAGGCAAATATCCTTTTTTTTTTTTTATCTATTATTTATAATAGAAACATATTTGTTTCGTAAATTTTCGTGGAAAAGATATATTGCAATAAAACTCGAGATTTGTTTTAAAATAAATAATAATTTCGGGGAAGAAATATATTTATTTAATATTTTAATCAAATAAACGTTCGAAATTTGAAATAAAATTTAAAATTTTATTTCAAATTTCAATACTTAAAGATTAACAATCTACAAAAAAAAAAAAAAAAGAAAGAAAGAAATGAGGTTGATCAAGATGACGATTAGAGAATATTTTGGCGGAAAAAAAAACGCGATAGTAATTGGCGTTATCGATAGGTGAACGATCGACCAATCGGGATTCCTCTCGAGTTTTTCATTTTTTTCCATTTACTTCTTTCGTTTTATTTGGTTCTCTTTTAGTGAGTTTTCCACCAAATTTTCCTCGTTGTATTTGTCTCAATAAAAAGGATTCTAACAAAAAAATTTTTCTATTTTTCAAAAAAATACTTCAAATTTGAACTATATTTTTTAGAATAACTATCGATGATATAATATTGTCAAATCGGATATATCTTCTATTTGCATTAACAATTAATGAATTTGCATTGTACTTGTCGATTCGATAAATCGAATTTTAAAAGAAATAAAAAATCTTTTCCAAAAATATAATTTAAATTTGAAAAATAATATTATTTAATATCATTAATTTTCTATAAATTATATAATATCATCAAATTGGATTTTCATGTAAAGATTAAATAAACTCCATTTCGATTCAATAAAAAGAATTTTAGCAAAAAAAGAAAGATATTTTAAATTCGATAAAAAATTAATAATTCTAAAAAGTATGTTCAAACTTATTTACAAGTTCATTCATTAATTCGATGATTCAAAAAAAATTCTAAAATATACTTTAAATTTGGAAAATTAAAATATATTTACAATTATCAGATAGATATTTTCTCATAGAAGAATTAATTAATTTCACGTTGTAATTTTAAAAAAAAAAACCTTATTTTCAAAAAAGCTTAAAAATGAAATATCTCTTGCGATTATTAATTTTTCGCGAAATAATATCATCAAATTGGATAATCTCCGCGCAAACATTAACCAGAAAGAAAGTAGAGGAACAAGGGAGGGCAATCGTTCGCCGATTATCGGCGAAATAATCAGTCCAAAACGACCGTCCCTTTTTTACCGACCGAGCGGCCGTTCTTGCACTCACGGAATAAAAAAAGTCGCGTTCAATTTCTTGGCCGGCTTTTAATACGCCACGACACGGACCCTCTGAACGAGATGGGGGAGGCGCTAGTAGACGTCGGCTTCGAAAATTTACGATTCCCTCGTTATTAAAGCAAGCTTGTGAAAACCATGGTGTTTAAAGCGGCAGCTTTGGGGCATTAATTCGATTTCCTCCTTCGTTTTCTTTTCTCTCGGTTCGCCGCTTCTCCTCCCCCTCCGTTTGTTTTCCAGCCACGACAGTTTATAAAAAGCGACGGGTCTATCGAGGTGGCGCCCTCCACACACTCCTAGCCCCCATTTTTGTAATGCTGTAATAATCAATAGTACACCCTTGCTAAATCGTATAACCCAACCCCCGTCAATTTAATCGAGACAACGGAAGCACGTACCGGTTTCTACGTGAGCTTGTGAGCGCTCGATGCAACGGGTGTCGTTATCGAATCAACTTTTATCTCGGCCCCGTGTTTTTTCTTGGAAAATATGATTCTCGTATGGAAATGGCTAATTGCGGATTAGAATCGGATTAGACTCTGAAGAGAAATATAGAGGTAATATAACGCAGATTCTATGCAAATTTTTTTTTATAGAAAATGAATAGTTTCGAATCGTAGTTTTTATTCGGTTAGAGATACAATGATTAATAATTTTTAATTTTAACGTTTATTAATCTTGATCTATTAAAAAATGAGATTTTTTTTTAAGAAATATCGATGAAAATCATAAATTTCGTTACAATTATAATTATCTGATTTGAGTTAAATATTATCTATTTATATATGATCTTAAAGAATCCTTAAATCCTTAAAGTTATGTTAACATACGTAGTTTTTTGAATTTGTCCCGAATTAAACTTTCAATAAAGTTGTAAATGTTATAAGTCTCATTAAATATTCCATCATTTCATTTTCGACAAAAAAAAACAATTCTTGAGACACGCACATGCCTTCAGAAACTTGAGATTCATTCGTGAGAAAAAATCTCAAAACAATTATTCTTCCCGAATAATTGATTAAATTTGTAAACGAAACAAACATCACAAATTTTAATTTTTTATAAAATCTTTTCTTCCTTTATTTTACGCCGTTCAATCCTATTTCTCCGCAAAAAGCGATCCTTCTTGTTACGATTCAGGACGGCTAATAGAAACGTAATATTCCCTAGGACGATTACTGGGGCAACGAAAGAAATGGTGCTCGGTCGAGTCGTAAGTTGCCCTGCTTTATCGATGTGAAATCGTAAACGCGAGAACATGGGGGAAACACGCGACGGATTAAAATTGCTCGATGCGCGAGCACGCGAGCTATTTACGCGGGTCACGCGTGTGTACGAGGAAGGGGGAATACAAAACCTGGTCTGGCTATCTGTGTCGTGTAATTGGCGGCGTAACATCGTTCCACGAAGCAATTCGATTCCTTTTAAATTATTCAAATTTCGAGCCGGTCGTTGGGATGGTCGAGCTTTAACATTGATCATCAACAACTTTTTTTATTTTTTATCGTTTCCTTGGATTTTTGAAATAGTTTGTTACTCCTTTTCAATTTTTTGACTGTTTATCAGGTTGTTTCAAAATTTTGCCAAATGACACGGATATCTTTATCCTCCTGTATTGAATTATAAATCTATATAAGAAAAATATTTGAATTTGATTCTGAAGCATAATTCATTACGAAAATTATTCATTGGAAAATTTACAATATTTTTTTATGATAAAATAACCATAATAAAATTAAATTATATTCAAGTTTTATATATTTGTGAAATCGCTTCGTGATACCAATATATTAAGAGAAAGAAATTTTCATCTCGTATTTTTATCTCGTATGTCAGAAAGATAATGGTGAAAGAAAAAAATATATAAGGAGGATAAATAAATGCAAACACGAGACAAGTAAAGTACAGTTTTGAAGAGATTACTCCTGACTACACGATGAACCTCGTTAAGACTCGAAACGATCGTAGGCGAAAGGACGAGTATCTGTCCTCGACTTGCCGACTGAGGATAAGAGTTCTTGACCTTTCCTCTCTTTCTCTGTGTCGCGGAACGCGGAGAGAAGGAGGGGGAAAGAGAAGAAGGAAGCGGATAATCTCTAATAATGTCTCCTACCCGATCGTGGTTAGAATTTTGTCCAAGTTACAAGAACTCCTCCGTGGATCAGAGCAAATGAAATGGAGATGAGTTCCGTATAATTTGGTTGGACGTCTTTTATTGAATTCTTTCGAACTGCGGATGGAAAAAGATCGTCTCGATCCAGAATCGAATGGAAAATTAATTGTTCGAAAAGATGCAGTTTGAAGGAAACTAAGATATTAGGCCAAGATAGAATATAAAAATGTAGGGGGGAAGAAGGAATCAAAGGAAATATATAAAGTAAAAAGAAAATATTTTCGTTTCAAAACTTTCATTTTAAGAGAAGAGTAAAATTTAAAAAAAACTTTTCGGTAGAAGTGAAAATTCACGAGTACATTATTTCAAAAAAGTTATTCTACATTCGAAAATAAGCAAAAAGTGTGGAATGCAATTTTCCCTTAATTTGAAAATTTTTCGAGAAAATTGAGTTTGAAAATTTATCGAATCAAAAACTAACCACGTCTTTATCTTACGTTTTTCCATTCTTTAATCTTCTCAAGAGCAAAGGCTTAATAAACGACGAAATTTTATTCCACACTTTCTACTTATTTTTACTCGTAGAACAACTTTCTCTCTGATCATTCGTCGATCGATTTCTTTCTTTTCCAAAAATTAATTTCTTCGAAAAAAAAAAAACAAGAAAACGTTATTCCTCGTTTCCCTTCTCCCATTTTTGCATTCATATTACGGAATTATCTTCTGCTCGCACGTACAGAACGTTCTGAGACACCCGTATCAATATCATTTTTTTTTATACACGATGTTAGTTCGTAGGTTAAGCTAGATCGAGTTCCTACGACGTGGATTGTACCGGTTCACGTTCCATGGTAAGAACATGAAATATAGGTTATATGCATCGTGGTTCCATGCCTCTCGAGGTTATGCACCATAATTCATCGTAGTGCGGTCGTAGTAGCAAAAAATGCTCGTGAAAACGCTCGTTGTACTCGTGGGCCCTGCTGCGCGTCTTGGTCGGCCATCTTGATTTCCGTGACGTCAGAAATTTCGATTATCTCGATGGGGAAAAGCTACCATTTATTCTTATTTTCGCCTTGTTTATTTATTTATTTTTCTATTTGCGGATAAAATTGTATTTTAGCGTTATGACGCTATATACAAGGTGATCCATTTAAATCGATGATAAAAGTAAAAAATATTTTCGGACAAAATTTGAATTGAACGAAAGATATATATATAGATAATATGAAGATCAAGTATAAATATACAAGGTGATCCATTTGAATCGATTCAATTAAATATCTTCGAAAAATTCGAATTTCTTCGTGAACAACGTTCTTTTTCTCTTACTTATTCGAAATACCATTGAATTCATCGAAATAAGAAGTTTAGTTCAATTATTTTTGAAGAGATATTCAATCGATTTAAAAAAATCATTTGTTATAATATAATAAATAATTATAAATGGATATATTATCGATCCAAGAATTAAAAATTAAATTATACGAAAATTATTCGATTTTACATGAAAAAATTCGATTACACCAAGCAAATTGTACGTAGGAGATATCTGGAAAACCAGGATTTCACCGAGATTAAAAATTATTTTTTACCTCATGTGGTGGAGCAATAAGCTCGTAAAAAGAAGAGAAACGAAAAGAAGAGAAATGAAGGAGTGTATGCTCACCGCGAGTCAAACGTCAACGAATAGCTTTATGCGGGAATTTCATTCGGAAAAAGGCACTTCCGCGAAATTTCATAGGGAAATTTACGCGGTGGAGGCCGAAATTGGCCGGATTCAGAAGCAGAATCTCGTATCCAACCGGGCAACACGAGGGAAAGAGGGGGTATGGGCGAAAAATGAACCGAGTTAAGGGCTAGGGGCGCAATAACGGAAGAGAAACGGGAACGGATACGTGAAAGATATGATAATGCGGAGGAAGAAGTGGCTTTTGATATTTTTGCTTTCTAAGATTTTTCTTTTTTTTTTTCTTTTTTTTGAAAATTGTTGGTAAATATCTTTGTTTGAAATATCTCTAACCGGAATTATGGACACGAAATTAAAATTATAAGCTGTTTTATTTTAAAAATAAGAAATTAACAAATATAAATTAATAGAATATCTTTTAATATATATAAATTTCTATTTAAATTTTCCACAAAATATAGTCATAAACATACTCTTTGTAAATTAGTTTAGATATACAGAGTGTCCCAAAAATGCGGAAACATCAGTTAAGTAAGAATAATTTCAACATATATATGTATGTAAAAATATATATGTTGAAATTATAAACTATTTTATTTTAAAAATAAGAAAAATAACAAATATAAATTAATAGAATATCTTTTAATATATGTAAATTTCTATTTAAATTTTCCACAAAACGTGGTCATAAACATACCCCTTGTAAATTAGTTTAGATACACAGGATGTCTCAAAAATATGGAAACATCGGTTAACTGAGAATAATTTCAAGCAACATATGTATATATATATGTAGAACATATCATCGTACATACGATTTTATACTCGAATTTTGCAATTCTTTCAACAACCCCTCCCCCTTTCTCCTCCCCACGAAAAATAATCCTCGAAACTCGAAGCTCGATTTATTTTTTTCGAACGAAGAAGAACAACATAAACAACAACAACAACTATATATAATACTCAAAAATATCAGAGTGTCGATAAAAGTACAAATACCAAAGAAAACAAAAAAAAAAACAAAAAAAAAAATGTTTCCACGATATTTATCAATTTTATCATATTTCCAAACGCTGTTAAACATCGTGTTTACTTTCTGCGAGAGCACGAGAGGAAATTAAAACGATTTTAGGGCAGAGGAGTGGGGGGAGGCCGAGGAGAAGCCGAAGGAGGAAGGAAACCTGCGAGCATAGGGGGGAGGGGGGGGTGTAGTCTGGACCCTTGGCGGCTAGACTCATTTTTCATAAGTTCGAAAAACACACCCGGGGCAGTCGGTGCGTAAATTTGAATTTCTCCGTGGCTACGGCAAGGCAGCGGCGCGGAGAGTGTTCCTGGAAGGGAAGGAGGCAGCCTGGGAAGGGCCATTGAGCATATGGCGCGGAATTTCGAACGACTTTTTCTTCCCTCCCCTCCCCTTTATTCTTCCTGGTTGGAAATACGCGGCTTGCGGAAGTGCCGTTTCTCCTTCTTATTGGAGACTTTCAACCCTCGGTGCTAGATCGTATCAACGATTGCTACCCTTTCTTTCAATCCTTAAAGAAAGGACCGAGGAGAAGGGGGAAAGAAGCTAAAGCTTTGGAAAAATTTTCTCTCTCTCTCTCTCTTTATTTTTGATCCTGTTGTTCATTAAAGAAATTATGAAGATGTCTTAAATTGAAGCTATAAAGCTTCGTCGATAAGATTCGTTTTTGCATGTTTTGTTTAATTTGGAAAGAAACCAAGTTAAAAGCATTTGCAAGAGAAATATCGAGAAATGATTCTTCTGAATAACATCAGAATAACGTGTACGTATTATGTATGTATGTATATACGTATTTACTGATCTAATGTAGGTTAAGTTAGATTAGAATTCATTGTACGAGTTTCAAAGTTTTCTTATGTACAAAAAATTTCTGAATTAATTTCCCTGTTTTTGGATATTACAAACCGAAACTCGTTCTAAAGACACTAAAGCA
Source organism: Apis laboriosa (assembly GCF_014066325.1). Classification (NCBI taxonomy): domain Eukaryota; kingdom Metazoa; phylum Arthropoda; class Insecta; order Hymenoptera; family Apidae; genus Apis; species Apis laboriosa. The sequence goes on from NW_025223765.1 coordinate 254,334, forward strand.
AGGGATGAGACATCTAGTGGCGACAAGTCGAACTACCGCTCACTCCCAATGCACCAGTAAATACTTGATATTGCACACCGATATTCGATTGTTGCTATTTGATTCTCTTTGATGTCGTACGATACATATATATATATTTGTTATCCATCGAGGTGATATAAGCTAAATTGAGCTAAATTAGGACATTTGATTATTAATGTTTGATTGCCTTTGGTGACGCGTATATGTATTTATACAATTCATCTTGATATAGGTTAGACTAGCTATTTACATTAGGTTAAATTATTATATTTGATTGTTGATGTTTTCGTTAACGGTAGCAGTGTGAATTAGATTGGAGGATTATGTTTTTGTTTCTGAAATATAATAGAGAGGAAATATTTCCAAAAAGAAAGAAAAAAAAATCTAATCCATTTCAGATGTAAATTCAAAATTTACTTGATATTTGAAGAAAGATAAATAAGAGAAATCGAACGAGACTCGAATGAATTTTTATCGCCTATATCCGGGCCTTGTGTGTCCATACGCGTAATTATTATACATGGATTGGTGGATGTAATTATCGGTCTGGCGAATTATTAGATTAAATTAATCGTTGATTAAAGCACAGAGTTACAGTCGGTCGTTTAATATTAATTTCGAGGCGCCATTAACGTGGATTTAGGGTTGAAAGGACAAGTAATTGGTATATACGAACGTGTGTATATACATATTTCGCTCTACGTGACTTGTCGTTCTATCTATAGACTCGTCAACGTCCGACTGGATTGCACTGGAACTGGAACACAACGACGGAAATCGGCTCGATAAAAGCATAAAAGGATACTCGTGAGTTGCTCGTATGCGGTTCTAATTCATTTGCAAGTCAAATAACATCAGGCTCGTAACGATTTGTCGAGTGAAAAACTTATGGCCTTTAATACGTCCCGATTATGCATTGTCTATTGATAAATTAAAAAGTTTAAAGGAGAATGATATTGGAATGTTCAACTTTTGTTCATCTTTCTTTTGTAACACGATCAATCTTCTAAAAATTTTTAATCTTCTCCAATTGTTAGGATAATCGAATTGAACACTCAACAATTCAAAATATTCTAAATCTGAGAGATAATAAGAGAATAATCACGAAATCCAAACTTGAGTATCGTGATTTCAAGATACTCAAAACTAAGAAATTTGACAAATTGAGAAACATAACCTATTATTTGGAACGTGCCAAAATTCGAACATTGGAAATTACACCATTCGAGTTATTTTTAAATTTTACGAGTATTTCGAAATATTTAAAAAATAAAATTCAAAAAACACGTTCATTACACGATTCCAATTTCCTAACCTCTTATTCCCTATATAACACAACCTCGACTATATCGCGAAATATCTGTCGTTTCCCTCTTCGACAAAGATGGGACGGAGGAGTGGGGGGAGAAAAATACGAAGAGCGTCGCACAGTCACGTGGTCGAGAAGATAAACGATAGACGGGCTGCTCTCGAACTTTCTCTATACGTGCATGCGTGCACGTGCGCATATACATATACACCTGGCCTACAGACACTCCACTACACTTCACCAGCCCCACGGGCTCTGAAAACTAGCCCGTGTACAACAGAGGCAGGAAACCGTCTCGATAACACCGCAACTCGATCTCGAGCGTTACAGCCGACCGTGTTGGCCCGCATTTCCGGTTGTCTCCGCGCTCTACCATGTTCCCTCGCGCACAACCACGAGTCCAGGCACGAGGATGCGGAGTTTGGCGCACGTATAGGCGGGGGGAGGGGGAAGCGAGAACGCATTCGTCATTGTTTTACCGATGGAGGCGAGGGAGTTGGCGGGTTGGTCGCAGTGTCAGCCGCCGCAATTCCCCGAGGAGGGGAGGAGGGAGAGGGGAGGGCGTGCTACAAGCTTCCTATAATCGAATGCTATATGTCGTTTTTCGAAATGATTGTTGGATATTATTCGAATTTGGATTTGAATCGGTTTTGTTGACTTGGAGGGAATTCGTGGGATGATGATAGGTTGGGGGGATCCGAGTGATTGGATGGAAATTAATCTCTTGACTTGACGAGAATAGGATGTTTTTGGATTTATCTCTAAAAATGTTGCAACATTCGTACAAATTGGAGGTTTCGTTAACGTGTTGTTAACAAAGAAACATTGTTAGTCGAATGGATATTATATTTGCAATATTTTTTGGACACTCGGTATATTAAGAAATAAGGTTGGGGAACAGGTTTGATGGAAGTTGGAAAGAATATAAATTCGTGTGTGTGGACAATTATTAAGTAAGTGTTTAGAATAGGTTTGATGGAAGTTGCTCTAGAATGAAAATGGATATTTATTAAATTTATTTATGATTATTGATGTAAGTTTGGTGGAGGATTTTAATTGAAACTAGATTGTAAACTACTTATAAATTGAAAATATGATGGACAATTGTTAAAATAGGGTTGTGTTTAGGTCAAATTTGATTGGAAGCTTTAGAAGAAGGATCGAATAGAATAATTATAATTGGAAGAAATCGATTTCGTGATCAAAAATGAACAATGAATCAAAATAGAAATGCATGAGATAGTTTTAAGCTAATTCTAGAAAAAAGCATTGATTTATATATGATTGTAAAAGATCAAGCTTGGAAAAGAAATATGAGTGAATTTATGAATGAAAAATGAATAAATATTAAATATATTTAAATTAAATTTGATAAAAGCTATTATTAGAAACAATATTCATTCACATATTATATATACAAGGAAGATCCTTCTTCTAAAAGAAACATTCAAAATTTGTAGAATATATATTATATAAAAATTATAAAATTATAGTTTAGAATAAATTTAGATGTTAGAATCCAATATTTAAGAAAAAATTTCTAATATTTAAGAAAAAACTTCACACATGGAATATAATTAAAGATGTTTAAAACAGATTAGTTCTAAAAGAAACACAGATTGTTTATAACATTCATATAACTAATTTGATTAGAAAGAAATTAATAATATGATAATAAGAAAAACAAACATGAAAGTTTATTCAAAATTCTAGCCAATATTAACAATCCTAACATCATATACTACAAAATACACTACATACAATAATAGAAGAGCTATATAATTCAAATATTCGAAATCATAAAAATTATTTTCATTTATAAAATTATGTTATTATAATCATCATCCAAGAATATGGAACTGGAATATATGAATATATATATGGATAAATCTATAGTAACTTTTATTCATATATTCACACAATTATTATCTTAACTATTTCAGTACAAAATTACATTTATATATTAAACTATCCTTACAATCATCCTAATTAACTTGCAGCATATTATAAAAAAATTAAAAAATTTTCACATTATATTTTCACTTATAAAGTTATATTATTATAATCTAAAACTGAAATATATGGATATATCTATAGTATATTATAACTTTTATTCATATATTTATACAGTTATTATCTTAACTATTTCAATACAAAATTACATTTATATATTAAACTATCCTTACAATCATCCTAATTAACTTGCAACATATTAAAAAAAAATTAAAAAATTTTCACATTATATTTTCACTTATAAAGTTACATTATTATAATCCAAGGCTGAAATATATAGATATATCTATAGTATATTATAACTTTTATTCATATATTTATACAGTTATTATCTTAACTATTTCAATACAAAATTACATTTATATATTAAACTATTCTTACAATCATCCTAATTAACTTGCAGCATATTATAAAAAAATTAAAAAATTTTCACATTATATTTTCATTTATAAAGTTATATTATTATAATCTAAAACTGAAATATATGGATATATCTATAATATATTATAACTTTTATTCATATATTTATACAGTTATTATCTTAACTATTTCAATATAAAATTACATTTATATATTAAAGTATCCTTACAATCATCCTAATTAACTTGCAGCATATTATAAAAAAATAAAAAAAATTTCACATTATATTGATACGTTAGAATGGATTCTATCTATACCTAATGCATCAAAGTTTAAACACAGATCGTCGTTTTGAGATTATTTTTTTATTTTTATTTATTCATTAGAATTCGACTAGCCAATCATACCATTACTACCTGTTGTACAACGTTTACAAATTGTTCCATATTCAATGCTAATAAAATTATTCCCTTATCCCCTGTAACATTGATTCTTCCATCCTTCGTAACCGGAATAAAATTCACGGCAGAATTCTCCCACGAGGAGGAGGAGGGGGGGGAGAGAAGAAGCGCATTTGGCGGACGTCTAAGGAGCGACGTCAAGCGGGTAGAGATTCAAAAACGGTGAAAATCGAGAGACGTGGAACAGGAGGGACGTTCATCGAGGATGATTGCGTACAATGCAACCGCGTAGGCGCGGCAATCCCTCAACTTGTCACTTACGCCCCCCTTCCCTCCCACACCTTTTTCCACCCTCCTCGTCGGCTCTTCCCATCTTCCCAGTGGCAAGCCTTTCATTCGACGATAACAACGACGACGTCGTCGTCGTCGTCGTCGTCAACGACGACGACGGCCTTCTTTCATCCGTTTCACTCGAAGAGAGAGAGAGAGAGAGAGAGAGAGATTCGCGAAACGAATGCGACTTTCGAGGCCGAGTTGACCTTCAAGCTTCCGTGAAGTTCAGCAAACTGGAAGGGCGCGCGCCTCCAACAGCGCCCCCCCCCCCCCCAGGTCGAAGTCGCTCGAATTAATCCGCACGATCGAATTCGCTTTTACGAGTACGTTGTGGGATAATGGGCTGGACAAATTTGATGGAAGGCAGAGAGTGGGAGCTTTTGATGTTAACGTCGTGTAATTATGCGATGTTGTTATATATATTTGATTGATATATTAGATAATTTTGTGTATAAATGCGAAATTTTTATCGGGTTTTGTAAAGAAATCGTGATTTTTATGTCAATTTTCTTTTCATTAAATATTTAATTTTGATTTTGGTAAAATTTTCTAAATTTGAGAAATAAAATCGAAGATAAATAGTTTTAAAAGTGAAATAGAAGAAATGGATGGAGAAGAAAATAATGAATGATTAATATTTTTCATTCTTATTTCCGATCAATAATGTTTCAAGATTCAAAAAATTATTAAATTGTTATTGAGATATCACCAAATCCACTGAATGAAAAACATTCAACAAAACTTTTATTATGATGCAATTTCTTGCAATTTATGGAAGTATAAAAAAATTTATTATTCATTTATTATGCACTTCCTTGAATAACAAGAATATTTTTCTATATGATGCTCTAATCATTGCGATAATTTATTTAAAAATTGCATTTTAATTTGCAAGAATAAAGTGTAAATAAAGTGTAAAAAATATTAAAAATACTTTAGACACACCATTTGTATTATTAGACAAACCACATATATTACAATGATAAACAATCATACGTGTGAAAATTGCATTATTTCTTAGACCTTAATTAAGATAAAGAATGAAATACGATAATTCGTCTGACAGAAAAAAAGAAAGAAAAAAGAGAGGGAGAATTAACGTGATACCACGATCGTGGGTATTTGATGATTATCGTTGGCTACCGTGAATATAAAGTATTTTTTCTACGTCACATTAACGATCGTTAAGTGCGTGATAATGAACAAGCTGAACCTTTTGAAATTATTATTGTTTAAAAAAAAAACAACGTATCAATAAATTGAGCAATAACAATTTCATAAATGATTCTTCTCGAGCTAAAATTCCATTTTCGATTGATATCTGCGACGTCATTTTCTCCATCTTTTTTTTCCAAATGTTTGCAATTATAAAATTTGAAAAACTTGTAAATCAATTCGTTTAAAAATTTAATCCATCCCAATATTGGGTCACAACCAATATTAACATTATAATACCTGGACTGCTCAAATTCCCTTTTAATTAGTTTAGCATTAAAACTTTTTTTATCTACTTTTAAAATTTGTAAATTTTTTTTCAATTTAATTGCATCGTATTCGCTATCCAATTACCGTTTCGAATTTAAAATTTTGTTACTGGAAGATTGTTATTTACAATTTGACAAATTTTTAAATTCAATGTGTCGTTCTTATTTGATGTATTTGCATTTAGAATTTTATTATCAGAAGATTAGAAATTTACAACAGTGTTAAAAGTTAATCGTTGTAAATTCGATAATGTTAATAAGAAATTATAAAGTATACAAGTTTTCAAATTTTTTTCTATTTTTCCAACAAAGGAAAGAATATACGATTTCGATATGAATAATATTTTTGAAATTTATATCGTAGATATTGTATTTTCGATTTTTGCACTAAATATTTGTTCAAAATTTTCCTCTTTTGTATGATGATAAATCTTTAAAAAATCACGTTGCAAAATTTAAAATATAAATATGCAAATATGACAAATACGGGTGAATTTAAAAACTTGTCAAGAATAGATAACAAATTTTTAATAATTTCTTGTTAATAAAAATCTAAATTTTAAATTTAAATCAATAGTAGATAACGATACGGTTGAATTTAAATTTTTGAAAATTAAATAAAAAAAATACTTTAATATATACCTATCTATCGGTATTAAATATTGAATTGTGAATATTAAATTTTTAACGAATCAGGAAAGGATAGATCATCTTTCGAAAATTTTACATTACAAACATTTGAGTTACAAATTAAAAAAAATTAAGAAAACAATATTTCTTGTTTGAAAACAAAAAATAATCGAAACAGAATTTTATTTATATTTTAACGAAAATACACTTGGTATATTCTCGACAAATCTTTGAAAAATTTCATATTGCAAACATTTAAATCACAGCGAAATTGAGAAACATTTCTTCAAAAATTATTTTTGATAAAAAAAATATTCACAATCGATATATTCTTCAGATACGTCTTCGAATCTTTCGAAAATTTTACATTATTACAAACACATGACAACAAAATTGAAGAAATCTCTCAAAATTTTCAAAAATTATTTTTGGTAAAAGAATAGATTCACGGCCAAATTAAACACCCGATATATCCTCCAGACATCTCTTAATCTCTTTCGAAAATTTTACATTAACATTTGATTGACAATAATCAAGAAATACTCGTTCAAAGAGAAAAGTAGAGACAAAATCTTATTCATTTGGACAAAAAGGATGGATCAAACGAGCCACCCGGTATATTATCGAGAAATCTTTCATCTTCTCCCTACCGTATTCGCGTAATATCAACAAAGTTCGTTTAATCTGGTTCAAATTAAAATAATTTCCATCCTCGAACCCTCGGCGCGAGGGCAATAAAGAGGTCTGTACACGTCGGTTAATTAGCGAACCACCGTTGCATCGCCTGCCCACGATCCGAAAACATTCATTTTCCGAGATAATGCGCCCACCCAGTAACTTGTTACTAATCGTCGATACGTGCACGACCAGTTTATTATAATTAGGATTACAGCTAGCTGCGGCTTCTAGGCCGCGATTCCCGCGATCATCGAAAATATTTATACCGACATTCTTGTCGGGAATTAATCTGTTGTGAGATTTATGGAATTGATTTATGCGAATACTAAGCGCATTATAATGTCGCCCGCTCGGGGTGGATAATTCCGAGGTTGGTGCACGGCCAGTAATTTTCTACGCTCAAATAATTTCGCGAGCCCGAATTCGAAATTTTGGAATTGTGTAATTCTTTTTTGGAGGAGAATGGAAGGGGGAGAATTAATTTCGAAACAATTAATTTTGATTTACAATATTCTCTTTTCTTCTATCCTTTTAATAAAGTACAATTTATTCCAATTACATTTTCTGTATATGGGACAGTCTGTATGAGACAAAGAAAATTAAAGAGAATTTTTTATCCCATCTTTTGTGTTTTGAATACAATAACTCTTTTGGTTAAATTGCAATCTCTTTTTGTATTTAGATTAATACTCTATATCTTTTCTATTTTGAGACGGTTGTTAATTGGAATGTGTTAGTTTGATAATTTTTCAATTAAACAATTTTCGTAAAAATAAGAAAAGTGTTCATTCTTTCTAAAATAATTTGTTTAATTTAAATACGATAATCTTGATATTCCTATAGAATATTCTTCAACAATAAAAAAAAAAATATTCAAAATTAATTTGAAAAAGAAAATCTGAAAAACGTTATTATATAATTTACTATAAAAATTACTAAATAATTAATATATAATTATTATTTTTATGAAAAAAAATAGATTTTTAAAACTGCATAATTCCAAATCTTTTGATATGTAAAATCAACCCAATATTCAAAAACATCGTTCAATTTCTATCTAAACTAATTTAATCTAACTTTAAAACCTTGAAAACATATAATTGTAAAAATTAGGGAAAAATAATTATTATTTTCATAAAGATCTTCGTATTACAATGTCCACCATTTTGATATGTAAAATCTGATGTTCACCTTATCAATCCATATCCGAAAAACGTTTTTCCTTCCGTTCCATCGTTCATTTCGTTGAATAGCACGCTTTGTGCCACGATCGTGCGAGTATCGAATTCGATCGCGCTCGTTTTCGATTTAATCGGGCTTCATCGTGATACGCGTTCGAGTGGAAACGGAGATGGAACATTGGACAAGCGGCCTGCGGCGATCGGCAACCGGAAATGACGTACGAAGTCTCCCGCTGCTACGATTCGATCAACTTCCACTTTTTCCCTCATTTCTCGTCTCTTCTCAAATTGTTGAACACGTCCATTCTCTAACTCTTCGTAATTTTAGTGCGATTTTTTTTTCTTTTTTTTTTTTAAAGACTTTATTATGACGTATTTTGGGAAGAATATTAATATTGATAAAATGTATTTTTAAAAAATATAATTTTTGACGCGTTATATTTGTTATTTTACATATCTTAGAAGGATGATTGTTTGAGAAGTAAAATCGTATTTAGGAATTAAGTATTTGAAGTTTTCAAGAAATTATTTTTGATACGTGCAAAGAGGAAAAATAATGATTTTGAAAAATCTGATAAGGAAATACGGATCTTTTCGATCTCGATGAAATTTGACTAGAGAGAATTTATCTGTTATAAATTGTTTAAAATTATTACCAAATAAATTTTTGATTTTAGTTGACAATGAAGGTTAGTCTTCAATGAAAAGTTATACAAAGTATTTTAACAAATTTTCTATTAATTATAGATCGTAATAAAATTAGGTTAGGTTCTAATAAGAATAAACTTTTAATAAAGTATTTCTATTATCTTTTTCAAAACTGTCAATTGTCAAATCTCACTGTTTATATACATCGTGAAAAAGATAATTAAATGATCCATCGAAAAGATAGCTCGATCGATGGATTTTAATTCAGAAATTAAAACTTTACGATTGCGATTATCGGTTAAAAAGGGAATATAATTTAGAATTTCCCCTTGAAAAATTCATCTTCGAATTACCTCGTTACACTTTAGAATTTTTCCTAACAAAATTGCTCGCAAACTTTTTCAACCAATTCCTCGCGCTTTTGAAATGAAAACATTCCCTCGTAACTTCTTAAAGATGAATCATAGTTCCCTTCCAAGGAAAGTCAGAGTCTGAAGAAATCGTCGAGAGAGAGAGAGAGAGAGAAAAAAAAAGAAGAATAAGAAAAAAGAGAACGAAAGAACGATTGCTCTTTCGTCCTTGTACTCGATCGGTCAAATCAAGTGTGACGTGATCGACGTGGTTGACCAATTCCGTGTTAGAAAAGAATTGGGAGTAAATTAAAGGAAAACAATTGTCGTGACAGATTCCTTTCTACCTCCATTCGATGTTGTTTCAATCTCGAAAACCTATATGGTGAAATCGGTCTTCCTTCGACCTAATAAACGTCAATAGAGCGTATAAAACAAGCAATACCAATGTCCGAATGTATATGTACCTTCAACGTGTCGAATCCTGATTGATCTGACTTATTACACGGGAAAAAATCGATATTTCCAGATATATTAAGCGATGACAAACGAGCTCAGTGTTTCGCTGTGAATATTCAGGATACTTTTTTTCTTTTTTTTTTTTTTTTTTTTTAAATTTATCATAAAGTAATTGTACACGTATCGTGAACAAGTTTTTTCATTAACGTTTCGTGGAGCAAGACAGTGCTGTGGCTCGTTTAATGCAAATTTATTTCATAATAACTTTCGTACGTCAACTTTTTATTTGTTTCAACTCTTCGAAAATATCCCATTAAAATTAACATATCTCTATATCCATAATTCGATCATCTCCTTTTCTTTGCACGATAAAAATTAAAATATACAATCGAAATACAAATATTGCATCTTTTATGCATTAACACGCATATATATGCATAATTATGTGGCATATTTATCAACTCACAAATAATTTAAGCGATATATTAACTCCGCTTCCTTAATCTCGTCTTCGTTCAATATCTTCGTGAATGAAAAAAACTCTCTCGATTTTAACCAGCTTCCGCTCGTTACATTCGACTTCGATATAATCGACTCTCCAAACGAATATATATCATTAACACCCTATATATATACACGTATAAGTTTGGGACATAAATTAAGGATGTACGTATGCGGAATATTCCCCGGTGAAACTTCGTTAGAGGAGGGAATGTTCTCGCAAATGAGAAGGTACAACTGCGAAATTTAGCACGTTTTGACAGTCCACACACAGGGCGTTTAATTAATTATACGATCGCTGTTACACGATGCCTCCTCGCGTCTTGCATTATTCGCGTGATTTCGCTCCAGTCGAAATTTCTCCACGCGTAAGATCGCATTTCCAAGCTGTGTGTTTCTTGCTCCAGTTCTTCTCAAACTTGCCCCCTCCCCCCTCTTTCTCTCCCCACTTACGTTTACCTGGAAAGGAGTAGTAAACTCCTCGGGCTTGTTTCATTTACGTATACACGACGTAAATCGTCAGGCTGATCGTTTTCGGTAAACGTATAAGTTCAAAGGAGGAGGGGGAAGGGTAGGGAGGGGAGTGGAAATTTCCGTATGAAACTTGGGGAATCGAGAAGGACGATCCTGAGAATCGATAGGTCTCGCGTGTTCTAGTAAAAGTATAGTACTAGGAAGAGACAGTATCTTGTTCCTAAGAAGAGGTTATTTGAACACGAAAGTGATAAAAATTTTTTGTAATTGTGAAGAATGAAAATTAAATCTGTTACTTTTGTTATTCTATATCCCTTTATATCTAATCTTCCATTGATCCATTAGAGTGAGCAACGAATCTTTTATATTTTTTATTTAACGTTATTGTTACTACTGATTATCGACTATCGGTAAAAATGTTACGCAGCCTTTTCTAAGTTATCGGACACGTTGGAATGTTAATTTATTTTCTGATTTCTAAGCGATTGTGTGAAATATATTTTTCGATGTAAAATATACATTATTTTTTTTTAAATCTAAATTAATATATTCTACCACGAAGAATACTATAAGAAAAAATAAAGTAAACTTAGATCGATGTAACGAACAGAATAACAAATATTTCCAAGCATGAAACGTTTTTCATTTTTTTTCAGAAAAAGTCTCTTCTTATTTCTTTCTAAAAAAATTACAACGAAAAAATTACACGTATTCGCGCGTCCATTACATAATTTACGCAATAACACTCCGCGCAGCTTGTATTCTAAATTTTCAACATTCCGAAGGGCGATCGATAAAACTCTGACGAGGAAAGAAATCTGATATACGCGTGATCTCGCACGCGCGTTACACGAGCGACAAAGGAGAAACACGCGGCGTGTTAGGGCTTGCTTGTTAGCGCGCGTGCACTCGAGTGACTTTCAAAGTCACCGCGGCCCCTTGTACCCGGAATAAATAGATAGACGAGCATTAACAATACAGGAACGATCGGGGAAAAGAGCGTGACGATAGACACGTAGCTTGGAGAGGGTCGAATGCATCGCCTCGGGCGGTGGTGAAACTTTTTGAAGTTTCCGATACGCGAGCAAGGAACAAAGGACAGGAAAGAATAAACTCACGGCGCGTACGGTGAGTCTGCTCTCTCTCTTTCTCTCTCTCGTGGCAGTACAATATCAAATTGACAGAAAGATGAAAATTCATTTTCTACGCTCTCTCCGAGACCGGCTGTGTAACGGAATTAAAGCGGACAGACGGATGGCTCGTTAAGGATGGCGAATAATAAAAGTATAATCAGACGTTCGTTGCTGGAAAGAAGAAGGAGAAAGATAATAACGGTGACAATAATAGGCTTTTGGAAAGTGGAATCAACCGGTTTTGATTACAAAAGTTAGGTTATGTTTATGGTTATGAACGTAATTTATTGAGAGTATGAAAATATTATGTAATTATATGATATACGCCTACTTATTTTCGTGACATCACATTAATTACAATCATTTGTATGTAAAGTAGGTACAGATGGGTAATTTTAATATTAATTTTAAAATATAACTTTGTGGTTAATGATTATACTCACTAAAGTTGTGCACTAAAATAATGTTATTAAAAATTTAATTTCTATATGGTACCATTAAATTTGGAATTAGTATTTTGAACATAAAATAATAATGTAGAGAATAAAACAATATATATTGGAATTTTAAAATATAACTCTGTGGTTAATGATTATACATTAAATTAGATAAATGCAAAGAATTTGGATTTGAAGTTGTGCATTTATAAAGTAATGTTATTAAAAATTTAATTGGTATCATTAGAATTTGGAATTTGTATTTTGTTGAACATAGAACAATAGAGTAGAGAATGAAACAACATATATTGGAATTTTAAAATATAACTCTGTGATTAATAATTATACACTAAATTAGATAAGAGCAAAGAATTGGGACTTGAATTTGTATACAAAAATAATATTATTAAAAATTTAATTTCTATATGATACTATTAGAGTTTGGAATTTTAAAATATAACTTTGTGATATTGATTATATAATGATTATATATTAAATTAGATAAATGCAAAGAATTGAAACTTGAAGTTGTTCACTTGTAAAATAATGTTATTAAAAATTTAATTTCTATATGGTAACATTAGAGTTTGGAATTTGTATTTTCTTGAACATAGAACAATATAGAATAGAGAATAAAACAACATACACTAGAATTTTAAAATACAATTCTATGATTAATAATATAATTGATTCGATACAGTAAATTAGATAAGTGCAAAAAATTAGGACTTGAAATTATAAAATAATGTTATTGAAAGTTAATCTCTATATGATTTCATCAAAGTTTAAAATTTGCATTTTGTTGAACGTAGAACAATAGAGTTGGGAATAAAACAATAAATATTAGATAAGAAAAAAACTTGACATTTATGGTATAGAAATTTAGTATTAATATTAATATAGGTCGATCAGAGCTCAGAGCTTCTATCTGTATTTCGTTGAGCATGAAAAAGAATAGCAAATGAAAGAGCTCTACTCTGCTGTTTCCATATTACTCGTATTGTTTCGTGTGTTCTTTGTCATAAAAGAGGGTAATAAAAATGGAATCGTAATTTAAAATATTTCGACTAGAACTTTAAATAAAAACGAAATATAGGTAGGATTAAAATAACTATAATCTAAACCACTGGACAAATATCCAATTTATTTAAATTTCAATCTTGACATTGAATTTAATTTTCCACGCTTACTTTATTAATTACCCCATCGCTTCGTCCATTTATCCTATAATTATCCCAATAAACGTGCACGAAAATAACGTTTGATCAAAAGCATCGACTCTAGAGCAACTCGAATCACAGACAGTCACTTCACGAACCGATGAATCTCTGGAGGAGGAGGGGCGGGGAGATCGACGAAGTGATTCGAACTTGTCGGCGGTCGAAGTAACCCCAGGAAACGTTTCGCTTCGAAGAATACTCCCGCAGAGAGGAAGCCGCGGGCGTTGAAACGGGACGAGGCATTGCACGAAATTTGCAAGCAAATTGCCAATTCTCAGGTGGCGAGGAGATAGGAGAGCGGAGAAGGCCAGGTAGCCCAGCTGCGGCCGGATACCCAGGGGCCATCTTGCGACGGTCCACAAGCTGAAATTCGTTTCGCGAATTGGCCGACAGCGTCCACCAGGGGACGTGCGCGCGCGCGCGCGCTCAACCTAGCCCCACGAAAATTTTCCAACCTCGATCCGCTCTGGCTACTTTGAATTTCACCCCCCTTACTTGGACGAGCTCGTCTCGGCGTAATTAAATTCTCTTCGACGACCCTTCTTCCCAGATTTTGATGGATTATACGGTGTTTTGCGGAAAGATCGATGATTTATCTTCTGTAAAATTATTTTTCTTTCTTTTTCCTTTTTTTTTTTTTTTTTTTTACAAAGAGCATTATTTTGCAATTATACGTTACTTTATTACTTCTATAGAATTATTGTATATAGAATATATATTATATATATTATTGTAGAATATAATATATATTAGGAAAGTAATGATAGAAATAGGAATAATTGGAATGTAAGTTTTAAGTCTGTTACTCAAAAGTGTCAACGTGATTTCAACAAGTTCGCATTTATTGGAAGAGGATAAAAATAAAAAAATTCTTCTAAGAAACTGTTTACATCGTGCGCAACTTAATGTTCATGTCGCTGTGATGTAAATAACTCTTCGACGTGTTGTATTAGTATTAATATTAACAAGTACTAATATTAACGATATATTTTTATAAAAAGAAAAAAAAACTAGATCGCTATAACTATCTGAAAAACCTGTTCACTTTATCGTATAAAAATAGCTGCACTAAGACAATTTTTCATCGTTGTAGAATCAAAATCGAGGAAGAAAAACTTCTCTATATGTGGTAATATAGAAAAAGGATTTTTCGAAAAGAAAAGAAAAAAGAAGGGAAAGAACACAATCACGATTTCAGAAAGAAACACCATAACGATTCGTCGATATCGATTATTAATTTCCACGCGTTACCCGTCCAGGGGATAAAGGCAGCTTTAAATTAACTAATGCTTAAGCTCTTTAGAGTCAGGCCAGGGAAGATCTTTGTATTTTCTCGAAGGGTTCTCCATTAACACGGAGCGAAATCATCGCCTCTGCAGTCGTACTCTTGTCCTTTTTAAAGGGCTTTAAATGTCTCTGAAGCCTGGGCAAGAGATAAAAGCCCGCTAAGCTTCACGAACAATCTCGGGGAATTTACAAAGGACAAAAGGATTCGTTGAACTGTTAACGCTGTAAGTTTCGATATTGTTTCCCCTCCTCCTACGGGCAGAGAGAAAGAAAGATTCTCTCTCTTTTTTTTTTTTTTTTTTTTTTTATAACGTAAAGAAACGTGTTTACGATGAACCTACTACGGGGGGAGGGATGATTCTTTAAATTTGTATTCGAGAAGGAAGGGGGAGGGGAGGGTTAGGAACAGCGAAAATGTTTACGCTTCGAAAAAGTTATCGAAGTTATATTATTTTTTTTATCGTGAGACGAAAGTTTTGTGAAGAAATTGAAATTTAGCACAGTTTACGGTAAAATAAAAAAAAAAACAAAAAAAAAACAAAAAAATGAAAAGAAGGAAAATTTAACGGATTTCTTATTTTTCTGAATATCAAATTCAATCAATTTATGTATGTACGTATATCCAATGAACATATAGTGTATAAAGAGTATTGATATATAAACAATTATAGAGCTCGAAAGAAATATAAAAATTGGTATGGAAAAATATCGATTATTTATTAAGTTTGAATCAGACAAAGTGAGATGAATACGAATATATTAATACTATCCTATACATAACCTATAAAAAATTGAAAAATTATTATTATTTAAAATTATTATTATTATTATTATTTTATTATTATATATTTTATTATATTATTTTTATTATATTATTATTATACATTTTTATTATATTATTATTATTATTATTTATATATATTATTATTATTATTATTTAAAATTATTATTTATTGAAAAATAGTGTATATTTACAGACAATACGTACTTTCCCAACAAAATATATAAAAATATATCTATTTATTTGAGAAAACTTATTAGCTCATTCACATTTTCTATACTTTTTACATAAATCTGACGCTTTAACATCGACTCTTGAATCAAAAATTCAGAGAAAGAAAAAAGAAGAAACGATATAACATTGCGCTAAATTGATTCATCACCCGTGCACTAACAAACTACCACCATCTCTATCCACTCGACTCATCGTTAATAATTTCCAAATGGTAATCTTCTCCTCTAGGAAGGGTTACGCTTACGCGGAGAACTTAACCAACCAGTCGAATTCGTACTAACGTTCCCTGAAACGCTCTGTACATAGAGCAGTTCCCCTCTAATCCGCAAACAGACATTATATCTACGTAACGTCGTAATTATCCGTGTAATAGGTTATCTTCGTAAAAATGAGTTCTCGTGCGCCGGTGAAATCTCTCTCTCTCTCTCTCTCTCTCTCGCTCGCTCGCTCGCCCGCTCGCTCGCTCTCTCTCTTTCTCAATTTGACAAGATTTTATTGGATCTCGCGGTAGAGAGAAAGAAAGCGAGAGCGAGACAAATAGAAGGAAATTCCGTTAATTAAACGCAGAGGGGTACTCGGTTACTTCCATTATTTGCATACGCAAAGCTTTTCACGTGCGAAAATAAGACTGTTGGGAGACGCAGGTCGCGTAAAATTCGCAAAGCGAATCTCCTGTTCCAGAAGGAAACGGAAAATCTTTCTGCAGGTTTGTTGACAGAGGTGCCCTCTACAGGACGATTCTAGAAATCGCGACATAACCTCGAAACACGTTTGCGATATTATTTGTGATATTTGCAATATTTTATTAAATTATTAAATATTATTTTGTTTCTTTTATTAAATGTAAAAATAGGTAGGTTTTTCTATGTATTCAAAATATATATTGTTTCTTCTATTTAAACAGAAACTTGTGTGAAATTTTCGAATAAAGAATGAGAATGAGAAAGGAAAAGTTATCAGTTAAAGTGTGCAACATACTTATGCGTTTGTTTCTCACGCAGTTAAGCGAGGTTAGGTTTCGCCAAATATGTTGGTAGATGTTTATTATTATTATTATTATTATTATATAGATATTATTCGTTAAAAAGAAGCAAAAGTATCTTTAAATTTATTTTTCCACTTTGTAATCTAAATATAAATCTCTTAAAACATACATTTAACAACGCCAATAAATCTTTCAATAAATCTTTCAACGCCATAAATTCCAAGGATTATTTTCAAAATTGAAACCAAAATAAATTAAATTAAAATTAATCGATTTCTAATTTAAAAAAAAATTCGATTCAACAGTACTTAGACCATTACCAAAAGTACAGGGAAGCAGAGTACAGTAACGGATACATCCCCATCCCCTCTCGTTCGTTTAACCGATAACCTGCTCGTGGGGGGGATGGTTGCAGATAGGTGTCGTGAAAACAAGCGGGTGGCGTGTGTTAAACGGAGGGGTGGCAAAACTGGGGGGATGTTTTTAGCGAGGGCAGTATATTCACTCGCTTATGTAATCAATATACGAGGGTGAGAGGGGCAAGAAGGAAAAACGAGAGGAGAAAATCGACGCGGAAACGCGGCTGATATTACCGTCGAAGTAGAAGATAATAATAATAATAATAATAATAAAAAAGAAAAGAAAAGAAAAGAAAGAAAAGCCTGGCTCGAGGAACGCACCCCTTTCAACCCTTCTCTTGGTTCCAAACCAGTTCCATCCTCGCCCCCTTCGTTTCCCTCGAAGAAGAATGGAAGGAGGAGGTGGAGATCTTTACGCGGATCTGAGAGAATGAATGTCTAATTAGTGTCGTAATTAAATGGTGCGACGAGGAGTGTAAGGGGTGTGCATTTAACTAAATGCACAACCCCTCCTATAAATTCGAGCGAATTTATAAAGATGCATAAGTAGAGGGAAGAGTGAATGGAAGGACACAGATTTTCATTAAGATGAGACAGATAAACTCTCTCTCTCTCTCTCTCTCTCTTTTTCTCTGTCTCTCTCTATATCGAAGACTGAAAGTTTTGAAAAGTTTTCAGTTTTCTCGATATCATGGCTTCTACTATTACTTTTTGTCGTTGATTTGAGATCAACATTGCAAATGGGAGGTATGCTGGGAAATGGGAAATTTTTTATTATGCTAGTATTGCAGTGGGATACTGTAATATTAATTATTGTGGAATGAAGGAAAGAAATAATAACATTATAAAAGGTATTGAAATTAATATATATTTGATCTTCCTCAAATATCAATAACTATAATTTTTAAAAAAAGATCTAATGCTAATTCAGAGTTTTGTTATAAGTAAGAAATTAGAAAACAGATTTTTTTTTTACAAAAAACCTATCTTTTCTCTAATTGATTGAATTTTTTATTAATTTTTATATTATATTTATGAATAATTGTTGGATGCAATCTTCTTAGGATTTTGTTAATACAAGTATATGGTATATTATAACAAAATTTTAATTCCAAATTTTGATTGAAAATAAATTGAGCCTAACTTTAAAAATGGAATACTTTATTTCAATAGATCTTTTATGGGTAACATCAGAAAAATTAAAACAATTGATGATTCCACAACTCTCGAGAAAGACTGCATCATTAAATTTTAAATTCTCAACTATTCCAAACTTTTGACATTGTACCTTCACCCGCCATTTATACTTCAATTTCTCCCAATGCCAGGGATGATCTCATCCGATCAACCAGATAACGATTCGCGATACATCGATCCATTATGAATGGACACATGTCAAACGACGAAGAGAAGATTGGATCAGAAATAAAAAAAAAAAAAAAAAAAAACGAACGAACAAAAAAGAAAAACGATCAAGCAAAGAAGAAAAAGAGGTATAAAGATACACATATATATATATATATAAAAGAAGGTATGAAAAAAAAATAAAAAAAAAGTGTACAAAGCGTGGAAAAGGGTGAAAGGGAGGAAAGGGAAGTGGAAAACTCCGTTGCGTTCCACACAGTATGCGAGCGAAATGGAGTGCAAAAACCGAAACTGCAAGATGTGCAACTGGAAGCTCGGTTGGACGAACGCAGGGATTGCCAGCGACGTCAGCAGAAGGCTCTTCCACTACCCTTACCCCGTCCATCTTTTCTTCGTGGATTTCTTCCAACTCTTCGAAACGGCTTACGGCTCCCTCCCCCTCCTCTCTCTCTTCTTTTCGATCCTTTCAACGATCGCGGAAGAGGATTTTACAAGGAAATCATCGGCTTGGTATACAAATGATACGATTGCCGATGCAATTATAGAGACGTTATTTCTTATCATTTGGAAATAAGCGTGTCTCGGATTTCCCTTCGATTCCTTGACATTGGGGATTATTCGTGTGTTTCAATTCTTTTTTTCTTTTAGTTTTATGATTTTTGAATATACATGAAATAATATATATAGAATATTCAGAATTGATAATTTCTATGATCTTTGAAAGATGTTTCATGATTGTTTTCCATAATTTATATCACATTGTATTTACATATTTTAAAATTAAAATTCTATAGAAAGAAAGACTTTCGATTCTGATATCTATACTTTTTAAATCTTAATTATTTAATTTTTTAAAAATAATACCACCAAATTTCTTTGTAAGGAATCTACTTATTACGCCTAATTAAACGATATACAATCGTGTACAATCAAAATATAATCAAAAATACTTTTCACAACAAACCTCCCCCCCTTACTTTTTCTTTAATAAAATATTTTCATATTTTCAAGCAGAGCGAGTTGCGAATCGTTGGAATACCTCTGATATCATTGTTCTGGGTGGCAGACCGCGACGGAGAGAAGAAAATAATGTAGCAAATTTATCGGGGAATTTCATTAATGGCCGCGTTTAGTTTAATAGACCGTGACCGGAAGGAGCTTGTTTCACTGCACATGCAAAATTTTATTAGCAGGTCAACTCAAAATATATATATATGTATATATGTTTATATATATATATATATATATATATATATATATAATATACACACACGCTTATCCACCACCGGCTATTCGTTGGAAAATAGGTAATTTGCATGCTTGTGATACGTAATTGCCATCTAACGTTCAAATTAAGGTAGCCGGGCTGGACGAATAGTTAGACACAATTATAACTTTTCGCAGGGGGAGTATCGTGGCCACGCATCCCCAACCAAACCACGGAAACCGCATTTATATCCGTTCCACGCGAATTTAATGTTCCGTCGTTTCTCTGCCTGCGGTGAAATCAGACGTGACCTGTTCAGACACGAACAAAAACCTGTTCGTGAACGTGCTTGAATCTTTCGAAACTCGTGGAATTTTCTCTCTTTCTTTTTTCTTTCTCCTTTCAATTTTCTTGTGCAATATCGAGTCGGTAACGAATAATTTCATTTTGGAAGTTTTCTTTTTGTTAAAATTTTTGTTAAAATTAAAAAATTCGTAAAGGAAGAGAGATTTTTAATTTGTTGCCCAGGATTTTTCCAAATTTCATTGTCAAAAATCAATCGCTTTTGTTAATTTATAATATAATTAAAAATATAATATATGTAATAAAATAATTTTTATAATTTATAATTTTTATAGGTTATGTTAAGTATCTTTAAAGACGTTGCAATATTTATTTTTGTTGCAACTCGATACAAATAATATTTCCACGTACAACACAAAAATTCGTTAACGATATATCAATAAGATTATCTAACTTTGTCTCTTATTCGAAGAAAGGACAATACCATCGAAATTGCATCATCATCCTTCCTCGGTCGATTGATTTCGAACGAAGTAGCTACGGTCGATCGACCGGTTTCAAGAATCGTCTCTGCTCTTCGATATATTTTATCAAATATCGGCCAGCTGAACGTCGCCTAGTTGCGTAACCCGTGCATGGATAATAATCGGGGGATGCAACAATTGGGGGAGGGAGAGAGGGTGGGCCGGACACGTCAACGGATATCAAAACGAGCGAACGATTCGCAGAAACGATCGGCCGATGGAAATTCAATTTTCCGACTAGCTGGAGTCGTCGATATGTAGATACGTATTTTCGGACAGGTTCGCGAACAGGTTCGACGTTTAACAACCGTCCGATGAGCGGTGAAATTTCACGGACACTTTGTTCCGCTGTGCGTACGTGTGCGTGTTTTTTTTTCTTTTCTTTCTTTTTTTTTTTTTTTTTGTTCATTGCTGGATGAAACAAATTGTGGCAATTACAATGATGCTAAAATTAATTTTCCATGAATATACTACGTTACATACCATATTATGTGCAATTATGTATGTACGCGGTGTGGTATAGCGTATTATACAGGGTGTTCCAATAGTGATGGAATAATTTCGAGCAACATTTTTCTTTGCAAAGATTTTTTCAATCAAGGAGCCGCGATAGCAAGTAGCGTTACGACGAATACGAATAATATTATATTTACAATATTTTTTGGACACCCTATATATTTGGAGAATTAAGTATATTTTAAGTAATTTCATTTGTCATTGCAACTTACTAGTAAAGTTGTAATCCATGTTTATGTAAGTAATATGATTTAAAATCCAAATTTATTCGCGTTTTGAATAAATTATTCAACGAGATCTTGGTAAAAAATAATAATATCAGAAAGAATAACTTTATAAATAACTTTGTTCCAGCAAATAGACGCAATACACGCAAAGGATATCACGAACGATCGAATAATTCAACTAGTAACAATTAAAAAGAATTATTCCGGTATATATATTTTCTCAAATGCAAAAAAAAAAAAAAAATAAAAATAAAGTGTTAAATAAATATTCAAATTTTGTTACACGCAAAGGATATCACGAACGATCGAATAATTCAACTAGTAACAATTAAAAGAATTATTCCGGTGTATATATTTTCTCAAATGCAAAAAAAAATAAAAATAAAAATAAAGTGTTAAATAAATATTCAAATTCTGTTATCTCTAGAAAAATTTCATACGAAGGTTAAATAAAACAGAGGACGGCTGGCGAAATAAAATTGTCAAGGAAGTTCTCTCTCAGCCCTTCGCGTTATGCAACATTGTTCTCGGTATACGAATCGTACGTTCCATTCAGCGCGATGGCCATGCAAGACACGTGTTTGTACATCATTCCCCTCTTATTTCTATTTATACCGACAACTATACGACAAACAACAATCCCTCCTACTACTTTGTGCACCCGGTTGCCCCCATTCTTTTCATCGTCTTGGCCGCCCTCTTCCCCTCCCCTCCCTCCTACGAAACATTCTTTGCAAGCGAGAGCACAACGGAGACGCGCCTTCGCTCTCTTTCGCCGCTCTCTTCCCATTTTTCAATACGAAAAATAAAAGGGATTGGAATTAATGCGACCGTTCCCGGCATGACAAACTGTTTGTATCCTCTATTTGCCAATTATTTCTCATTCCGCTTGTACGCCGTTTGTGTTTTATTTCGACTTGTTTTTCGTTTTTCGAATTAAATTCGTATCTATGCATGCTATAGTTATAATGGATTTCTCTTCTGAGTTTGATAAAAGATTGGGGCTTGTTATATTTATGACATTGTTTTAACACAAGGTATAATATTAAATTGTTGCAATTATGATGGAGAATAATCAGTATAGATCATCAAGGTGGTATTATGCATTATTAAAATGGCTTAATTTGCAGTGAATTTCTACGCGACAAGAGTATCCCCTCCATTACCAAAAGTGACGTCACATTATCCCCACTACCAGTATTAGATTAATGCAGGGGCACGTCACGTGACCAAGCTTCCACCAAAGCCAAACGTCGTATCGCATCACGTGACGTGTTTAATGTAATGTATCCCATTGGTGGGGATAATGTGACGTCATTTTTAACGGTAGAGGGGGTAGTGTGTACTATACGCATCTGGAAATCGTAAATTCACACGAATTAAAAATACGAATTAATGATTTTTAACAATTTTCTTAAATATCTTATGAACTCTTAAACGATAAAATTTGAAATGTGATTTTTTTTTTTTTATTTTCCAAGTTTTTTTCCATAGAATGCAGATTTAGAATGATTAGAGTGATATTATCAGAGTCATCAAGCTAGATAATTATCCTTTATTTTTTTCATGGAACCATAATGACCGCTGTCCTACGATACATTTCTTGTAATTTAACGTGTAATGCGAATTTAATCGCTGGGAACTTGGATTCTATGAAGGATCGCGACGACATCTTTTCACGAGACTGAACAAATTATTTCGTGCATTTGCTCGTCACCGTGTTACAATCTAGTCACGCGATTCGGCTTCCAATTATTTACCAGTATAGTAAACACGCTAAAGCTAAATTTCCAGAAACATGTTTAACTATTATTGTTTACCATTTAATTAATCGATTTCCTATAAATAGGCACGTGAACGTTTTATTCTCTACCTAATAAACAGGAAATAGATAGCTATAGGATGTCTTTTATTCTTTCGGTCAAAGCTTTTTTCTTTTTTTTTTTTTTTTTTGAATAAATAATTTAAGTTTTAAAATTTTTAACTAAACTTTAAATAAAATTAGTCAATTCTCAGATTGGATATACGAACGAATTATTAATAATAGTAAAAATAATAACTAAAAAAAAGAAAAATGGAGAATAATTTTTTTTTCCATTTCCAAAAAGTAATTTTTGATCCGAAAATTCGTCGATTGGGTTAAATGAAAAAATTATATAATTTTTCAATCGTTTATATATATAATAACCTCCTATCGATAGTTTGTTCGCATTCAATCGGGAATTAGTTAAAAATTTTTCAAAATTTAATCGATGTAAAAACAAATCTTCGAACGAAAAAAAGTTATTCTTTTTATCTTTTCCATTTATTTATTTATTTATTTGTACATACATTTATTTGTATATGTCATCGATTACACATTGTATAATAATTTATATCCTTTTTCTCCCCCTCTCCTCCACATTTTACTCCATTTTGAAATATTACTCTCTGCCAAGAGATTATGGCAAACGGAAACGTTGTTCAATTTTTTCCTTTTTTTTTCTTTTTTTTTTTTTTTTCTATCTTCCTTTTTCCCCACTTTTCTTCAATCCAAAACCGAAGTATCGGAAATTCCACCGTTATTGCATTTTTGATAGTGGCCTCTATGGAACTGTGCGTCTCCATAGCGATCCTGTTTGCTTTTTACGGTTTATTGGTTATTGTCGGCAACAATATTATTATCGCATCAAACAACCCGAATATGCATTCAACCGCCGATAATAAATGATTGTTATTAGCATTCGATTTGCCTGGGCCACCGCGTGTAATTAATATCATTATAATTAATATCATCATAATCATATCGAGCTCCGTTCGAGCTTTTCATCGGAAAAGAGCTTTCCATCCATTTTCTTCGTCCTCCCTTTTTAAAAAAAAAAAGAGAGGAGGAGAGTGAAAAAAGAGGAATCTTATTTGCGGAGTACGGAGTGCAATAGAAAGATCGCGAGACGATAAATCGGAAACAAATGGAAAGGGATGCGCTCCATGAACCACTGTGGACTATGTCATTGTGAACTAGATAGAAATTCAATTCTCGAAACCGACGACAATGCGTAAAAAAGTATGACGCGTTGATAGTGTCCCTGGGATATTCATCGAATTCGTTTCTCCGTAATTGATAATCTCGATTGTCACTTTTAGACGAGAGGATTGTTGTACATTTAAATTTTTATTACCATTTCCAAGACTAGTTGTTATCAAGAATTGAATGTATAAGTATTTTTTTCCTATTATTTATAATAATTGAAGTCTTGAATCTGAAATGCTTATTTTTAATTCTATTAATTCTATTGTTTGATATTGTTATTGATTCGAATAGTTGGATAATTAAAATCAGGATTAAAAATTGTAAACTCAGAAATTGTAAATTTTAATTGGATCAGTTAACGTTGAGATAAGTAGAATAAATATCAAAAATTGAAGCGTTTTTTCCGCTATTACATTTTAATAAAATGAATAATATTGAGAGTAAGTAGTATATCTCGATAATATTGCGCCAATAAAACATTTCTTCTGTATTCTAGATTATAATTCTGTATAAAGTGTTAAAAAGTTTGGCTGAATTGTTTAAACTTATGTATAAAGATTAATTGGGTCACATCTAATGATCGACATAAATAAAATAAATAACACTGTAATTATAATCACGAGAGTAAGTAACACAAATCAATGTTCAAATCGATAACGAGTAGTATATATCAACAATTAAACCAACACTGAGAAATATACAATTGTATATAAAACATACAAACATTTGAATTTAGCATCGAGAAAATAAGTAGCACGTGTCGACAATAACTATAGCAAGTAGTAAACAAATTTAATAAACCCAATAAGTAGTGTAAGTCAATAATTGACTCCAATATTGAGATACAACTGACATTGCTATCATGATGAATAAAATTAATTTATGTAATTAATCAATGTTAGAAGAAGATGTACACAATTTGATAATTTCTACAATTTTTATGGAAATTTTGTTATTTTATTGCGAATTGAAAAGTAATAGACTTTTGTATAATCTATTGTGCTTATAATCGATTCTATGTATTCGAGTAATACATTTCGATAAATCGTGATTAAATTATATTGTATATTTTTTCTCATATATATTGTATTTTGTATAGTCTATTATACTTATGATCGGTTCTATAATCTATTCGCACGTTACTTAGTACACTTCGAATCGTGATTAAATTGTATATTTTTTCTCAAATATAGTTTGTATTTTGTATAATTTATTATGCTTATAATCAGTTCTATACTCTATTCGGGTACTTAGTACATTTCGATAAATCGTGATTAAATTATATTGTATATTTTTTCTCATATATATTGTATTTTGTATAGTCTATTATACTTATAATCAGTTCTATAGTCTATTCTCACAGCTACTTAGTACATTTCGATAAATCGTGATTAAATTATATTGTATATTTTTTTTCAAATATAGTTTGTATTTTGTATAGTCTATTATACTTATGATCGTTCTATAGTCTATTCGCACGCTACTTAGTACATTTCGATAAATCGTAATTAAATTATATTGTATATTTTTTCTCAAATATAGTTTGTGTTTTGTATAGTCCATTGTGCTTATAATCGGTTCTATACTCTATTCGAGTAATACATTTCGATAAATCGTAATTAAATTATATTGTATATTTTTTCTCAAATATAGTTTATATTTTGTATAATCTATTGTACTTATAATCGGTTCTATAGTGTATTCTCACGGTTACTTAGTACATTTCGATAAATCGTAATTAAATTATATTGTATATTTTTTCTCAAATATAGTTTGTATTTTGTTTTTGTTTCAATTACATTCAAGTTACACGTAATTCATCGATAGAACAAATTCATGATCAAATTTCAACAACTATATTTTTCCTTATTTATCACTCTTGAATCTCCTGTTTTACAAACTTCATTCAACTTATTCAAAAATAGGGAAATATAATCGCATCATCAAACAATTCTGCATTTCCCTATTTTTCATCTCCACTCCTAAAAATTTCACAATCAAATTTCACTTGACCCATGATGAGTAAGAGAACTGAAGAGTCGACATGACTCGGGGTCGTAAATGGCCCAACACGGCCAATCCAACGCGTCAAACATTCACCGGCCCGTGTTTCCCTATTCATCATCCCGTCTCCCCGGTTGAATGCAGGCGAGATTTGAGAGGGCGTTTCGAAAAGGGCAGAAGAAAAGGAAAGGTAAACGAGGATTGAAGTAGCGAAGAAATAATTTCCGCGTCAAAGGGTGCCTCCGCGTTTTCACGGTGGATCGATCACGGGGCCACCTTATAACATCGCCCCTCTTAAAGGCCTCCTTTCACAGGCGCGGAGTAAACGTTGCCAGGGTTAGGATTCGCGTCTTTGAACTTGACACGGGTCACCTGACTCTGCGGCTTCGGCCTCTCTTCTTCGAGATCCTTGCTCCTTCGCTTGTGTCCCCTCTCGCCTCAAAGGCTATCTCTTGCTGCCGCCTCTTCTCTCTCTCTTTCTCTTTCTTATTCGAAAGGATTCTACGTCTCTTTCTCTCTCTCTCTCTCTCTTTCTCTCTCTACACGTTTCACAACCTCTACTATAACAGAGTAGAACTGCTGCGTTATTCCCTTACCCTCGCTCCTTTAATTTTCTGCCATGTCTTGTCGTTGTTTGAAACAGTTTATCAAAGTGTGTTGGGGTTAATGATGAGAACTTCAATTTTTTTTTTTTCTTTGTTGGTATATATATATCAAGCAATCGTGGAATTTGTGGAAATGTAAAGGGGGAAAATAAAAATTAGATATCAATAAATTCGTTTAACATCTAATATTTATAATTTTAATTCGACAAGAAAAATTTTTTAAATTTAAAAATTTTTAGTTCATTTATTTTCGAGATTATTAAAATTTGTTAAATAATTTTAATCAATCCTGATAAAAAAGATACAAATTTAAATTTTACTATTTTTAAATATTTTAAATATTTTTCATTCACATTATTTTAAACTTAATAAATTTTTAAAATTATTTCAATATTATTAATTTAACAAAAATTTATTTTAAGTTTTTAATTATTAATAAATTAGTCTATTTCAAATAAAAAATATTTATTTTTTTAATTAATAAAATTTTAAATTTATTTAATTTAATCTTTCCAATATAATTGAAATATTTTATTTAAACTAAAATTTTTATATTCTTAATCTAAAAACATTTTTCAATACTTTTACTGTGTTACGATTTAATTCAACTTAAATGAAATTGATTTGTATACTTCTAGAACTAACCTCAAAAAGTGGAATGTTTTTTTTTTATAATCGATACAGGTTAATAATAGTTTGTAAAATAATTATTAATTTGTGAATTTTAATATAAAATTTATTATTAGAAAGAAAAAGAATGCATGAAGCAATATTCTTTTATTAAATAAAAAAAAACTATTCAATTCCAATTAAAAAATAAATTTTCGATAATATCATGTATCAAATGTAATCAAATGTAACAGTAGGATGAAATAACAATATCAAATTATGTTGCTATATTTCTATAGCACGAATAATTTATAGAACGAATAATTTACAGGGTAATTTAAAAAATTACGGTTATGAGATTTATTCCGTATATCGTTTTCTGAATTATTGAAAATATAAAAAGAAAAAAATAATGAAAATTTCACATTCGTTACAACGTATTTCGATTTTTCCCAATATAACTTTTTTAAATGAAACTATCCATTTTTATTATTATTGCCAATTACATTTTTCAAGATAAATTTAACGACGCGTATGTAACGACATTTTCTATAAATATTGGATGGACAAATGGAAATCATCAAACAATTGAAATCAAACAACTGTCGTATGAAACATTTTTTCAGTATTTTCAGTAATTCGGGATATAATAAAGCTTATATATTGAATAAATCGAACAATATCGTGTATATTGAATATTTTTAGAAACTATAGCTTGAATGTATGAATTGTCACAGTTTGTTTTATAATGAAAAAAAAGTAAAAAATAAATTTTCTATCACAATTTTAAAATTTCGTTTAATATAAAAGAATAAATGAAAGTATACAAGTTACAAAAATGTATAAATTGACAATAACATATTTCTTATGTGTAAAACGAGTGAATGATATTTCATAATTTTATAATGATTTCGACGCTTTTGTGAATAATCTGTTCGAAGGTACTATGACAGCAAACAAGCTATCGCAATATTAATGGTTTTGACATTGTTTATATACATAAACAGGAATAGCAAAGTAGGTCAATTGAACGAGACAGATGTGAGACATATTGTACACTCAAATTTCAAAATCAATTTCATCAAAAAATGAAGCCATATATGAGAGAAATTTATTTTACGCCATCATTTTCTTTTTCAATTCAAATAAATATTAATAAACAAAGAAACCAAATTCATGATGTACAATTGAAGATAACAAAATTCGCAACATTTGTATAATAAAATACGTAATTTTAATTTTTATATTGAGAAAAAATTATATACGAAAAAAAAAACTTAGAGAATCAGAAATAATTTTTTTCAAAAGAAAAAAATCCGAAATTTACAAAAATTACTTAACAAAATAGGAAGGAAATAATCCGAAATCGTAAATCGAGGATTATAATTTATTAGATTTTCGACTGCTAATAAATTTACGTTTTCGATGATAAAATTCATTATATATCGTTTGAAAATCCATTTGAAAGTTTGAAAGCGACGACGTGTTATTCTCGGATCCAGGGTTTGGATACAGGATATATCGATCGAGGTACACCGATTGGCTCCGATGAATTTCGCGGCATCGGTGGTCCGCATCGGTCATTACACCTAATGGTTTAATATTTGCGATACAAAATTACGTAGGCGGGTATATTTGACAGAATCGGGTCGAAATGTTGGGCCGACCAATAATAATCAAGCCGTCCAAGCTGGGTGTCGTTTAGCGCTGCACTCAGCTTTAATTACATCGGTTGTCATGCGTGTTTACCGCCGGAGATATGTGTATTTTATTCCCTATAATGCACACACCCGGAATCGAGCTGGCAGAAAATTGCCAGACTGCCTTTGATTTACGAAACGCCGACGATTGTTTTCCTGGCACGCGAATTTTATCGTCGCCATCCTCTGCCTCTGCTCTTATATTTTACCACCGCCTCCAAACATATCGTTACGAAGAAAGAAAACATCGAAGGTTGGTGGAGGGAATCGAGTACGAGGACGAACGACGATTATTTTAAAATTTTGACTCTGATTTGCTTTATTGTACACATTTTATGAGAACAGATGGAATTAAGTAAATTTATATCTTTGTGTATTTTACATTGTAACGAACGATCGTTTCAATGAAATAAAACATTGATTTCTCGTGTGAAAAACGAGAGAGAAAAAATTTTTCCATTGAAATCTACCCAGAAAATAAAGGAAATTGTGTAATTGAAATTATTTTTTGTTTTATCCCGATATCGAAATCGAGCGTCGAGATATAAATGTGACCAATAATGCTCGTGACCTAGTGACCTGTATTTATTTCTTGAAAATACGTCTGCCACTTGTCTAAAATTTGGGATTGGTCAATGAACACGTGTAATACGATCGAGTAACAAGAACGAAGATAACGAACGCTTAAAAATTACTTTTTCTTTACACGACGATATCTCGAGAACCAGAAATCGAATTGAGATAAACGAAAAAGAGTTTTAAACTATAAACTTTTGTGCTTCTTGTGATCTTTCACTTGTTGATTGAAAATCACTATATTCGAAATAATAACGATTTAAAATTTTCGTAATTTTAATAGAATTAAAATAGAGTTTCCAAGATAAGTGTAAGCATGAGATCTAAATATACAAGAACGAAACTAATAAACGGTTAAAAATTACTTTTTCTTTACACGACGATATCTCGAGAACCAGAAATCGAATTGAGATAAACGAAAAAGAGTTTTAAACTATAAACTTTCGTGCTTCTTGTGATCTTTCACTTGTTGATTGAAAATCATTATCTTCGAAGTGATAGCGGTTTAAAATTTTCGTAATTTTAATAGAATTTCTAAGATACATTGCGATGAGAGATCTGAATATGTGACAAGGACAGAAATAGTAAAAATTATCGTTTCCTTTACAGAATTATATTTCGAGGACGGAAAATCGTAATGGGATAAATGAAAATGCATTCTAATAATCTTTCATTAGTTAGAAAAACACTTTCTTAAGTTTTAATGATTTAAAATTTTCTTAATTTGACTTAAGTTTAAAATACAATAAATAGATATGTTTAAATAGTATTATTGTAATAGTGTTATTGTAAATGCTTGAAATTGAAGATAGCAATTATAAATAATGTTGTTAAAGTAAAATTTAACCCATCAGTCAGCACAGTAGAATACATATTTGAAACTTCGATTTTGAGAGATCCATATTTTTTCTTTTTTAAAGTTATTATTTCACCGTTTTCTAAAAATAAAAAGATAAATCAGAGAATTAATAACAATTATTCGAGGTTTTAATTGCAATTATGATTTTCGATGAACAAGATGTATCGAAGTTTGTTAATTCAAATTTTGATTAATATCATTTCCAATAAAATTATAAATCATTAATATTCGTATCAAGAATTTGGTAATTTCATCTGTAACAATCTAACGCAATAAATTTTGTTATATTGAAGTCAGGATTCGTGTTATTGAATCAACCTAATAAATTATTTTAACGCATGTTACAAAATTAATCTTTAAAAGCAAGATTATATTAAACAATTTTTAACAACGTTCTCGATTAAATTATTATTCGTTATAAACTTTTCTATAAAGATAAAATAAACTCAACTTAGAAGAATATAATAGAAAATTGGAAAAAGTCTCGTCAACAAAATTTTTTATCGAAAAAAGGAAAAATATTTCGAAATTGTGCTCGAATAATAAAAAATTACATATTATTATTCAAGATTAAATTTGAAACGCTTTCGAAAAATAAATAACATTTTATTATACACGTAATTCTTTTCCACGACTACAACAAGTAAAGACAAAGAATATCTCTCAAAAAAAAGATCTTCTCATATAAACGGTTACACTTAATTTCATATCTCTATCACCTCGTTATTTCACTTTCAACGCGTACTTTTTTTTTTCATCATCACGTGATCTCAAACAGTCCCAGCAGACACGGAAAAAAAAAAAAAAAAAAAAAAAAAGAAAAAAAAAAGGAAAATAAATATTCTGGAAAAAAAGATTATTTTAATATTATATGCCGTTCTCCTACCTGCACCGAGAGAAATATTCTCCATTATCGTGTCGCGCAACAATCCATTAACTCGAAAAATAAGAGCGGATGACAAAGCTTTTCTTTTATCGAGGAGAGAGAAATTACCAGGCGTACCCTCGGTCTTCCCTCGGTAGTTGCTTACGAAAGAAAGGAAAGAGAAGAAGAAAGGGGAGGGGATAAAATGAAAAAAAGAGAAAAAGAAGGAAAAAATTGGAAGGGAGGGAAGAGAGAGAGAGAGAGAGAGGGAGAGAGAGAAAGAATAAAGAAGTTTGACGTGAAAGACCGAGGCTAAGCGAAAATATTGGTCGTACTCGTTCGAGCGAAATCAAAGAGGAGAAAATCAATCCCTGGAGTCCACGAAGTGGGAAGTTAATGCGAATTAAAATCCAATTCCGCCGACGAGCGAATCTATTTCCAAACGTTGCGTCTTCGTGACTGGAGGAAACAGGAAGTTCGTGTTACTGTGAGGGTCGAAGGGCAATGGGCACGTTTATAAAACGAGGAATTTACATCGTAGTAAGGGAGAATGTTTTTTCGTTACTTTTACTGATTAAACACGACGAAATAAGTGATTATAGATAAATCAAATTTCTAATCTAATTTGTATTCGATATATTATTTAATTTAAACTTGTCGATATTTAACTTGATTTAGATACATATTAAAAAAATTTTGAATTCTTTTTTTTTTTTTCAGAGTTTAAATGTGATTATTCTAATTGAAATAATTTTTCTTTTTTTTTTTTCTGTGTGTATTATAATTTAAAATTGTGAAATGTCATATGGAATTGCGAACATAACCTCAAAAGATAACGAAAAAGAAAGTAAAATTTTTACATATCCATATATAATAAAGCGAATATAATTGCAAATAATTATTAAGATTTAGAATTGAGCGTTTTGTATGTTCAATTATAATAAATGTAGTAAATATTTGGATAAAATTTTTTATTTGAATTTTCATTCTTTTGAAAAAAAGAAATCAGAAATTGAAATTTCAAAAAAATTTATTTAACATTTTATTTAAAAATTAATATTTTCACGCTTGATCTGAAAGATTAGTTGCAAATTGCCTTCACTGTACAATTTTAATATTTTTCTTTTATGTTTGTCGTCAAAGATGATTATATTTTGAGTTATATACATTTTGTAAAATAATGGAAAGACGATCGATGGAAATAGAATGTGGTATATTGTGTATTCGACAAAATCCGAAAAACACTTTGCACGTCGGATAAAGATGTGTAAAAATATTTATGAGACAGGAAGTAAAATATTTTATAACCGGTGAATGCTCTTGTGTTTATTAGATATTTATATTCGCCGAAAAACATTTTTCTTTCTTCTCTAGAAATCACATATTTCATGTTTTTTTTTTTTTTTGTAAAAGAAAGACATAAAAAATAAACTTTTATTTCATTTGATAGAAAAAAAAATTATAAATATTCATTTTACAAAAAAATATGATTTCAGAAAAATTTTAAAAACTCTTAATATTCTTTATTTTTGGTTTTGTTACAGAATCACACAGAAGTTAATTTTATAGTTTGGTGTTGAATTAAAAATTTAAAAAAAAAATGAAATTGATCAATTTTCAATTAGAATAAGTATATTTTTGGATATTTGGTTATTCTTATGTTTATTATATTACTATCATAATATTTTTTTTGTTTTAATGTTATATTATAAACTTGTTGATTTATAAGAACAATATAAATTATTAAAACTTCTTTAAGAACTCTTATGAAATGATATGATTCTTAATATTATAATAATTCTGTATATTATAAATTATTGATAATTACTGTAAAAAAAACTGATAAATTTAATAAAAATTTAATTCCAAGTGTTCTACTGTACCTCAAAAAAAATTTATCGATGAAATTTATATTTTAATAGCTTAAATACCGATATAGAATTCAATATTTGTTTATCATTTAAAAATCATAAAAGGTGACAAAAAGAATACAAAAATATCTGTGAATCTATATATTTCATTCCATCCGATAATACGTGTTTCTGTATATAAATATTTTTTTAAAAAAGTTTCCATATTGCCTGTCAAAAATAAATTCATCCATTCCAATATGACTTTCCAATATGATATAAAATAATCATTCTATTTTAAAAGAATCCAACAAGCGAAATATAAACTTTTGATTTCAATAATGAAACAGATACATGAGCATATTAAAAAAGACTGATATTCTTTCGTTTCCCATTCCTGAATGTTTAAACAATATTGGAAATCACATAGAACAATATTTTCACAGACAACAAAAAATCTTTGTACAACTATTCGTTCGATTACAATATTATTACGATTTTAATAGATCGTAGAAACAACCGCAACAAAATGTGTTTACAAAGTTAAAAACAACTATTAACATTATACATATTTTTATCAAAGAAAATGACGAATGAAACAGAGAAAGAGAGAAGTATTCTTGTTTCTCTGTTTTCTTCAACAGACCGCTCTGTTTCAGAGAGGGCAGCACCTATCAAGAAAAAAAGAGACAGAGAGAAAGTTAAGAAAAACTTTCTTAATTATGCATCATTTATATATAACAATCGAAATCTTTTATGACAAATATTGCTTTTTTTTCTATATTATGTATACATGTATACATGTCTATATTAAAATTAATACAAAATTCAATTAATCCAATCAAACTATTTTTGAAAAAAGAAATCTTTGAAAATCCTCTATTTTTATTTTTTTTCTTTTCCTAGAGCCCTCTATTATATTTCGAAAAAGAAGGTTCAGAAAGATAAAGATAGCGAAAGAAAGAAAATTAACAATGTTCGAAAACGAATAAAAAAAAAAAAATATTCTTATCTTTCCCTTTACAAAAGAGGCAACACCAGAATTAGAGAAAGAGATAGAAACTTAACTACGTATCAAATAAAAAAAAAAAAAATGTTTCTCCCTTTCAGAAGGGGGCAGCACCGGTCCACGATCCATTGTTCCAAAGAGAGAAGGAGAAAATTAACAGTGTTCGAAAACTACGATAAATAAAAAACAAAAAGAAAAAAAAGAAGAAGAAGAAACATCCTCGTTCCACCCTTTTGCAAGAGGGCGCCCTCTCCGTTTCGAAGGGGGCAGCACCGGTCCACGCCCCACCGGTTCTCTTCCACTGCCAAAAGTTATTTCCGCTGGAAATTTATCGCCCTGCCGAGAATCGAAGCGTCATTTCCGGCCGGGCGAAACAAAGAAAAGCGGCGACCCGCGCGTCTCTCGCGCTAAAGATAATTGGCGTGCCGTTTCTCTATCGCCATAGCCCTTTTTTTTTTTTTTTTTCTCTCGTTCCCCCCACGAATCTCTCCTCCCTTCTTCGCCACCCTCCCCCCAGATTTCTCTCCGGAAAAAGGTGCACGGTTGCGCGAGCTGACGATTGTTAAATGTACCTACGGCTTCCGTTGATTTATTCCACGGGGGACTCTGGAAGGAGAGAAACGTGGATATTTATCGCCCCTTTCCGGCGTTGCGGTAAATAATGCGTTTGCTCTTTAACAGGATTTATTTTCGGGCTCCGGTTGTAAGTATTCCATAACGTATTGTTGTGGAGGTGTGTGCGAGCAGTTGGTTATTTATTTGTTGTACGCCTCTATTACGGACGTATCACGTTGAAAGAAATCTTCCTTGGAAACCTGGTGAGGCTAGTAGTGCACCGCTGGAAGGAAATTGTAAATCTTCTTCCTTCGAATTCTTTTGCTCGTTTTGAATTTCGTTCTCTGATTATATTCTCAACTATGCTTGAAAATATAATGTGATCGGTTTTTATTTTTTTTTTTTGTAAGTTTTTTTTGTTTTATCAAATAGTGGTGGGGAAGAATGATCGTAAGGCAAGCGTGTCTTAACTTAATTGTCACTGGTAAAAATGAAATTAGAAGTGTATTTAGCGTAGTTATTGTCAGAAGCTAACTTGTTCCTTACATTTCTTGCGGATATGCGGTAGAATTTTGAAGATGAAACTTTGGAATGAACCTCGCAAGTGTGCCAAATGAAATTTGATATTACGAGGATCGTGAGTGTCGCCTAAATTGTTGTCACGTTTCAAATTTAATTCTTATTAAACGAAACGGTATTTCGTATAAATTTCTATAGCATATGAATTTCTGTGAAGATTTTGCAAATAGATAATATTCCAATATTTTAAAACAATTAATCTTTAATCTCCATTATCGTTAAATAATAGCATTGCAATGTTATACCAAAAAAGAGGACAAAAATCTCAAAATGTCATTAATCATAAAAATGAATCATGCTTTCGAAACAGAGAGCAATAATAGTAATGATCAATATATAATCGCATCAGTGAAAAATTTGTAAACAATTTGTGAAATACAAATATTTACAAATCAATTACAATCCAAAAAGATGCAGCAATAGTGACACCAACATATAAACCAGGAGAAACGAGAATAATAATAATAATAATAATTAAATAATAATTATAGTAATTACTATATATTATGATACCACGTTTCCAAAAATCCCAAAATCCAACATCCATTGATCCGTACATACGTACTTCCTCTCGCACTTCTACGTGTATATCATACCCATTGTACTTCTCTCGCCATAAGGTCGCGTCTCACGAGGCAGCGTCGAGAGAGAGAGAGAGAGAGAGAGAGAGAGAGGGAGATATAAAAGATCAAAAAAAAAAAAAAAAATTAAAAAAATATCCTCGATGTTTCCGACTTTTTGAAAGCTCCGGTTGCGGTTATTGCCCCGGCAACACAAATTGCGGTCGGACCACGGTCGGCGAAATTTCATTCCGCGTTTTTCCACGCTTTGGACATTGTCACAGAAAGTATCCTCGTGGAAAGCCAATATCATGTAATTAAATTTTCGACGGTTTGAACAGAAAAGAGCAACGAGATACGCGTATGTGGCGTCCACATCCACGTTGAATACGTGGATGGAGAGGGGGGGGGGGGGAGAGAAGAGGAGGTGAGGAGGAGTGGGAAATTTTCGTGATCGATCAGATCTGCGGTCGGCCATTTTCGACCGACAAAGAAAGTCGTTCGCGGCCGTCGCTCGATTGATTAATTAAAAAGTTGGAAGTGTCGAGGAGCCCGCCACGATCCCACGATATAACGCGCCCATTTCCGGTTTCCTCTTCGAGAGCGACATCGACATCGCGGACTCGAGCCCTCCGATTAAATTTAATCGTCCCCTTCCCGAACGAAACGGAAAGGGATTGGTCCAAATCCTTCGAATTTTGAATTTTCGAACTGTTTTCCGTTTTCCTCGATCGAAGGTGTTTGGCGTTTGTTTGACGTTTTTCTCTCTGTCGGTAAGGTAGAACGTGTTTTCACATCCTCTCGATAAAACGATTGTTGTTTATTTGTCGAAGCGTGTTTACCATGCATTATAGGTTTAAACGTACGCGATACCAAGATTAGACTTGTATTATTGTACCAATTATATTACACGTGTATTATATTATTATTCTATTAATACTATTCTATTAATATATTCTATTAATTAATCTATTATTATTGATGAGATATTGAACGGAAATCAATATTAAACACAGATATAATAGATAAGTTTAAAGTTATAATTAAATTCTTCGACAAGGAAAAACAAAATCTTTCAGAGATTAGCGTTAAAATTTGCTTTGTTTATTGCACAACATATACCAAACAATTTATATTGTACAATACATAATTGTATTTTATCAATCAACAAAACATAAAATTTATATAAGTTGCTCGTTGCTCATATTTTTTGCCCAGTTGAAATTCGCCATTATTTACTTTATTTTTTCGAAAAATATTATTTTACCATTCAAATAATATGTTGAATAAATAAAATTTACGTCCGAATCACTTTCTTAAAATCGTTAAAAAAAAAATAACGCCATTTCAAACATTTAAATATGTATATATAATACAAAGAATAATACACGTAAAATCTATCAGATTAACAATCTCTCGCACGCCATAATGTCCGAATATATTAATTCGAGTCACGAGTGTTAATTGGAGGCCGGGAACAATAATCCAATTCGTCGAATTACACGAGAGAAAGAAAGAAATCCAAACGGTATTGTTAATGTTTCCATTATACGGAAACGTTAATAAATTTCGATTATATTAAGTACGCCGCGTTTTACGACACCGGCCGTTAACAAAGCGCGGTGAAATTGAACGAAAAGTGGAAAGTTACAGTGGCAACCAGTCACTGGTGGAACTTTGCTACTTTGCCATTGAAATCCGTGCCACCGGCACCAATTCCGCAATACATTGTCAAAACTTTCCCTCGACGAACGTAATTAACGATCGTCGAAGTTCACGATTTGTTCTCTCGATCGAAACGCAAAAAGAGTAAGAGAGAAAGAGAGAGAAAGAAGGATGGCTCACCATACCTAATAGACACCATACCTTTGGCCGGAATTTTTCGTACGGAGAATCGAGTCGAAAAAATCAAGTCTCTTGCAGTGCTTGCCTAATTAAGCATAAAAATAACTAGAATGAACATTTAAAAAAAAAAATTGGAAATTTTTCTTTACATTTTCGAATTATTTTCGAACATTTAACAAAACAAGTATAATGATATTTAAAAATATCATTTTATCATTTTAACAGATTAGTTAAATAACTTGCACAAATTTGTAAAATACAATAAATATCTTCCATAAAGTGGATATACATTCCATCTTCACTTTGAAACGTCTCGTAAACAAATAATATAAATTCTACGATTTACAGAATACGATCGAAAGAAAACAAAGCCAAACATAAACAACACCTTACAATCACCTAAATCGATGAGGATTATATATAATGGCGAGAAAACAACGAAATCTGTCGTCGAGGTAGGAAGTGGCCGTCTGAAAGGCGAAATCTTTTACATCGGCAAACAGCGGTTCGAATTTTTCTCTCGAGGGGGCGTCGAGATGAAATTCGAAAGGCGAAAAATCGATGATTTCTCGACACTGGCGCCAAAGCTTAACAAATATTCCGTCACGTCGAGGTCCACGATGTTTGTTCACCGTCTTGGATCCCTGCCCGCTCCGAGCCGCCTCATTAAGCCCGAAAATAATAGCTCGCCATGGGTACCGCCATGAAACGACGGAGATGGAGATGGAAAATCCTGGAAATTCTGTCGTGAGCCATAGAAGAGGGAGGAGTTGTTGCTGAGAAGGAAGGACTGGCCCGAGGGTGCGACGTCAGATTTGTCTCGTTAGAGTTCGCATTGTGCCTGACTATGCCCCGATCTCTCGTTATGGTATTCTGCTATCCTCCTCCATCGCATTGGCGAACCGCTCGTTCCTTCCTTCTTCTTCTGGCGTCTAACGAGCTTCCATTAATAGACACCAGTAGGCTTCGAGCATTTTCTGATTATTCTGATTATTATAAATTGTCATGCTGATGCTTTTCTTCTTTGTCAATTACTGGATGCATTATCTTGTTGTAGCTTTCTCTAGATATTTTGTTTCGAAAAAATGATAGATTGGACTTCGATGATTTCCAGGAGAAAAATTAAAAGCTTCAATGGAGTTTTATGAATTAAATTCAGTGTTGATTTTGAGAAAGAAAAAAATATGATACTTTTAACATATCGTGATACATTTGTGTAAAGTCATTTGTGTAAAGTCAGGTTAGATTAGCTTCGATAATATTTTAATCTAAAGAATCAGTACCTCCTTATTCACGGATAAAAAGAAATGGATTTAGATTAATTTATTATTAATAGTAAGATGTATAAATTGTTCAGAATAATTGAACATACTTCGAGATCATCAAAGAGAAGGTCGTCATCTTTCTTTCGTATAAATAATTACCATAAATTCTGCATAAAATTATT
This sequence comes from Apis laboriosa, assembly GCF_014066325.1. Taxonomy (NCBI): domain Eukaryota; kingdom Metazoa; phylum Arthropoda; class Insecta; order Hymenoptera; family Apidae; genus Apis; species Apis laboriosa. Next base: position 293,827 of record NW_025223765.1, read on the forward strand.
CCTTGTACAAGATAATATTTAAAAAAAATTCCATCAAGATACTTCAAAGAAGGTAGTCTATCGATATCGTAAAAAGGAATGCCATGAATCTCAGTGTTTCTTCGTCGATCCTTCTTGCAAAAGATCGATCTTTGGACAAGAAAACGTCGTTAGGGAAGATCGATAGACGCAAGTTTCTTGTTGATTGTCCAAGTTGTACAGGTAATTTGTAATTCAACTGATCTCTAATCGCGATGTCTCTTGGCAACTGTTGTCCCTCTTTCTTAAGGGATCTCTGGATCGAAAGTTTATAGACAGATGGTTTATCGAGATGTCGCTGATGGTGATGCCAGGAAAAGGTTCTAATCGATTCAAAGCCATCTTGACAGAGTATCGATAGTTTTTAGACATTTAATATCGGGATATTTTCCGAGATTTTTCAAAGACCACGTCGGCTATCACTAACAGTGGTCACGAGTCTATTCTTGTTATTAAACTGTCAATTCCAAATTGGAGGAATTGATACGTCAATTTAAAATTTTAAGGGATAATATTGAATAAGGTTGACTTAAATTGGTGACGTAATTTTTCCACGTCATTAATAATTTGATAATATTGAATAATGAATAGTTTTTTTTATTCGTTACGTAATTGTACTATTTTCCAATTATAGAATAATTATTTATTAAAAATCTTTTCACTCTATATGATTTCGTATTATATTCAATATTCTCGATTTTTCTTTCAAGAATGTCAAAAATTTATAAAAATATTTAAAAAATAGAAACAAATATTGCTTTGCATAATTTAATCGATAAGAATAAAGAAATTGCAAAAAATAATATATAAAGTGTCAAAATGTATTCACGTTTGAAAAATCGATATTTAAAGTTTATTTATTAAATTATAAGTAATTTATTTCGTCCAACACGAATTTGAATTGTATATATATATATGTTTTAATTTTAAAATAAAATGTTTTTGATGGTATTTTATAATTTGGATTTTATATAACAAATTGATCCAGAAATTTTAAACTCTTTTATCTCATTTTAATAAATCGTACTCATATTAAATGCAATCTAATGACAAAACTATTCGTTATACATAAAATCAAAAAGAAACATGTTATTAATACTCTTAACTTTCAAAATCGTTTAAGTTCCCAAAATTAAAAATATTCCAAGAAATTAGCATTACATCTTCATCATTTTAATAAACAAATTTCCAATAGAACGAAACACTTTGCATCTTCCATTTATATAACGAAAAAACTCGCACACGAAATTATTCCAAACCTATAGTATCTCTCTCGTAAATTTTCCCAAACTCGCCAAATAGAAAACAAAAAAGAATCAAAAAGATGAATAATAACTACGATCGTAAAGAATCTCGATCTCAAAATCGATCGAAAAAAAAAAAAAGAAATGATTCGACAAAAAATTTTATTATTCTCCTCGAAAAAGCGTTTCCCCTCCCCTCTCACCGATTTCTCCTTCGAAATTTCAGCAAGCTCCCCGGAGCCGCGTACGTGCCCATACTTGGGCAAATTTACGGTGACTGGGGTGAACCGGAACCAGCGGAACATTCGTGAGAGCCGCAGGAGCCAGCACCAGGAAGGGGCTGTCGTGAGGCGTGACAGGGAGAAAGTTCGACACGCCCAGGAGCGTACCCAGGAAGATCGACGGGGCCGGAAGCTCGACTTCGACGTGGAGAAACGCAGGGTGGCCAACAACGAGTACCTCGTCCACGAGCGTATGGGCAGGCGCGCCAGGTCGAACCGCAACAATCGAAACCATAGGGAGCACAGCCCGGAGGAGGCATCCTCGAAGAGGAGCCTGGACATCGAGGATTTGTTGCGAGATCGTGCGAGATCGAAGGTGAGAAGGTCCGAGGAGCAGGGCTCGAGGTCGAAGGTCAGAAGGGTGCGCGAGATCGGAGTGAAGAGGTCGAGGAGAAAGATGGAGGATTTCGGGATGGACGCGGACGATTTCGCGCGAATCAGGCAATTCTGGACGACAGATCTCGACGACAGTGACGGGTCGAGCATGCTCGAGGTGCAGGAGGATTATTTCGGCGATTACCCGGACACCGCCGACCTGCCCAAGAAGAGGTCGGGCAGGGGCGAGAATATTTTGACGAGGAGGAGGAGGAGGAGGAGGAGGAGGAGGAGAAACGTGGAGGAGCTGGATTCCGGCAATGGGTCGTTCGAAAAAAGGGAGAAGAGGGAGGAGGATGTGTCTAGATGCAGCTCGGAGGTTACCACCATTACTATTGGGTGCTCCACCGCGGATAGAATGGAATTCCAGACGGATTGCGTCGACGACAATGCTATTGGTGAGTCCATGTTCCCGATCTTGATCATGCTTTTTCAGTCGGTAATTATTCGCTAGTATTAGTCTCAGAAAATGGATGTCACTAAAGAATTGATAAGTGACCAAGATATTCATGAAATAGGACATGACAAAGAAATTATGATAGCATTACATATTAAAAAAGTTGGTGAATTTAATGGAACTAAATGTCTAAGAAATATTAAGTAATTTTTATAAATTAAATAAATCAAGAATCTAAGTCATAATGTTAATGATAAGATTATATTTAATAATAAATGTCTTGTGATTGTAAATACATATGGAATTAATCTAAATATATTTACAATTATAATATAAATTATTAATCTAATAAAAATAATAATATTTGATTGATATTTTGATTTAGAAATAATTTTAATTTTATATAATCACTCTAAAACGAAAATTCCATGAATTAATCTGATCTAAATCCAATATTTTTATAGTAATTATATAACATATATCAAAAGTAAAGTCATTTGAAGTGACTTTATCTAAATTGCACATTTTTGAAAACTGTAATTCATTCAGAATTGTTTTCATTGTCAAAATTAATAACAATACAACAATTCTGTAATAATCTGAAAGGTAGATTAATTCAAATCTATTTTTCCAAATTATATATGCATTGATATGTTAATATATTTTAATTAATAGAATCAATTTTGAAAGTTTGAAGAAATTGGTTATCCATTTATTATATTAAATAAAAATTCTTATCACATTCTTATTAAACAACTTCAAATCCAATATTTTGCTAACGTATAATCGTTGCTCGCTTTCTCTGCTCAATTAGCAAACGAAGAAGAAAGAACTCGAATTATTCCGGCTCTCAAAATTAATTAAACCCGGTATTAAACGTATAGACCGTCACGTCAAAGATTTGTCAATTCTTGCAATAGAATGGAACTTTTATTTCCCTTCACATTCAGCGTCGAAACTCGTCAAAGTTTATTTAAAGGATAATGGCACTCGAGGGTTAACGAGCGACTTCGACGATACCGTCTCTCCACTATTATTCGAGAAGTTCGCCTTCCCCACCCTTCAGATGGTTAAAGAAGCCTTTGCTTTCTCTTTCGCAGCTTACTCCTGCCACGGTAGGTGGTTCGACGCCGAGGGAACCCAATTCGTGATCGCTACCCAACTGGCACCTGGAACTGGCTGGTCGAACGAGAACAACAGGCCCCAACCGTACAGGAACAGCCGTAGACTGTGCTTCATGTACAAAGAGAGCGGCGGTGTTGTCAGTTTGACTGCCAGCGAGGTGGCCTGCCAGAGGGGAATACCCCCACCCCCGCCAATGTTGGCCTTCAATGCTACCAGTACCGGTGAGTACCCCCTCCACCTCCTCACCTTCGACCACTTCACTCTCGAGTATCCTTAAGACCTTCGAGGAAACGTCTCGGCTGCAACGAATCTAACTGTTTTGTTCCGGCAACTAGGCAAGAATCTTTTTCCTCCTTCGAGCACTCCGTCTCGAGATTTACGGGAACAGTAATCGTGAAAAGAATTAGACGCGATACTCGCGTCCTTTTCTTGATTCGATTATTTTTTCCCTTCCCTTCTTAAGAGTCGTAGAGATGGTGATGGTTAGTTACCTATTGCTATTTCTCTCGTATTCCTTTGTTTACCTTAACTTTTGAGTGAATTGTCGAGGAAAGATTTGAGTCGTAGATACGATTTTTCATCATACGAGTACTTTATCATAAACGTTGGAAAAATAGCTTTTCACCAGCATACATACGCGCTATGGATTTCTTGATCAGATTTATTCAAATGTGAAATCTATTTGTAAATCTATTTCTCTTGTAGAATAGCGAGAAAATGCAACAAAGAGTTATTTTTCATCTTCGAATCATAAATTGAAAGTCAAGCAAACAATTTTAAAATCCAATTCAATCAAGAAATCAGAGTCCAAATTTCAAGTAGTATAATCATATGATACATTTTATTATATTAAGTAACAATTTAATAGTAAACCGTTAGAATACGTTGTGTGGATTCCAACTTGGTTAAACTTTTGGAGAAATTAATAGACGACAGATGGCACCACGTTCGATACTCAGTCGATAAACAATCCTAATACTAATCATTCAGTGTCGCTGATTCTTGAAAAAAATCTAGTTGTAATCTATATTTTTGGATCGAGAAATACAAATAAAATGTAGTTATATATATTTTTACTTATATTGCGTACTCGTTGCCCACATTTCTTCGACGTTATCAGACTGTGCACAGTGCTTCGAGTCGTGCTTCAACTTGAAGCATCCTCGGAACTTTAACTGTTATCTTGTCACTTCACCGAGAATCCTCGAGTTTTGTTGCTCCTTCGTTGCTTCGTTTCACGACTTGGCGACGCTTATTGAGAAATCTCTACCGATTTGCTTTTCAAATACTTTGCCAACTTTTCGAAACAGAGAAATCCTTATCTCCTCCCCTCCACGAGACTTTCATGGAAAATATGAAGGTTACGCTTGGTCGACGGTAAGATCCGACGCCGCTCCTCGGGAAAACTTATCGACGACACTGTTTCCACCGGTGAAAAAGAGACGAGAGACGCGAAATTCCATCTCGTGGCGGGGAATGCAGTTTGACAGGGCGACAGACTGCAGTGTCCAATCAAAATCGTGGCGTCAGCAATTGTCATCCACCGCGTCAGTTAAATTCTGGTAGCAGATGGTGCACGACAGCCACGCATAATTTGCCACGACACGTAGACGACTTCACCTGACAAATGTACTGTGACAACTCGTTGATAAATGTCGAATTAAATGGCACCACTTTACCCTATCCATGTTAACCAAGGGAGTTAAGAACAAGTTAAACTTCATTTTAGGATACCAATCAATTTTTTATTTATCCAATTTTTTCCAATATTTTTTTGATGATAAATGCGAATAAACAGTTAAAATACCTAACCTAATTAACATAACCTAATCAATATATTTCTTAAGTCTTTGAGATATTGATTTAAGATAGGATTAGCATTGTTATATTTTATTATATCAGTATTAGCTTCACTGTTCTTTGTTATTATTACTATAATTTTTTTATTTTTTAAAAGTCAAAAATCGTTCATTTTCTAGTAAACCAAGAATCTCAAATTTTAAATACGTGCAATCTTGTTTTACCATTACATAATCTTTTATTACTTAATATCTATAAATTGAACTTCTCGAAAATAATTCAACGATCTAACCTAACATAACCTAATCTAAGACGTACGATACATTAAAAATGCTAAATTGAAAGTGCTAATTTAAAATACGTCCAAACAATGGATTCCTAAATTCGAAACCAAATATATTTTACTGTTGAAAATTAAATTGTTTCCATTTAATAATTAAATAAAAAAAAAAGTTTCGAAACGAAGAGTCATGATCAAAAATTCTGGATAAACAAATTCCTCTCTTTTATACTTTCAGGTCAGTGTATGGAAGAGAACCGGGGCTTCGTACCTACTCGATCGACGTACCTGATGATCGTCACCCTGACGGCGATCGTCGCGATATACAGGTGATTCTAATCGAACGGACGACGATCTCGTGACGGTTAACAAATTCGACGTTTCTAATCTGCGTTATTTGGACACCGTGTGGGTGACAAAACGAGGTGGTACACGTGTATAAAAAAAAAAATCTATACATATATATATATATATATATATTATACATACATGATCGCCTTCGACGCGAATCACTGAACGAGATCGGTCGAGCGTCCGAGCCACAAGCGACTAAAAGAGAGAGAGAAAAAAAAAAGGAAAAAAGAAAAACAAGAAGAACAAAAAAAAAGCGAACAATCGATACTTTGGCTTCGTACGCTCGTGTCCGTAGCTCTTGCTAGCCTCTCTGATACGTCGGGAGAAATTCATGCTCGCACGACCACCGTGGAAGGAATATCTTGAAAAAAAACGAGAGAAAGAGAAAGAAGACAGACTTGTTTCCTAAGAGGGATAGAGAGCGCCTGAATCGAGGAACGAAAGATAAAGTTGCCTATAATAAAGAGACAAGAAGAGAGGCAAACCTCCGATTCCTTCCGTACGAGTGCTGCTACTCCTTCAGTCTGGCAAGAAAATCAAGCAGACAGTGGAAGGGTGGAGGGTGGATCCGATCAAGATGAACGGTTTACCGTTTCGAGAGGAAGGAAGAAAGGAAGGAAGGAAGGAAGGAAGGAAGGGAGTATTAACCCTCGAAGGGAATTTTTTTTTCCTTCTCTCTCTCAAGAAAGGGAAACCGCTTGTGCGTTCCTTCCAGGACGATGTGAAAGAAGAGGAGGAGAGGAGGGTGATCGTGAATGATCGAACGCGAATTTCCCCTGGCCAGTAGGTTTTTTTACCGATGTAGCTCGTAGGCACTAGCTAATTAAAAAAAAAAAGAAAAATCGGGTAAAGCTGACGAAACAGTAATTACACAAGTTTTTATGGTTAGAACCATATCACGAGCCGAGATCACGGCGCGTCGATCGATCGGATTCTTCTTTTGGCGAAACGAAAGTAAACAAAAAGAGGTAAAATAACGAAGAAAAAGGATCGATTTATCTAAGGGACGGATGAGGGAGGGAGAGAAATGCAGCGTCACGTTTTTAGTTAGTAAGACGATCGACCGGCAGAGGTCGTTATCTTTTAAGGTAGAGAATACATAGAGGATAGGTTTAATATGGCGCGTATAGGGGGAGGGGGGAGAGGTTACTCGGCAAATGTTTTCTTTTACAACGTTCTCCTCTTTGCACGAGAAGGAAGTATCTTAAGTGTGCACTGCGCGTGTATTTTATATCGTTGGTGGGAAGAGGATATATGGTGGAAAATTTTTCGCCCGTTTCTCGAAGCATCGAAGACTCGAGGTTATTCAATTTTCAAGAATAATTTTAAGTTTGGGTCGAATAACGATGATTCGATTATGTATAAGATACGTAGAATTGAAAATTTTATGTTAAGTAGAAATGTATCTGGGTACTGACATAAGACGATTATTTGTGTTAAGTCTGTATTTATTTTTTTCATGACGAAAGATTAATTACGTATTGTAAACCAATAGTTTATTTTTCACGTGTAATTGCACGTGTTGAATATTTATTGCAATGTTGATTATTGTAATAAAAAGAAAATATTATTAAAATAGCTGATACAGCTGTTCATATTTATAGGCATAATACAAAAAACAATATTCTTGTTGCGTTTATTTTGATTAATAATAATATGTATTGTTATGAGAGAAAGTTTCATAATTTTATTTTTGTCTTGAATTTTGTGAATTTTTTCGAATTTTTTTCAACGTGAAGAAAACAGTTTTAAAATTCTCTTTTACAAAGTAAAAAACGAATTTTCCATTTTCAAATATGGATAATTTTTTTGAAAATACAATGTTCCAGAGGACAATGGATGATTCTTTGTCTGCCAAACAGGTTTTGCGTCCAGTGGAAAAAGCCTCGGGCAGAATTCAATTACCACACGAAATATTAGTAGATCTATTAAAGGTTGATTGCACTGTTAGCTGTTATGTAATAGCTACAAAGGGCTATTAGCCGTGTTATACCTAAATGTATACCGTAGCTATTATATAATAGCTCTAATAACCGCTAGCTATCTCGATAACTAACCAAAACAAGAAAAACACGTTTCAAAGCTTCTGAATTATTTTCGTTATTTTTCCGAAATGAAAGGAAGATATTTTATCGTTTTTTTTTTCAACGATGTTTCGAGAATTTGGACGAAAAAATCGATGATTTCGATTTATTAATATTTTTGCCGAGTAAAAAATTCGTTCTCAAAGTGAAAAAAAATTTAAAAATATAATATAATTTTGAGTTAATCAGTGAATGAAACATTCTGATATTCCTATAAAACAGTGTTTCTCAATTGACGTGTATCTCAAGTGTCGTGAAAGTAATTAAAATTTTAATTATTGGAATATTGGCACTATTGATTATTAATTACATCAAAATATTGATCTTTCAAAGTATTTTTTCCTTTTTAACTAATAAATTACTTTTTTTCCCAAAAAAATTCTTTCGTACGTTCATATTCAATGTAAGAAAAAAAAATATATATATAATATAGCGCTTAATCTTCCAGGCTTTCACGTGATTCGTCTCATCATCTGGAACTTTAATTTTTTCCCAAAATTTTCATCCCGACAATTATAACAATCAGACATCGTTAAACCAAAAAAAAGAAACACCCAAAACTCTTGACCTAACTTAATTTTCAAAGAAACCGCAACTCACGGGTTGAGAACCACTGTACTAGAACGATCCTCAAGGTTGAGAGTGAAAACCGACACCGACAATGCGGTGCACAGCCGCAAGTGTCGAAGAGGAAAGAGTGTTAACGAAGTGAATTCAAACGCAGTACAATCTGCAGTAGGATTAACCACGTATCTGCTGCGCCGAAGAGTTGAACGAGAAGAATCAGAGTGTATCGTGTATTTTTCTTGAAAAATCGCCACGTGTTACATCGAATAATTTATTCGACGGGGATAATATAATATTATTTCATGTTTCGAGTCGCGTATTAACTCTCGAATACTATTCTCCGTACAGAGACTCGCTATACATATACATATATATATATATATTCTGCATGGCTAAACAGAAACGTCGCGCGGCCGGATGATAAATTTAATACAAATATTTCTGGTATTTCGGGGCCATCACTATTTCGACGATTCAATTAACTTCCATCGGAGGGGGGAGGGGGGAGGAAGCAACGATGAAACGATGAAGGCAATTTCGAAAAGCGGGAGAGGGAGGGGAGGGGAGGGAGGAAGGAGGGGGGGAAGGAGGTGAGGTTCCACCGCTCAAATTTATTTCATCGCCACTTGCAGAATATCAATGCCTCTCTCGTTTCAAACATTTTTATTCGGGACGTTTAATCGATTTCTGTATAAATTCCACGCACTTTTTCTGTACCATTAACGGGGTAATCGGATCACGGGATAATAAAAACCTTGTTCGGGGATAAATTACCTTGGACAAGAGTTTCGAGTTCTCTCCCATTTCAAGTTCTTCAAAGGATTATTTGAAAGGGGGGGGAAGGGGGGGGAGGAAGGGGGGGAGCGGGAAATATCGATATGGACGAACGGCCGAAACGTGTAAAGTGTAATATTGTAACTGTGATGGATTTATATATTCGGTCTGTTGTATCCAACATTTCGAAATATTTCTCTCTCCTCGGGGTTAAGAATAGATTCGAGGTTAAGATTAAAACGCTAAACAAGAGTTGGGATTAATTCACTAGATAAAAATCATTTTTAGAAATTTAGTTGGGAAGAATCGTTTGTTATAAGTAAGGCTGTGAATGTTCGTGCAAATTATATTTTTTTATCTTTTTATAATTGTAAAAATTTAAATTCCGTTCGGATTTAATTCTTTTTTATGGTTTTCTGATTGAACAGACGAGAAATTTGTTTAAAAAAAAAAAATAAAAGAAAAAAATTGGCTCATAATAAATGATCTTTTAAAATGAAATTAATCACGAACTCTGATTCTTCCTCGTTTCAATCACTTTCATTTTTCTTTGCCAACGCGTCTACTCTCATGGAAAAATTCCTGAGTGGCCAAAATTCTCAATTATATTAATTTATCACCGAGCATCGAGTGAATAAAAAGAGACAAATCGGCCACTCGTTCGATCCAAAGATGGAAAGAAAACCACGATATTTTATTCAATATGATCCACAATATTTGGACGATATATTTCCCCGATAAAAAATTTCCAAAGATTCTCCAAATAGTTGGAAAAATATTGAAATATCGTGCGATTCGATCGAATTGCAATAATGGTCGCAAACGACGACCACGATCGATGGAATCAACTTCCACTTGAAGGAATTTTTCCACGAACCCGTTAGGCGTGCACGTTATAACGTGAGCAATAAGCAATAATGTGACGCAAACCGTGAGTAGAAGGGAAAAAAAAATCGCGACTTTATAAGCCAGAGATGTTCCAGTTATATCAGTTTGTCCACAATCTGGTTTTTCGCGAATGAGAAGAGAGGAGGGGGGGAAGAGAGGAGAAAAGAGGGAGGGTGGATACGGATCGATCGATCGCGAGTTAGGACGCTACGATATTATTGTAACTAATATAGAGTCTATATTATATTATTGTACAAGCATCTTTGTAATAATTAACCCGAACCGAGTAACGAGAGGTGAAATGGAAAGGGGGAGACAGAGGAGTAACGAGGCACGAATAAAGGAGTACGTAACAATGGGGAAAGATGAAGTGAGAAAAAAAATTGAAAAAAAAGAAGAAGAAAGAAAGAAGAGTGAAATAAAAAGTTAAAAAGTAAGATGAATAGAGAGAAAGAGAGAAAGAGTGTGTGTGTGTGTGTGTGTGTGTGAATGAAACATAAGAAAAGCCAATCGCTATTTTACCACTTTTCCAATCGCGGTAAACGTAGTTTTTACGCTATTTGATCTTTCCTTCATTTTTTTCGTAATTGCGGATGAAGATAAACCTTTGATCCACGAGAATTCGTAACTTGAAAATTAAATTGGAAAGATAAACAATTGTGTTGGATAACTGCGATTGCACGAAAAGAAAATATTGGAACTTGTAAAAGTTGTTGCTCTCTTTATGTTCGACGAAACAGAAAAATAAGTCTGAGTTCTGAGGTCGAATCATATTGGAGTCGAATCTCTATAAGTGTAAAATTTAGATATCTTTTTATCTTATCTAGATCCATTTCTCTTTTTTCTTCTCTTTTATGTTTAGTAAAACAGACTATTACTACTATCCCATAAATGCAAAATTTGAATTTTCATTTTTGAACTTCGATTTGTCTTCTTTAACTTTTCGAAAATTCAAAATACAAAGGAAATGCGAATCTGATCAATTTCGTATCAATTTCAATACCATTACACGATAAATGCAAAATTTATGTAGTTATCCAAGTATTACTATACTATAAATCCTCTTCTTATTTCTATTAACATTTTTCACGTACTTTTTCAGAAGAGAAAATGCACTCCTCTAACCTAAGAGTTGTCAGAAAAACTCTCTCTGTGAAAAGAGCGGAAAATAGTGCAATTAATGAACCGGTTATTGGTCCGCCACCCGTTATTTGTTCGCTACCCGCCTCCATTTGGCTAGAGTATGAGTTATGGCCTTGCCTATTTCACTAACTATACTTCTTTCCCCCCCCCTGCCACACTTTTCGCGAGGATAATTTTTCTGGCAACCTAACCTCTAGAGATAAAAGAGAAATGTTTCTGGAACATTTTACGGTCCAGAGGCTCTTTTAGAAATGAGCATACGGTATATAACGTACGTAAAGAGGAGGGGGAATAAGAGTCGAGAAAATATCGAAGTGTGGGGAAAAATGGCCGCGCGACATGCGGAAAAATGCGGTGGATCAAAGGCTCCTTCCTTTCAGAGGCGTTCATTTAATCGAGCGAAAGACGCTCTCCTTTTCAAGCTTCTCAGAAACGAGAGAGATCGATCGACTTTCATGCGTACCTTCTCAACCGAGTTGCTTAAGGCGAATTTACACTTTAACGTGCATCGTGAATAATTTATTTAATTTATATTAAACACTGTTTTCATTCAAAATGGATAAAATATAGTCGGTTTTCATTTTTGTATATACAATGATTCATGATGTAGTCAGAAACAAGTGAACAGTAACGCTCTCTTTACTATCCTATTACTATATTTACCAATTCTCGAAGAAGGAACCTTGAAGCGAAACTTGACACCGATTTTTTGTTTCTTACACTCATTTCTTTCAGTTGAATAAGCTTGAACTACGACACTAAAGTATTATACTTGTTATATTTCGCTTGTTAAGAAATTTTTGAAAAATTTAGCTTAGAAATGAATTCAATTATTAAATTGATGTAAAATATTTCAAATATTCGAAATTTGTGGAAATGAATCATTGATGCATATGCACAAGTGTAAACTCGCCTTTATTCTGCCATTTGTACAGAGGAATTAAGCAAATTACGACACGAGACGTCTTTTGTTCATTTTCTTATTAATTTTGACTTTTGTTTTACTGTACACCGGACAAGTAGAGAGAAAACACTTAGAGGTTAGGACTTTTAAACGATTAGCACCTTAGATGCCGTACTTGTACCTAAGAAGATGCAAGCGTATTTAGCATAACTTTAAGGTGAAAAAAAAAAAATATAGAGGTTAAGGATTAACTCTAGGCTTCAATAGGGATAATAAGGCTCATTGTGACAGCAATCAGAGGTGCCCCGCGGTCGAAACAAGCACGTTTTTTTCGATCGCACATCTCGCGTCTGTCGTGCACTTCTTGCGAATCTTAGTCTCGAGTCCTCGGTTCTGATTGGAGCGTGCGTGAGAGATGTGAATCGAATCAATAAGAGCGAAAGAAGAGAGAGAAGCAGAAACGTGTGACAGAGATTTGTACGAAAAATTATCCTTTGACAATTGTTAAAAACAATTGCATTTTATTAATCTGGTTTATCAACTGAAATTAGTATCAACTATGTAGAATAAAACTTTTTTTTTTTTTTTTTTTTAAAACACAAATACTCCATATCTATTTATACATATGCAAAACCTATAATGCATTAATCAAATTATTAAGAAATTGTGATGAAATAAGTACACATGCACTACGTAAAAGTCAAAATCATCATTTACATGGAACTTGAAAATTGGCAGAAATAATTAATAATAAAATTTCGAAGAATTGCGTTACGCAATAATTCAATTAAGAAAAATCGAAATCGTAATTATTTTTCGAGTTGTCTCGAATTTTTTAAAATTTCACCATCAAAGAGTCAATCGATTTTTCGAATCGCCACATTTTCGAAACGCTTAAAATCTCTGAAATTCTGTACGACATCCGAGTTTAGTCTACTTCTGGCCCACGAATATTTGAACAACGGTTATCATACTGAAAGTCAAACATCATCCCTGCCGGTGGAATATCGGGGACGATGACAGATTCTAGTAGTCGTAGGACCACAGCGGGGAACCAACACCGACCGATCGAAATTCTAGAAGTTGGAGCTGCGGGTTACCGACACCCGACCGCAAATTACCGATTCAACGACCATCCGATTCGATGAATTACGCAAGTTCGCTACCCGGGACGAAACTATCGAGAACTCGATAAGAAAGTGGGAAAGTTAAAAGTGTTATATCGTGCTTACAAGATCAATATTTGTATCGGTCAGAAATTTGGAATTATTGTTTTAATTATTCCACTTAGTGGAATATTTTATTAATTTTAATTATTGATTAAAAAATTAACGGTAGAGATATCAAAAGTAAGACGTAATATAATTTTAAATATGCTTTAAGTTTTTTTCAACTTCTTAGATGGCTCTTTAGTGGCTCTAAACTAATCTAAGTTTGAATGACCTAAGCTTTTTAATCTAACCTAATTTTCTTTAAATTCTTCTATTCCATAAAGTTAGATTCTAATCTAACTTTAAATAACTTGATTAATTGTTTAATTTTGTTCGTGTTTTTTCGATTCTTGAAACGTATTAATGATTTTTTATTAGAAATAGTAGCAACAAGAATCAAATTAAATAAATACACATTTTTTAGGTTAAAAATACAACACATTTACAAAATATATCAAATTAAACTTTCCAAACTATTTTTTACGAGTAAACATTGCATTCATAGTAATTTGCAATCCAATAATATTCACTATGCTGAAAAACAATTCTCGAATGCAATACTCGTATATAAAAATAAATCTTTAGAAAAAAAATAAATTTATAATAAAACTTTCGAGATTAATGCAATATCCATTACACCTAAAATAATTCTTAAGAACAATTTTAAAGTGGAAATTCATTTGAAAGAAAATTGTTTAATATCACACATAATATTCACTACATACGAAATAATAATTCCCAAAACCAATTTTTGAAAATTTTATTTTCAAATATCTTCACCTATGATTATTTTTTATCTCACACTGAATTGACAATAATTATCCAATAATTTTCATTCTCAATGCAGTATTCACTAACAAAAATAACTCGATAATTTTTTCAATTTATAAATTTTTACATTTTATACAAAAGTTCACAAATAACTTTAAATTATCCAAAGTTTATCTATAATCTAATGTTTTGCATTCAAAGGTCACAGAATGCTTTAACTCGTCTAAAAACTTTATCTTATCACGTACAAAAATTAAGAAATGTTCTCTTATTTTCGATTTGCTCTTAACCTATAACCTATATAAACTTTCGCGTGCAAAAGTTCACAAATTGCTTTAAATTGTCCACAGAATTCGTTCTATCGTGTGTATACACACTGGATGTAATTATTATTTTCGATTTGCTCGACACCTAACCTACAAATTTTCACGTGCAAAAGTTCGAATGCAGAGTTTCGAACCAGTCCAAAATCTGGATCCTATCGCGTGTCGTCTAGATACCAAGTGTTTTATTATTTTCGATTTGCCCGGCACAAACAACGGCCAGAGATTTGATAATTATCAGAGCATCCCCAAACATCGTTACTGACCGACCGCCTAGATTCGCGCCACCCGTTCTCTCGTCAAACATTATGCGCTCCGCTTAATGAGATTGATGCAATCGGCCGGCGCATTTAATCCAGTTAATTTACATTGGGTCCTAATATCGCACGCGAATATTCCGCTAATGCAGTCGGTAATGAGAAACAGAAAATTGCTTGTACAAACCGGCCCCCTCCCCCTCCACCGGACCTCTCCCCCCACCTCTCTCTCTTCCCCCTCTCCTCCTCCCTTCAATAGCGACGAGCGCGTGCGAGACGCGTGCCCGGCTTTCGACCCCGATTTTAACTTGACGCGTTTCCTCCGTGTTTTCGATTTGCCAGGAGAATAATAATAATTGTCTGTGTGTATACGTGTATCTTCATCAATGGAATTTTCAATGGGAGACACGGAATTAATTTAATTTGGAAAATGATTTAAAACGGAGGGGGGGAGGGGGTTCAAATGAACGGATTTCCTTGCGAATTGAACAATTTTTCGAATTCTTGAAAATTCTTCAACAATTTTTCATATTCCCTAGAATATGAATAAAACATTGCAAATAACTTGTGCACAAAATTATATATAAATGTAATTATATATAATTATATATTATATTATATATATATTATATATATATATATATAAATTATATAAAATTATATATAAATGTGCAAAAATTTTCAATTGAACGCACGTACTTAATTATTCTCACTTTAATCAGTCATTCACAGTATACTTAATACAAACAGTATACGTAATATAATTCTCCTATTAAAAATCAAGTTTCAAAGTGTCCCACTATCCACGAGAACGGTTTTTTAATCGCTTAAGAGGGGGGGGGGAGAGAGGAAGGTGAGACAAATTAAATTAGCCAGTCAAAAAGAGAAGAAAAGGAAACGGAAAAGGGATGAAAGAGGCAAAAGCAAGGGATAAAGATGAGCTGGTTGTCGAGGGGAAAGCAACGTCAGAAACGGGACACGTTTATGGGTTGGATGGCGGTTAACGATTTTATGGAGACCCATCTAATGAGATTATCGGATTACTTCCGCGTCGGTACGGGTGCTCCATCCCAGTTTATTATTCCCACACAGTAGATTATGCGCTCATTCTTGAATCTTCTTCGCCCTGTAAACCTCGACTAGGTGTCTTTCAGGTATACAGGCACGTTTTCACGCATTTGCAAACTCGAAAATTAGTACTGGCTTCGTTTTGAATTATAATTCTGTGAGAACTTAATTGCATCGATAATTAAATTTCGTTTATTAGGAAAGATCTTTTGATTTTACATTGTTTTTCTTTGTTTTCTTTTTTTTTTTAAAGTAACTTTTAAGAATAGAATATAAATGTTGTCTTTTATATATTATTTAAGGGATTATACTAGTAGACTGAAATATAATATTTGAAATGATATTATTTTATCATTTCGTAATTATTTAACAAAATTATTATTATCAATAGTATCACTTCTGATTATTTAAAGTGGAAAAAAAAAAGAAAGAAAGAAAGAAAGAAAAATTTGAACAAAATTAATTTTACAAAAATCTCTCTCACATTCTAAATTGAAAAAAAAAACTTCTTTCCAATATTAAAAAAGTAATCATAAAATTCCAACTTCTTCATTCCATCCCTTCATTTCCCCTAAATTATCAATCCACGAACAGGAAAAATTCTTCCTATTCACCATCCTTCAATTTATCCCATCCCCTTGTTGTCAAACCAATAGTCAGCTCTTAATGATTGCACGTGACACATTCGAAATCGCATGGCTCAAAGATTAAAAAGATGGCGCGCCATATGGGTACACGTTGCGCCATCTCCGCTCCAAGCTTCTCTCTCTCTTGGTCCAACGGAGCCGAGGGACAGTTTTCAATCAAGGGACAATCATCCCTCGACGAGCAATCGAACCTTTTTATCGAAACATTGCGGCCAGTAGTCGTTTCCATCCCACGGAACGAAACGTCACCGGCCGATCATCGAACAACGACGAAGAAATACTTTTTCGCGGCGAGGGTACATACGGAGCAATATAAGAATGAGTGAGAGAGAGTCGACACTATTAGAGTATTCGCGTGGAAGGGAGAGAAAGAGCGCGTGTGAAGATAGAAAGCGTGTTCAGAGCGTGTGTATGTGTGTCTGTGTGTGTGTGTATGAGAGAGAGAGAAAGTCGAGTTTAATAATAAAGGACAAAGTCCGGTGGGATACATAGCCGGACGAAGGAGGCAATATTTTATAATACGGACAAAGAGCACTACGGCGACTGGAAGAATCTCCAATAATTTGTTACTTTAATTTTCAATAAATAATTATTATCGGTGTTACAACAAATCATCGGCGTTAAATCTATCCTTTGATCTCCTTGTGAACGTGTGTGATCAATGCGGTTGTCATTCATTAGAGAGATTTCAGGTTAGGTTGTTGCACATGAAATGAACGAGTTTACGAGTAGGTGTTTAATTATTTGGAATTCAGTGATTAAAAATACTCAATGGTATTATTAGTTGGTTAATGAACTACCGATTTAATGTATCTATTAATTATAGTATATCTATATTTATTTTAAACGATTAGAATTGATTCTTTGTGCATAGAGAGTTCTAATTTATAAGTCGATTAGAAAAATTGAAATTCATAAGTTGTCAGTGATGGAATTGTTAATTAAGTATCTAATTAATTTGGTATTTTGTTTTATATCACTTTACGTGTTTAACAGGTGAAATAATTCTATTTTTATGTATTTTATTAAAATAAAATTCTGTACAACATGACTCTTTTTACTATATATAAAACTATTTGTGCCATAAGGAATTAAAATAATTGAATATAATAATATTTCTGATGCTGAATAAAAATCAATATCGATTTTATCAAAAAAAATCATTTACATATTTTTAAGTAATTGCAAAAGCAAAAAATTTGAAACCCATCATTTTTTTGATCGGTTTGATAGTTCTAATGTTAAGGCTTGAAACTCAATTGAATTGATTTTATCGATCGTATTATTAATAGACTGTAGATTTTTATGTAAAAAAACTCAAATTTTTATTGAGATTAGCTTCATTTCTTAAATATAGTGCATATTTATGTTACGGTTTGAATATTTTTTTTCACGTAATATACATTTTTTAGATTTTTATGTATTAAAATTTTGCATAAATACATAAATATTTATAGTCTATTTATTATAAAGAAATGAATTATGTCTAATGCATAATAAATATCACAAGTTTTATTCTTGCCTTAACAACAAAAGTTTAAGTTAAGCTTTCCAAAATCAAATATTTAAAAAAAAATTCTTTTTTATCAATCAGTTAGAAATATAATAATGCCTCTATAAGTAACAATTTATTATATTCATTCAACATAGAGATCTTGAAATCATTTAATTATATAATTTTTCTCTTTTTCTAACATAATTAATTCAAAGAAAAATCGAATTCCTATAATTTTGATTTTGATTTTTTTCTTTTATAAAAAAAAATATTCATCACATTGCATAATAAATTTTGCAAATGAAAAACAAACGCAAAATAATTTTAAATTAATTCTTGGCTCTAATTAATAAAAATGTCGATAAAACTTGAAAACGAAAAACTTCCAATTACCAAAACCGAGCGAATTTTGTAAAACTGTCGCTTCATTGATTAAAAAATCTTATATATATCGTTTCTATGCATAACTAACAAAAACTGATTCCAAATCACTTGTATATTCAATAAATAATTAAAAATTTCAAAAAAAAATCAGAATTTTAAAATTTCAAAAATTTCATCTGCAACAATCTAATACGAATCTCTATTCTTCGTCGAAAGGGTACATCCATTTGGAGTTTACCCTCGTGCGAAGAAGTCCCAATCGGGCATAACTAGGGCCCACGCATTGGACCCATTACTTTGTATGTTTGCGCACACTTTAGAATACGCATGTATATAGATATACATATATATATATATATATATATTATCCTATACCGTATATGTAATAATTCTTGGTCTCGTGGGAAGTGCCAGGTGCGCGACGCGTTGCGTATTTAGCAAACGATGAAACCGCGGGGCAATGGCGAAAGAGAGAGAGAGAAAAAGAAAGAGTATCTCGATTCGATTTTTAAAATTAAAGGATCGATTCTTGCTTGATCGACGACTCAGGGGACGGTAGGTGCATACGTCGAACATTTTCAAATTTATCATGGTATTTTCATTGAAATTTTATTTATTTGTTCGTTTGCTTGGTTAATTAATGTACATAAGAGAAGCATGTTAGATTAATTTACAGTAAAAAATGAAAAATGACCAATATGGATTGAAAACGTAGAAATTAATCACATTATTTATCTTGCATAATTAAGTAAATCTACGTAACATAATGGAACTTTACAAAATTTATAAATTACAGTAATTAAGTAATTTGATTATTTTGTTACGTTATTTAAATTTTAAAATTGTAAGAATTTTAAAACAAAAATCCATAATTTATTAATTACAACTTATAATTATCGATAACATTGTTAGTTTGTTAAATTGTTGTGCAAAAGATGTTGAGCAAATTATTATTTGAATTGAAAAAGAAAAACTAACCAAAGAATTAATTGTTAAAATAATTTCGAAATATAATGTGCAAGTGTTTTCATTCAGAAGCCAAATTGTTATTTTTATCATAGACAAATTATTAAAATTAATAATATAGAAATAATTGGGTACTATAATTATGTTTTTATCTGAATAGAATATAATATAATTTTTTACCAAATTTTTATCAATTACCTTAAAATCTTATCATCCTCTTAGTAATTACAAAAATTGAAAGCAGTCAATTTCGTATCGTATATTTGATTTAATTTCTGAAAAATTTCTTAATTTTAATTCCGAAATATACAATTACTATTTCAAAAGCCAAATGACATTAATGAAATTGATCAATTTGGCTTCCAAGTGACACTTATAATTCTAGTGTTAAATTTCGAAACCTTGAGACTTTGACACACATAACTCTAACAGTTAGTCCCTAGATGACTAATTGGAAGAGAAAAAAGAAAAAAAAGAGAGAAAGAATTTACGAAGCAAAGAAGCTGCGACTTCAATCTCGCGAAGTATGATTCATGAACCGTTCGTTTCTATGCATCAGGTCACGGTCAGTGGCCAATGAAAAAGATGGCTGCTTCTTATTTAGCGAGGCAAACGATCGAGGACATTCCTGTCAGCGGTTTTGCCCCGCAGCCTGGCCAAGAACCATTTTTCCAACGTAAAAATAGCATTCTAAGAGAAAAATGTATACCACCAATGGAACGGTTAATAGAATGTCGATTCTCTATGTGACACGTGTCGGATGTGATCGGGGATAAAAGCCAGGGAACGAACGCAGTCGATAAAGCGACAGCCGGTTCACCTGTATGACCGACATTTCTGTTTATTTGTTTATTACTATTTTCTCGTATACGTGAAAAATGGAAATGCACAAGTGGAAGTCCATTTATGTAAAGCAGTTTGGGAATGATTATTTCATAATATGATAGACGTTTAATTGATTTTTCTCATTATTTGTGATTTTTTTTACGATTTTTCCTTCGAATAATCGGAATTGGGTTAAGTTAGATTCTTTGATCTGTGATTTTTCATTCAAATAATAAATAAAGGAATAGTTTTTAGTTATTTTGATTAAGTGATTATGATTCTTCGTTCAAATAACCGAAGGTAAATTAGATTATAATATTTTATTAAATTAAAATATTTTTTAATTATTTAATTTTTTAATAAGTTAATTTATCAATTATTATTTTATTAATATTTTATTAATTTATTAATTATTTAATAAGTTAATTTATCAAGTTTTTATTTCTATTTGTAATAGATTTTAATACATTAGAATATATATTATGAAAATGGTACAAATATTTATCATGAAATTTTCATTTATAGAAAAATCCATATTTTACATTTAAAAATATATTTATATTTTGATTAATTGAGAATTCAATTTAATTAATTCAATTTCTCGAAATCTAATAGAGTACTTGTTAAAAAGTAAAATTGATGAAATAAAATGAATATAAAAAACATAAACATCTAATCAATCAAAAATCTAATTCAATTTTAAAAAAATATAAGAGTATGTTAATAATAATAATTAAATAAATATTAGATCTGAAAAAAATATTTGTATAATAAATTTACATATATTCGAATTTACAAAGACATGTTTTAAATTTATCAAATTATCAATATATTATTTTTGAATCATTTTGGAAATTCTTAAATATCTCAACATAAGAAGAAATTCGTATAATTGAAGTGACAATTGATGATAGTCGGATAATAAGAGCTCAGCCAGAATCAATTTAATCAGGCATTAATGAAAATTGCGTTCTAATAAATTGACTTCTACTGTATTGCCAACTCACGCATATTGGATACGAGACAAAGCATTACGTAAATTCACATTCGATTATCTGTTCTTTTCGTAATCACGTTAATATTGGTATTCCAATGTTATTTCAATGAATTTGCGAAATCACGAATAAACTTAGCTTGAATATATCTAATACGAATATCACACAGTGTAAATACGAGTATTATTGCGGCAATTTAATTAACGAAATTTATAGTTTATACAAAATCGTTTGATGAATCAAAAATGCAATTAAAATTTTTGAAAATTTTCAAAATTTTTTTAGTAATAAATTCTAATAAAAAGAAATAACGCACACTTGCTGCAAGAATAAAATTTGCACTTATCAAATTATCGATTTATATCGAATAAATTTGCATTTATTAATTTGAATTTCTCAAAGATTGCACTTATTCAGTTATTGATAATCTTCAGATTTGTACTTATAAAATTATTGATATAAAAAAAATCATTTTTACTTGTACTTTTTATTGTATGTTTTTAAACTGTGAAACTTATTTCTACAAGTAACATTCAACATCAGTTCCTCTTTTAAAATCGTAATCTTTTGAATTACAATCACTGTTAAAGTTATTCAAAAAATTTTATTATTATTATTTAACACATGACATTCCTTCTCAATCACTTTTCGTCTTAACAATATCTTAACGATATTATCAATGAATCGAATACCGACAGAATACCGATATTATCGACGTTCATAAATGACTTTATCGATAAGCATACCTCTATTTAAGAAGTATTCGCATAGAATTTTCATACTTGTCACGCAATTTCGTCACTTAAAATTTCGAACATAATTCGATATAAACCATCAATCATTAGTTGGACAAGGTTTAATCGCGTCGAACGATTCAATTTGACGAGTGAAGCGTAGAATAGACGGCCGATCGAAATCTAGTTTCGATCTCACTCCACGATAGCGACTTTCCAATGCAGTGCGCGTGCAAATTGTGCAATCACGTTGAATCAACGAAGCGACACGAATATCCGCCATAATCGAGAGTTAAAGATCGTCGCATGATCGTGCCTCCTCTCGATTTAATTTATCGAGCTACATATATGACGCGGAGAGTATAAAAAAGGAAAGTGGACAAACGAGAAATCGTGATTATCGAAACTTTCGAAAGTTACTCTTGCAAATTATTTTTCATTAACTGCGTTGAGAGCGATAGTTATTATTGGACAGTCATTTTGAGCGATAATAATAATAATTTTGAGTGCTACAAATTTACAAATTTTCAAAAGTTTTACTATCAAACGAATTTACACTCTTAAATTTTCTATAAAGATAAAATTTTTCGAGAATTATTTATTACTGCTATTTTTTATTAATAGACATCGAGAATGAGAGCGATTCCATTAAAAATACTCTCAAAGTGACTCAAAAAGTGACTAATTAATTTTCAAATAAATTTAAGAAAAAATACTCTTAAGAATCTTTAACGAGAAATATTCTCGATAATTTTATTGTCTAAATAATAAATCTATTTTCAAATTAAGGATATAAATTAATTTGGAAATAAAATTCTTTAGAATTGTTTGCTATATTTCATTTGTATACATTAAATTAAAAATAATTGTCCAAAAGTAATCTTCATTCTCAATACATTATATATTCCTAAGAGTAACTCTCAAGAAACTTTTAAATATTAACTCAAAAAAGTATAAGTCCATTTAAAAAATTCTCGAGAATTGCTTTTATCTTTTGCTAATAAAAACTGCAAAGAAAAGAAAAAAAATGATAAAAGTTATTTCGCTAATTATTTTATTTCTCTAATTACGCAAAATTATTTTAATTATTTTAATTATAACAATAATAAATACAGATAATGCTCCGATCGTCCCCATGAAGCGCCGTTTGACGAAGAGAAAAAACGCTAGGTTAAACAAAATAACCGATAAGAAGTAATATAAAAAGCGTAGAAAAGAAGAAAAGAAACAGAGTTACTGTAATCTCTGTCGGATGAATGACATGAAAAGCAATACTGCGTGAACGAGGCATGCGTGCGAGGAGCGAGTTTGCTGAGTGAGCATGAGCGAGACAGATGGACTATAACGAATGTCACCGAGTGCGAAAGAAAGGGAGAGAAAGAGGGACGCTCAGCGAATGAACATACGTGTGTGTAAGCTACCTGTGCCTTGTAAAAAAAAAACTATGTATGTATATACGTACCGTATACACACTGGTCACACCGGAGAGAAGAGGAAGAAAAGAAGTACATTACACACCACACATGTAACACGTAAACTCTCACGGTAATCTATATATTTAAAAGAAAAAAAAAGAAAAGAGAAAAAAAAAAAAAGAAAACACAATCGTTACCGTCTCTTCTGAAAACAGCGGAAGCAGCGAGAAAATCGAGAACGCCCCTTCTCTGAAATTTCGAAATGTTGCGCGCTTTTAACGATCGAACATATGCGGAAGAGGTGACGAGAGAGAAAAAAAAAAAAAAAAAAAAAAAAAAAAAAAAATAAGAAATGAGAAAAAAAGCAGAAAAAAAAGAGACTCGGTGAGATAACGTTGTTAAATCGAATGAGGACACATGGGGGAAAAAAATAAATAAAAACGAATGAAAATAGCAATAATCGAATCTCAGACTGAATTATTAAGTGGAAAAAAAAAAAAGAGAGAGGAAAAAAGAAAAAAAAAAAGACGAATGGGAAAGATTTGAATATTACACCGCAATCTTTGTTGTCGCGGCGGCGACGCGCGAGCGTGTTAATTATTATAAATACTGTTACAGTGTCTTGCTATATTGGGGAGATTAAAATAAAATCTCGAAGCTCGAATTATGTTTTATTTATTTATTTATTTATTTTTAGTTTACGAGTTTCAATCGCAACTCGTTTTAATTAATTTACTTATATAAGATGTTAATATAATAGAGGCCAACAATAAATATTTTATATATTTAAAATAAAATAAATTATATTTGAAACAAAATAAATTGCAAAAATTGACACTTATTTATCGAGTTAATTATTAAATAATGTTTGTGCAAAAATATATATATTTATAAGCACAGATAAAGAAATAGAAACGAAAAATTTATTTCATGTATTAAATATTATAATAAATATATGTATATTTGAATGTTAGATGAAGAGAGAAAATATGATAATATCTATCTTCGTTTCGAGTTTTGTATATTAATTTTCGTGTTTGTTTTGGCCTCTAAAATTGATCGCATTACACAAATATATTAACACCTTATATTTTGTTTTCTATCCTTATCCTCCCTTCTTTCAGAAGATATGTGCAAGCGAGAATGAACGAAACGAGAGATCGTGCCACCGTTTGGATCTCAAGTTTGCGATTCAATCGGTGCAATTTCACGAGTAAATATTTTCACACAATCTCTTGTTCATTTGAAAATATTAGTTTGGATCTTCTTTGTTATTCTTGGAATCGAGACGATGTTATCGAATCATTTTTGAAAAGTCGATAAAATATTCCCGAATACTTTATTATCGATAAATATCACGATTAAAATTACAAGAAGATTGATATTTTAAAATTTCTCAATCAAATCAACGCGATGGAAGTTCCTTATAAAATTAGATATAAGTTCTATTATAATCGAGAAAACAAAAACATAAAAAAAAATAAAATGAAATTCGTATAAACTCAATCGATATAAAGAGAATTAAAATAAAAAATTTTACGTGAGAATCATTCAATGTCGATCAAAATCAAATTTGATGATTGCTAATATTTGATTTTTAATTAATATCTTGAAATAATTTGTTTTCCATCATAAAATTCATTTTGATCAATCTCTAATTAAAAATCGTTATTATTCTTAAAATTGTCAAAAGTACAAAAATATATTATTTCATTTAAAAAAATGATATCTCAAGATTTTGATATCTCTATTACCAATTGAAAAATTATGTCTCTCTCGAAATGAAATAAATTTGTTCTGATATATTTTTTTCTATATTTAAGAACAATTATTCAAATGTTCAAATGTTATAATCAAAATTTAATTAAAAACTCAGTTATCAATTGACATATTATTTTGAAGTTATACCCATGCATTTATAATTCTTAAATTTGATTTAAAAATTTAGAAGCTAAATTCAATGTAAGTCATTCTTTTATTTTCTGGAAATGACGTACATAATTCAAGAATCTCTTTATTATTTAAACTTTCAAGTAAACAAGTCAATTAACTACTTTAATAGTCTAATATTGACTTAATTGATGTGAATTGAAAATTTGAACAATAAAGAAATTCTACAAATAGGTAAATCATTTCAAAGAATGTCACTTATATTAATTGACTTGTGAACCATAATCAAATTTGTTTAAAATAATTTTTATTTCACATTTCTCGTTCCAAAGTGTTCATTCATCTAAAATTAACACAATTGATTATTCCATTATTCTTTTGTAATTAAAGAGTTTGTTAATAATAATTTCTTACTATACTTCAGTTAAATTTTCACTTCAAATTTATTTCAAAATTTCATTTTCTAAGATTTTTTTGAGATAAGAATTATGGAAAAGGGATTAACTTCGATCTTTTCAGATTAAATAAGAAAATAAATAAAGCATCAGAAGTTTTCCAATCCATAAATTTCTTAGAAATCGCGTCTTGTCTCCATTTTAAAAGGAACGTAGCTTCGAGAAACGAAGCTTTTTCGCCTTGACAATGTCAATTCGTTCGATTTATAGTCACCGCCTTACATCGACGCGGTCAATTGCCGGTCACCAATCGTTCTTTTTTTGATTTAAAACTATTTCTCTTCTCTTCTCTTCTCTTCTTTTCTTTTCTTTCCTTTTCTTTTCTTTTTTTTTTTTTTTTTCACGATTGACCAAATCTGTCTCGCTGTTACGCGACACGCACACTCATATAAATCCTTTCCATCCGGCAGCACGTGCCACGATCGAAATTCTCTTCACGACGATGATTTATCACTGGCCTGCGCAAGTCAAGACTCGGCGATAACCATACACCCACACGTCTCCTCTCCTTTGCATCCTCGTTTCGCGTTTAGTCGCGGTGATTTAGGGGGTAAAGACGACCAAGTCACGAGACGAAAGAGTAATGGCCCTATCGGTTTTTCGTTGCAACGTCGAACAATAGCCAATAGCTTTCTCCGACTTTTCCGTCGACATCTTTGGACGCCATGATGGGTTGGTAATCGAGGAGAATCGTGACTGCGCCGTCGGTAAAGAAGAAAAAGCAGGAAGGCAGTCGGACAATGGAAATGGATAACGAAACGGCAGCAATTTACGTTTAAACGAGGTGGCGTTGTATCGGTGGCGTGCTATCGGCATTATCTTGCTCGTTTTCGCGTGACGAAAGCTGCCATTTGCGCGAGCACTATCCACTTGTGCGCCACGGGGCTGCTGCTTTTGTTTTTACACTGGGAAGGGCTCTTTGTCAGCACGGATCAGCGCCGATCCACGTATCAGGTCTGACAAAACATAGGAGGAACGGTGCGGAAGGTTTGCGGACAAAGAGGCCATCACGGCAGTCAAAAGGACAATTTTTTCCGGGAGATGGATTCATTTGTCGGGATAGGATATCGTGAATCGTGAAAATAATTGAAATTTTTTAAAATTTTTTTGAAAGAGAAAATATTAAATAATTAAGTATAGGAAATATTTCATAAGTTTGAATATTTGAATAGTTCAAAATCAAAGCAAAGTAAGGAACTTGTATAATTTATAAATGTTCAACGATCACAAGAGTGATTTTTAACTTTTAAGTTCAATATTTGCGAAGAAGTGATAAGAAATATTCAAAAGTCAGCAAAATAAAATTACGAACTTCTATTATTTAATTGAATTTTAACAACCACAAACTGAAGTAATTTCTAATCTTCGACTTTAAGTTTTGCAAAGAAAGTTAAGTGATGAGAAATAAGCAAACTGGCACTTTGGATAGAGAATATCTAATTATAACGTAATTAAAAACTGATTAAAAGTTATATACTTTATTAAATTATGGATTATTTACGTTTTAACTTTAACAATGATTCTTCTAATTTTGTCTTTTTTTTTTTTTTTTGAAATATTTAAATATTCATCGATAAACTGTGAATCTTATATTTGGAAAAAAAATTCATCATGATACAATTAAATTACTGTCAATCAAAAACATCAGTGCCTCACATCTTTGCCTCTTCTTTAATTTTCTAACTCAATCAAAGAATTTTCCAGAACTTCAAACAGATATTATCATTTCAAATTACTTTTAAACTAACTTATTTCACATCACTTCTAAATTAATATCTATTACATAGTTTTTCAAATTTTTTATCCAAAACTCATTACAAAATAACTTTAAATAGAAGAAAGATATAATTTTTCACATACAATTAAATTAAAATTAAATTAATAAAATCCATTTAAAGATTAATATAGCATGTCAACCTAACCTCCAAAGAGCCCTGTGTATCTTATCGATTGGTGGTTCCAGAAGCGAAAAAACTTCCGATCAATCAACATCGATAAGTTAATGAAAACAACAAGAGGAACATTTCAGACTATTCTAGGTTAGGTCTTCTTTCGTTCGGCGGACGAACAGAGCCGAACGATTTATTGGAGACGAGACGAGGCGTACGGTCGTGTCGTGGCTGGAACAGGTTCTCGTCCAAGGGAGATCAATGGAGGCGGAGAGTTGGTCGACGTTTCCAAATTGGAAAATAACGCGTGACCCCGTGCATGACGGCCAGTCACTGGTCCAGCTCGTTTCGACCGGTTTCGCATCCTGTTACCTGGACGTTACTCTTCCGCGTCGCGGATCCAATTGAGCTCGTGTGTCAGCTGGACGACTCTATCTCGTTAAGCATTCCACTATCCGTGCAATAGGTGGATCTTCGAATCTTCTGCCTGCGAAACTTTCTCCTCTCTCGTTTATTCGAGGAAGATTCGAAATTTTTGCATATCTCGCTGTGACGTGGTAATCTCCTCCTTGATTAAAGAATTTTTTTTAAATATTTTTGAATTTCACGAGCTTCTTTTTTAACTTTTACATTTGCACAAACTAGTTAAGGAAGATGAAATTAAAGATAAAAGAGAAAATTGTGAGATTGAAAAATTGGAAAAGAAATGATGTCTGATATTGAACAAGATTTATTAGATTTATTAAAATGTTTGAAAAATATATTTATCTATTTGATTAGATATACACAAGTATAAATAATCTTTTTAACTCTATCAAGTCTTTTTGAAACAAAAATAAATTTCCCAGATTCAATTTTTAATAGTTTAATAATTTCAGGTATTTAAAATAAAAATTAATTCGTACAAGTAAAATAATCTTAATTATACGTTGATAAAAATTATTTACTTAAATTACTCATAAAAAAAATAAATAAAATATTCGACCATTATCAATTCATTCATAAATCGTTAATTTTATTTCGAATAAAACCGTGGCCAAACCCGACACAGAAATCTACGTTCCACGATAACCTTTTAACTAACCTTATTTCTTTTATTACCCATTACTCGACCGTTCCGTGGTAAAATTAATCGTGCACATTTTAATCGCGATGCACATCGCCGGACTAGTTGGACTCTGCATCGCGAACACCAGTGAAAAGCCCCCCTTAATATTGCGATAACGTTTATACGCGTGCAGGAGGAGGCTGTAACGAGTCTCCTTTTAAGGAGCAGCCATAAATTTCCAAAGTAGCCGTAAAATGATTATAAACGAGCGAAGTTATCCTTAACTGTGCGCCGACGTTGATTTAACGTAGACTTTACGTGCCTAAAGGAAGTGTATATTGTTGAGGCCGAAGTTCGAGTCTATCCCTAACGAACAGTCCTTTGAGACCCATAATTCCGACAAATCAAAAATCGTATTTTGTCCGAAAGTTCGTTTTTTTACTTCTGTTAGTTGCGAAAGTATAACGAGGAAAACAGAAAGACATGTGTGGACGCAAGAAAGAGCATTAGAGAAAATAGCATGCAAGTATTATTATTAAGGATGGATCGAAATTTAGATTTTAAAAATCGAATTGGAAATTTAAAAATAATATTTGCATTGTATGATAAAATATAGGATATAAAGATAAATATAAAGAATGGAGTATAACATGATTGTCAGCCATTTGATTAGAGTAAAGACTGTGGTGCACTCTACAGGCGAATATTAGGTTAGAATCATTTCTTATAGAAATGTATTTCTACATGTTGTGAGTTTTATTTTATTTTGTAATAAGTCAATTTATTTTCTGATTTTCTTTCTATATTTTTCTATATTTATTATATTTATTCATTTTTAGAAACTGTATTCTATATAGGTAAATATAATTATTAGCATTGACTTGGTTTAGATTAGAATAATTTGCTGCTCTTTATTGTAAAAATTTGTGCTTTGCATATGCTTTATTTTTTTACTTTATAATAAGTTAATTTTTGGATATTGAAATATTTGTACAAAATATTGTTATAGTCTTTTATGAAATATTATTATTTTATTGCAATCATTTTTAATTTTTTAATTATTCACAATTATAACCTAACAGAAAAGCTTTTCCTAATCTTTAATATTGTGGAACCGTAAGTATGTCTATAGAGTGCACCACATTTTTTTTTTTAGCATATTAAAATGGCCGAAAGCAACTTTTTTCTTCCGTTTCGAGTTTCAATTCTGCAAGAAAAGGCTTTATCCTTATATTCATGGCAAACAATACAATAGAACACCTGTTATTTTCTCTACTTTTCCAAAGTTTCATTTTTAAGTTCTACCACCACAACTATTTTCTTTCATTTTCTCTCCCAACTTTTTCCAGCAATCCTGATATAGAAGTAAAATAATGAGCAGACTGCACAAGTTCGTGCATTTATGCAAAATTTAAATTGTACAAAAAATTACAAAATTCACATAATACGCAAAAAAAAAAAAAAAAGAATATAAAACATCCAAAATCAAGTACGTGTTATAATATTTAAAAGATGAAATAAATCTTTATTTTTTAATTCCACATAATTGTATCGATAAAAACACAAAAAGATACATTTGTATTTCTTCATTTGAAAAATTTAAATGTTCTAGTATCTACAATATTCATTTAAAATCAAAATAAAATTTGAACCAAGCTCAAAGAAAAATGTTAATTATAATCTAATTATATATCACAATTAGAATAATATTATAAATAAAAATATGTAAAACTGAAAAAATTCAGCTCCTCCAAACTTTTGACATAATAAAAAATATACAACAATGCTGACAAACTCGAAAACCAACCAGGGTCTAACACCAAGGAATCGGATAAACATTTCACAGACTATAAAGAGAAAAGTTCTCTCCGACTTTTAACAAGCTTGCAAATCCGCATTGTTGAGCCCAAAGCAACAAAAGTAATTTCGCTAATAAAGTAAAATCCGCGAAATCAAGTTCCCGTCCAATCTCTCCTAAAGACTTCTTTTCCACCTCTCTCCTCCCTCCCCTCTCCCCTCCCCATCTTCTCTGCAACCTCGAATTACCCTAAAATTCTCTGAAAGATTCACCTAATAAAGGTTATGCAAGGTTAATTACTATTTTTCGTTAACAAAGTCCTCCTCAACGGATCATTCTCAACGATGAGTTATGACAGAGAAAACTTTAAAGGGTACATCTCTCCTTCTTCAACCCACTCCTTCTTAACCTGAAAGTGTACACTGTTTCGAATGAGCGTCCGCTTTCCAGACACGTCTCTCGGTCGAAATTTAATTTAAACTCGCTCTCTGTCCTCCGATACGATCTGGTTGAAGGGTGTTCGAGGAGAGATTATAAAAATAGCGGTAACTGGCGGTAACGAGGGAGGAGGGGGAGGGGGGAAAAAAAGGTGAAATTTGCTCAAGGTTCGCAAGAGGACACCTTAACGAACCAACTATTACGTTGATTGGCTGGCTCGTAGCAGGACAGCGATTATATATCTTGGTGCACGTTTGAGAAAATAAATGATTTTGGGATTAATAGCGAGGAATTATGGATTCCCAATCTGTGGAATCGAGACCTTCAAAGTTGGTTGGAAAAGTGATTTTTTTTTTTTTTTTAAGGCGAAAATTATTTTTATAACGTGTTTCATATAATTCTATTATGAATAAGAATAATGATTAAAAGAAATTTAAAAGAAAACGATTGAAAGAAATGATTAACGAAGTCAGAAATAATCTACAGAATAAAATTTTAAGCAGAAATTTAATTTTTATTAAAAAGCTTTGATAGTGGGAAGTAAATCGTGGAATGAAAAAAATTTTGGTGACGAATATTGGATTTTTGGGCAAATATCAAAGCATTTTTTTCTTGTTAAAAAAAAAAAAAAAATGTGACGAATATTGGATTTGACAAATATAAGGTCAGATGAATGTATAGAGATTCCACTGTATAAATGAAAATGATTTATTAATAGTTATTTTTATTTGCAATTATTTTTTTTTTTTTAGAATGTATTTAATTTTAATAAAACTGCAGGAAAATACGATAAATGGAAATGATTTATCGTCTATCACGAATGAAATTATTTAAAAAAAAATAAAGATTCATTGGTGGTATATAATTAAACTGCTGAAATTTATGAATTTAAAAATTATGAAATATACAATGCATAAATAGATTTAGAATATTCAGTAATAATTTAATTCTATTAAAATATTCGAATTATATTTTTGTAGTTGTGTTAATAAAAATCTAAATTTGGAAAATATCCACAAATACCATACATATATACAAATATATTTTATACTTACCATGAAGATTTTTTTAAAATTCTTTTTCATTTCTTTTCTTATTTTCCACCTGACTCATTTTTATATAAATAAAACGTTATATTTATAAATTTTATCTTAATAAAAATAAATTTTTAAGGTTGTTATCTGTCTATCGTAAAAAATGAGATCGAAATATTGTCGAGAAAAAAAGAATAGAATAATCGATAAAGTATTTGAAGAAAATGTAAATTAATGCGATTATACGTGAAAATAATATGAAAAAAATATGTGAAAATAAATTTTTAATCGAGAATTTTGGACGATTTTTACTGGTCTCACGAAACGAGGTTTGCATTTGTGGCCAAGTTCCGGTAACCTTGTCAACGATTTCGAAATTTAAAAGCTTCGAATTCGGGAAACGTAAAACCCAATGACCCGGAATCGCGTGATCGCCCCTATTCTGCCTTCCTGCAAAAGATTTATCAGCCAGTTATAATTAACTCGAATTTTTCCAATTTTCACAACAAAAGGAAATTTTTCGATATACGTAATACGAACTCTTTTTTCATTTTTCTTTTTTTTAATCGTAAATAATTTTCCATGTGTCAAATAAAAATTAATTACATTGCATATATGTAGGCTAGTCAATAACATAGTTATCATTAACTATTGTTCTAGGAGAGATATGTACATAATTGCCACTAGATGGCTACGTGAATGCATAACTGCATTGTTGGCATACACAGTACGAGTATATTCATAGAATAGCTTTGAAGAGGAGATTTTAGAAGCAACAATTGACGTACAAAAATATCGATTGAAACTTGTTTGTTAAGTTATAAGCAATTGGAAGATGCAGATTGGAAGTGTTATTGCAATATGACAAAGATAGAGCAATTATTCGATATTGTAGATTCAAGAAGAGATATGGAAACAATTGCAATGAAAATTTAATGAAAATAAATTAGAGTTGAAATATATTCTATAATTGAAATTCTATTCGATTATATTAGAATTTCTGTAAAATGCATTTATTCTTGGTAAAATTAAATCGATTTGAAAACAATTATTAACAATTTATCAATTTAATTTCAGCCACATAATGTGTTATCATTCTTTGCAAGTGACTATTTAAAATTTTAAAAAATATAACACATTTTTATAGAATTCTATCCATTTTTTCTTTCATAATATTTTTCTACAATATAAGGAAAAAATACAACAAAAATACAGCAAAGAAAAATATGAGATTTAATATTCAATTATTTAAAAATAATTATTTTAAAATGTTATAACAATAACATAAGTGCTATTTATAATATCATCATCGTATAATATCGTATAATATCATCATATCATAAAATCTTTATTTGAATTAAAGAAAATTGACTTTTCTTTGATTTATTATAAAATTAAGAATCTCACACAAATTTTTTTAATAGATAAAACTGAATATCAAAATTCTTTTTCTAACATTTCAAAGTGACACATTTTCACTGTCACTTTTAATGTACTTTTTTATTATTTCGTTATTAAAATATAAATTCTCCACATCTGTTCTATTCAATCCTAACCTCTTCAATTTCGACGAAGTAAAAGCTTCCTCAATTCCTTTTACATTGAGATATAGATACAGCGTACAGTTCGGATAATAAAATATATAGTTCGTTTAATAAAACACTCGAATATTAAGATACTGGTTTGATTGAGATCATTCTGCACTTGAATGATGGAAACGAGGGCAAAGCTTACAAATAAACGTGCATCTCATTTTCAATTTTGTAAAAACACGTGGCACTTCTGGTCTCAGAAGAATAGTTGGATCGTTATTCGATGCAAGTTGCGTACCGCTGTTTTTCTCTCTTTCTCTCTCTCTCTCTCTTTCTCACAAAGATTGCAGTGAATCGCGTTACTGGGTAGTTCGTTAAATGGGTAGATTGCAGCGGTTCAGTTGGAAAATAAAAAGCAGTCTATAGAAGAATGGAAGGAGAAAGAGGTGATCAACGGGCAACACCGGAAGGAGAACTGAAGTCAGAGAGATGAAGAAGTGGAAGACGTATACAGTGTTCTCAGTTTCTTCTTTTTTTTATTCTTTTACATGCACAATAAAAAAATTACTCTCCTTTCTAAAGAATGAATAGAAAAAATATTTTTTGTTGTCGAAAGAGAAATTTCTTGACCAAGATTTTTAATCAAGTGAGACAAAAAAAAGAGAGATTGAAAATTAAATTATTTTCGAATGATATTTATTATTATTTATTATTGTTTGATTATTTCGGATAATAATAAAAAAAAATTAATTAAAGATTTTTAGAAATATATCAACATTTAATTAAATTAAAAAGCATGAATAAGTGAAATATGTATATATTTAATAAAAAGTGAAAAATGGCTTTTGAAATTTTATACAGAGAAAGCATTTCACTGTAAAAGAATATCTTTAGATAATTATAAATTTAAGAAAATCGAATCTAATGATCTTAATTTTGAAAAATGTTGTAATTATTCATTATTTTAATTATTTTGTTAATTATTCTTCAAAAAATTCTAATTCATTTCAGTTCATTTTAATATCTATTAGAAAGTTATTAATAAAAAATATTTTATTAATAATATATATTAATAATATTAATAATCATTAAGAGTATAAATTAAAATATATTGAATTTAGATTATATAGATTATGTTCAGACTAATTTATCTATAATATTTTATAATTTTTATAAAATCAATCTATAATATCTAATAAAGTAAAATCAATCAATAATATCTAATATATTTTTATCTTTAAAATATATCATTATCCAAATAATATTATTTAAGAAAAAGTAATGTAACATAAAATAAATTTATTTTCAATAAAAATATATTTTTAAAAAATATTCAATTTAATACTATTCTCATAAAATGAATTTATCTATATATATCTATAAATAATAAATTTATTGCAATGATGATGATACAATTTTATTCATTGTCAATTGCATTAACAATCAATTGCATTAAATGCAATAAGATTTTACAATAGATGAATTTAATAAATGATTTACGAAGTTTATAAAACTATTTTAATATTGACATTTTAAGTCTTTTGTATTTTCCTGATATATATGGAATTTAAACAATAATAATCTCTGCAATAGCAAGTTTAATAGTATCGATTATAATCATTTCTTTTTATTTAGTATTTTTAATCTCATTGAGATTATTGTGTTGTATAGAAAAAATATTTTGTCACTGATCAAAGATTACAAACAATTCTATATATTATTACGATGAGCTTCGTGAATAGATCAACTAGAGAATAAAACTGGTTTTCATATCGTTATTGGTTTTCATATTTTCATAATCTTCCAAATTTAAACAAAAATAATTCTATCAAGTAGGATCACTTTAGCAATTATTATCCTTGATAAATGAACATATCTAATAAATAAAAGAATTAAATTAATCCATAATTTATCTCACCTTATAGTCTATTAATTTTTTTATCTTCTTAATTAAATTATATCCTGACCAAATCTAATCTATAATCCACTAATTCTTCTTCTTTATTATTTAAGAACTAACATATATAACAGAATAACATTATAACTAATATTATAACCAAATCAAATCTAACTTAACTTATAATCCACCATTTTCTTTTTTATCATTTAAATTAATCTTCATAAGAAAGAAATAAAGCAAATAATCTAACAAGTTTACCAAAAATTATTCGTAAACACATCAGAAATTAAATTTAACTATAATATTTATACATAAAAAATTCTTCAAAACGACAACATATTTCAATATTTTTATCGAAATGGTTGAGACCAAACGTCTAATTATCGATCAATTTCAACACATCGTTTCGAGTCTCTCGTATCTCCAACATAGATTCAAGGAAAAATAATCGCCGCAACGTGAAATTAGATCGTTTCACCGATCGTTATCAACGGTAAGTGGACGTCGGCCGAAACTTACTCGCCTTTTGCACGAACAGGCACGCCAAGGCTCCTCGAACCGAGGCTCTCGAGGCACCACGGCGCCATCTAGGCAAATCGTCAGAACGCAAAATTCCTGAGAAGCTTTAAATTTTCGAGGTTCGCGCAAGAGGCCGCGCGATTGCACGCGGTGGACCGCACGCGGCACGTGAGACCGCACCGCGATGTAACGAGGCGCATTCCAAGCGTGGACCGCATAACAGGTCCCGATGGTTGCGCACCACTGTTCCACCGAGCAGTTGGCCACGAAAAATAAGGCGGCCGATCAGGTGAGAATCACTTCCTTCCCCGCTCCACGGCCGCGTCTGATTATCGTCTGCCGATCGATCGAATTATTTCGAAGGAGAAACTGCTGCGAGACAGAAAGTTTCGGTATAAATAACTTGAGATGGGTGAGGGAAATATTTACACAATATATGTACTTTTACTTTTGCAACGAAGTTTTTTTCTATTTGCACAATATACACGATTTCCCTTTTACTTATTGTATTATACAATTTCATTAGTAAAATTGGTTCAGAAGAATTTCTTTGTAACTTGATTGGAAGTTACAATTAATATTTTTCATTTAGTAAAATTGATTAGAATAAATATACGAATAGATTCAATTTAATAATATCGAATTAATTGTCGTAGAATCGAAACATTATCCAGAGGAATAAGTTCTTTGAGAATTGTTAATAACTATTTCATCGTAATTTTATTTTATTTAATTTATTTTTATTTTAGAAGTAAGAAATAATTAAAGAAACGCATAAGTAAATGACTAAGTAAATATATAAATATATTGGGTATTACTAATTAACAGTCATGTGGCGCTAGTATCGCGTCACTGGTCGTCATACTTTAAGTTCAAAGGAATATATATGCTTAGGAAACTTCAATTTCTAGAATTGGTCAAAATAACTCTAGATAGTTAAACAAATAGAAAGTGTGGCATTTTAATTACTATACATAAGAAAATTGATTAAATCGAAGTAAAGTTAATAGTGTAATATATACAAAATACATAATAAATGTCAGATAATCTATATTTTGTCTAGAAAATTATCTACAATTGAACAAGTGCTATACTTTAGATATTTTTATTTTATTTTTATTCTAGATATCGTATATCTTTACACCTGAGTTGATTATTCTTGAAAAAATTGAATAATAATGTACGATATAGATAAGTAAAATATAATTCCAAATATTAATGCTTAATGTCCATCATTTTAAATAAGATTATTAAGATTACAATTAATAAATCGTTAAAGAAAAAATTAATCAATTTATTGATGATCTATCTCTTCATAAATTTATATGGAATTCTTTGTTTCCTTACAGATAACTCTTCGTTACTTTTATTTTATTATGATGTACAATAGAGACAAGATAATTGAAAAATTCTTTTCCATCTCAATGATCTCGAAAAAAATGAAATAAAATGAATCATAAATTTTAATGAAAATTTTTTTTAATCATTTTGTTATAATGTATAAGTAATGGAAGAAATAAAAAACTGAAGAACATTTTTTGTATCTCGATGACATTAAAAATAAAAATAGGAGAAAAAATTAATGATTCATTCGCATTTCTCCGCGAATGTCAAGTTTGTGTTTTAGGTTAAACGTTGCTTTCTACATATATATGCTAATACATATTAATTTTCTTATATTTTTTCTCAGGATCATTGGAGGTCAATTGTCGTATAACATTATTTTCCCGTTATACATACATACATCAAAATGGTAAAAGAAAGTCCCGTTTAGTCAATTTCAAAAGTAAGATTATCAGCTATTGAGGACGAAAAAAAAGAATATTTGAAAGAAAATTTTTTATTCGATTTCTCTAACAATTATGTATAAATACAAATAATAATTAGAAACATGCGTTTTTTTAAAAAGATTAATTCGATTTTATTTAATTATCTTCATCCTCATTTTTACCATTTTTTCCCTTATATTTATCTACATTGCGATATAAAAATTTTCTTTCATTCTTTTATAAAATAAAAATTTCTATTTTTATAACAAAGTTTTTATAAACTACAGACAAAATGTGTGGAGCATTAAAAGTTTTTTCTTTCTTTGATCCATTAATCATGAAAAATATTCTTTTTATATTTTTTATATATTATAAAAATAAAAAAATAAAAACACCAATCTTCAATAATTCCAAATGAAACTCGATACTATTTTTTTTTAAATATTCTATCCATTTGAAAATCGAATTTTTAAAACCTTTTGCATTAAGATTTTTATATGCAGCGAATTTTCGCTTAAAAATTGGCGGAATTGTGAAAGAGTTACAAAGGATTCTGTTTAAAAAAAAAAAAGAAAAAAAAATATACGTCCTCTTAGTAATACTCTCTGAGAAATAAAAAATCATAATGATTAATAAATCGATACATGTCAGTTTACATATTTCGAGTAAAATGATAGAAACCGATAATTATCACGGAAAAACAAGTTAAATTCCCGCCATTATTAATCACATTCCCTGTTACGATGCCTTAATTACGTTCGTTAATTACGTTTCCTTTGAAATTGAAATCATATTGGCTTCCTATCGATCGGGAACATGCATATATATACATATACGTTACGTTTCCATTAAAGTTTTGTTTACTCTTTGCCGAGGTTTTTTTTTTTTTTTTATTTTGACCGCGTCGAGTCGAGGAGATTTAGAGGAACGCTTGTTGTTGGCTTCGAAACTCATGCCAAAAGCGAATCGTTCGATCTGACCGATGAAAAATTATATATCGTCCCGAGTCTGCGCTATTTAATTTTAATCAAATGAGTGGTAACCGTGAGGGTTAAGGGAACAAAATATCGTCGAGCGTAAAAATATTTTTTTTATCTTAATTACATATCATTCTTGTAGAAAAATTTTTTTTAATAAATTTTGTGATGTTTTGTAATTTTGTGATGTTACATTACATTATAATTTGTTTATATATCGTTTCACGTTATGTAAAATATAAATTATTTTTATAAAAATTTAATAAATTTAATAATAAGTCAATTAAAATCATCGAATATAAAAATGCTTTTTTAATTTAAAATTTGAATATTTGTAATTCTTCTAAGAGAATTTTTAATAAAATCCTATTATTATATTATAATTTTGTATATTAATTTATAATATGTAATTATATATGTCATGTATTAATTATAGTAATTAATTATAATAATATATTTCTATTACATCATTTGGGTAATAATATCGATTATTATTATATATTGGATATATTTAGATAAATCTGTTTATTAGATTAGTAGATCTGTTTAAAATAATTATTTATGGAAATTAGTTTTGAAATTAATCGATTTACGTATGATTTTAATTGTTTGCTGGAATATGTTCATGAATATGAATTTTATTATAACCTTGTAAATTTTGTTATATTCCTTTATTATTTAATATCTTTTCTATCCAACACTTGGAAAAATACATTGCAAAAATCAAAAAAAAAAAAAAAATAAATTAGATCTGATTCTAGATCCCTAAAAAGCAAGTAGAACTTTTTGAACATAAAACTCAAATTTAAACATAACACTTGAAATATTTCAATATATGTTGAAAAATAAAAAAAAAATTCTAGATAAAAAAATCTTGATTGAATATGCTTTTTCTAAATTAATTTTTTGTCGAGAATCGTTTCCTCGTTCATTCATTTATCAGTCCAACAATCTTTATGTACCATCATCCGGTTAGATAAACACAATCAAAATGGTGTTACTTAATTCGGAGAAGAGATTGCAAAAACATTCGTACACTCTATTAATACACGATGAAACTTTGTTTCCATGAATGAAATTTTAATAATGTTTAATGTTTATGATTAATTGAACTTTAATTCGATTCCTAATACTCTAATTACATATACGTGAACATTTATGTAATATAAAGTAATTGAAAATATACACGACTTAAAATTAATGTGCAATTTTTAATTTAAAATATAAAATATAAGTTAAATTTACAAGAAAATTTTCAAAATTCATGAGATTTGATACAAAATTTTTCCTAGAATCTTCTTATGTAGAATATTAATATAT
Source organism: Apis laboriosa (assembly GCF_014066325.1). Classification (NCBI taxonomy): domain Eukaryota; kingdom Metazoa; phylum Arthropoda; class Insecta; order Hymenoptera; family Apidae; genus Apis; species Apis laboriosa. The sequence goes on from NW_025223765.1 coordinate 333,721, forward strand.
TTTTGAAGCACTTTTGGAGAATTCTAGAAACAAAAGTAAATGTTGATTGAAGCTTATTTATTAAATTATAAGTGAAATTCATCCGCAATGAAGCGAAACGAAAATAGAGTGAGATAATTCTATCTCACATTTTTCTTCTTTACTTATAACCTCAATTACTCATAACTTAAAAAATAAACCTCAATTAAAATTTTTATACATTAACTTTTGTGTATGTTTTGTCGCTATAATTGAGTCTATAATTTTCATTAATTTAACAAAAAAAAAATTATAATCAAAAGAGAGTCAAATATATTTCTATAACATTAACCTATATTCGTCCCCAATTTAAATTCAAACAAATATATTTCACTTTATTCCCAGCGATTATTAAATCATCTCCCAAATGAATTAGAACGTTACATATTATCTCGAATATAATCTATATTACACAACGCTACGGTAGATAACAATTTAATCAACAAACAATTCTCTCCATGCACGCTAAGAACTTCGATCCAACGTCGACGATTCGAAACTGAGCAGAGAACATTTGTTACACCGAATTTTTGCACGTCCTGACTTAATTTAATTTTCTCGAATTCCATATCACTATCTCGAAGGGATTACAATTGCTACCTCTGAATTTTCATTTCTTCTTTTTTTTTTGTTTTTCTTTCATGATTTCTTTTTCTTTCTTTCTTTCTTTCTTTCTTTCTTTCTTTCTTTCTTTCTTTCTTTCTTTCCTTTCTTCCTTCAATGAACCGACAATTTATATTTTTTCGCTGGCAAGCAAGAGATTTAGAGAGACAGCCAACTCGGCTCTGGAATTCGTGCCAAAACCGTGCAATCTGCGCGATCGAAGCAACCGTGCTATAAGCTACATAGTTCGAGATAAATCCGCTTCGTCATTCGATGACATCACGAGGCAAGTCGCTCGAATATACACTATCATTATTCTCTATAAATGCATGTTGCGGATCATTCTTCAATAAATGAAAACACGTTTTTATCAGAATGATGTAAACACTTGTATCTTGATCATAAATCAATATAGGGAAATCCAATGTAATTAATGATATAAAAATAATTTAATTCTTATTCTTTAATTTAATTCTTCAATGTTCGTGGTAAGTAATAAATGCTCTTATAGTTTCTTTATTTTTAATCGTTGTGTATTTAAAAAAATTGTAAATTGTACATAATATATAAAAAAATCTTTCTAATCAAAATGTTTCATATATAATTTCTTCATTTCTCAAAAATGAAAAATTATTCATATTTTTGTATTAAGATATTTTATGTTCTATGGATTTAATTTTTGATTTGGTTAGAAGTTAGAGAATTCTATATGGTTTTTTTTTTTAGAAAAAATTGTCTTAATTAAGTTTAACATACAATTTAACATTTGTTTATTTTTTAAGATACATTGAAATATTTTAAATTCTTTTATTTCTAGGTTGTTTAATTTTTAAGTAAGGTTAGAAAACTTTATACGCTCTTTAAGGATTTGAATTTTTCAGATTAGATGCTACATTTATATTCCTAGTTATATAATTTAATATTTTAACAAATTGTTAATAAAAATTTAAATAAAAAAAATTTAAATAAGAAATCAATCTAAAGTTAAGACGTTCAAAATCTTCGAGATTATATTCATAACACCTAGACTCATTAAGAATATGAGTATCATAAGTTATATCGCTCTTTGATCCATTCTCACTTACAATTAGAATATTGTTCCACGATCGGTGGTCGACCTATCAACAATATCTTTTTAATAAAATCGAGAGCATTCAATATAAATTCCTACTATTTGCTTTCATTATGGGTTCTCTCATGTCATTATATAATCACGTCTGAACACTTATATTAACTCGTCTAAATTCTTGTGCCTTGAGAGATGCGACATAGACTGATGTCAGTCTCACTATTTTAAATTGTCACTTGTCCGGAAACCTTTATTTGCAAATTATTTATTTAATCAAATTATATATATATATATATATATATATATATATATATATATATTTGCGTAAATTATACTATTATATATATTGATTCAATAATTCAACAAATTAATGAATTAATCTTTTGATTTCCAATTTTTTTAAACGAAATGCATGTATAGTCAAAAATATTTATACACCATTATATTTATTATTACATGAAATATTAATAATTAATTAATTTAGTTCAAATATTTTTAAAATATTGTATGATTACAAATATTGGGTAACAAATAAAACTATCTAAAAGGAAATATTAAAGTCTGTTAAAAAAACATTTCATTATAAAATAAAGATGTATAGAAATATTTTCTATAACTTTTGGACATAGATTAAATATATTTTTTTTATTTGTATATATTTATTATTTGTAAAGAATTCTCATTTATTAATAAATAAATAAAGGAAAAATATATCAAAGTTATTAAGTATTAAGATAAAAATATATCAAGTAATTGAAGTTTATGTCAGTTCTATCTTTGTCACACCGTTATATTCTATTCGCTTTATATAAAATTACGGAAACTAAAATCACTTATATCTTAATAAATAAGAAACGATATATTTTTATATATCCTTGTTTAAAAAAAAAATAATTAAACATATACGCAGAAATCATCTAATTCAAAAAATTTTCTTATTCAATTTTCTCGAAATCTAATTTTTGAATGAAAAAAAATTTATCCAAATAAGAATTAACTATTTTTAAAATTTTCAAAACTTGACTTATTGAAAAAATTTTATTTCATATTTTCGTTTCATTTTGAATTCTCTATTATATCTATAGTATCTTCCTAACCTATATTTCTGATTAAATCCTACGCCTTAATTTCTCATTGTCCTCCATAAATCGAAACATTCCTATTTATTTAACAAACTCGTCCGCCCATTTCTGTCCAAGAAAATTTTTGAAAACACGGAATAACACAGAAATCGCGTGCGAAGCAACACTGTGAACCAGTTTCGATGATCGTCTGTTAGCCTAGACGTAACGAACGTGCGACCTGGCCAATTAAATTCAATCGAAACTGAGTGAGCCGTGTCAATGTACAATCGTAACTCCACGTGGCTTCGATAGAGAAGCTATGCGATTACTAAGAAACAAGAGTTACTCGAGAGATACGATTCAACAGTGGCAATTATCCACCGAGAAGTCGTTTCACGCGATTGGAATGATGAAAGTAGGTTTTTCACGTCGTCATCCAATTTTCAAAGATTGCAAAAGATCTGTCTAGTTTACGCGATATGAGATAAAACACGGCTTCGTCATCCGTTAGATTTAACAAATTGTGAAAACATTTAGAAATTAAAATAATTTTGTGGAATTTATGAAATTATATGACTAAAATTTAAAATTTAACGAAGAAAACTTCGGCGTAATTTAAAGAAATAGTAAAAAAGAATTAAAGAAAAATACTAACTTTTTTTCTGATATAGGATTTATAGAAGCTTATATAAGGTTCGATAAATGTTATTATAAAAATTGTTAATCTGGGTAATAAAATATTTTTCCTGATGTTGGATTTATGTGAGAATGTGAATGATAAAATAATAAAATTTTCTTTTTCAATTATTTATGAACTAGAATAAATTAAAATATAATTACTAAGCCATTAAGTTTGTTAACAATGGAAGAATTTATTTTTTTCAAATGTTTATCAAAAAACTTTAACGGATATAACTTTATATATAACTAATAAAAAAAAATTGTTAAGCATTTAACTTACATTTAACAATTAAAAAATAACATTTAACAATTAAAATAACATTTTTCTTCTAAGAATTTTCTTTGTAAAATTTAAAATAGAAAAAATTAAAATAGAATAATTTCAAAAATTATTGAATTGAATTATGAATAGTTTGCAACGATTATAACAATTAAAGCAATATTTTTTCTTTTGAAAAATAAAATTTATCGAATACCTTGACAAATGTAATCTTAAAAATTATATAAATTTAATAATAATAATTGTATAATTTTAATAATAACTTACAAGTTTTTTAATAACTATATTAATAATAATAAATATCATATAAATCAATAAAAGTCAAAGTAAAAAATTTTTTTCTTTCTTCGAAATAAAATAAGAATTAAAGTAAATATTTCTTTTTTTTTTTTTCAAATTTCAACAATTCTAAGAGTTAAAAGCAACGTTACGCGTCATTTCATAGTTGAGATTTTATCGGAAGAGCCGATGAATCGCAATTTTTAAAAGAATCATTTCTCTAAATATAGCGATCGTAATTCACAGCCAATTAGAAGCCATTGATCCCTTGATTCGCTGAGCTAACCGCAAATTATATATATTATATATTATATATATTGTATATCTATACATATTGTATGCACATAGATGAAAATAGCTAGATATCCAATACAAGTCAATAACCTCTGGCAAATGGTCTAATATAATTTAGCAATATACTGTAATGTATAATAATACAATACTACATAATACATAGTTAACAACATACCTCATCCATCAGCTTTAATATTGCTTTTTTATTTAAACCATTACCAGATATCAGAATAATTTCTCAATTTGTGATAAATTCTAAATAATAAATTCTTTTTGTCGTAATATAAGCAACAATGATATACGTATATTATTGGCTATTATCGTTCCTATCTAAGAATCAATTATATTGTCAACTTTATTGTTTTTCATCGTGCACGTTTTAACACTTAGTTACTGCCAATTAAAATCGAAATTAGCTTGTCTTCACAGGAATATTTGTTTCGAATATTAAATGGAAACGAGGAAGGGGAGGAGAGAAAGAGAGAAAAGAGAGAGAAAGAGAGAGAGAGAGAGAGAGGAGAGAATTCAATTGAAATATTTTTACACGAATTAAAAGCAAATAAATGTATATTTTTTGATAACTTTATTTCCATTTTGCGATTATGTATCATGTCGTGTAAAGTAATTGGCCTAGATAGATACAGTGCCAGTGAAAAAGTTTGGAATCGTTAAATATTGATTGACCAATTTTCAACATTTCATATTTAGAAAATTATTAATTAAACAAAATTTTCGATGCACCTTTTATATTTTCTTTGCCGTTATAAAAATAATTTATTTAGTAATGTAATTAATTTTATAATTCGTAAAAACTTATGACTCATATTTTTCATTATTGATAATTTTTTATTGATATTCAGCATAAATATTTACAACAATTTCTTCTCTTTTTTTTTAATACGATTTATTAATTTTATAGTAAATCGATCTAAAAATTACATAAGAAAATTTTTTCTTCAAAAATCTAAAAAATTAATGATATCTGCAATATTGATTTTAAATTAAAATGAAACTGCAATTTCTATAATTGTTAAATATATTATAATATATTTTGTATTTTTTATATATATAATCGGTGGTTATAGAGATATTTTCAAATAAAAGTTGTTACTGTTACATAGAATTTTGTCTATACGTATCCATGATAAAATATGCGTCAGTAAATTATACGACTGTCACTTATCAACTGTTTATATAAATATGTATAAGTAGCTGATACCCAAAATATTTAACGGGTGAGCTATAATATCACGCTTAATTATCTTACAATTATTTGTCCAACAAATATTTGAGAAAAGAAATTGCTGTATTTTGAAAATGGACGAATATAATACAATGTCATTTACTGATGAATTTTCAAACATATGAATATTTTAAAACACAAATTGTGAATTATCTGTTAAAAAAGTTTATGCCATATCGTGCACAAATTATTTATCTTGTCAATTTTTTCCAAAAGAAAATTACACAAAAGTCGATTTAAAAAATAAGCTATACACAAACCTAACCTAACTTTTCCAAAAAAAAAAGACTTACACAATTTTCATAACGAATTTACGATCCAAAATAATGATCGTCGAATCGGATCTCAAAGTATCCCATCTATAATTCCTATCTAAAGAAAAAAAATCGAAAGAAAAATAAACAGCGAGCACCTCATTCAAATCTAACTTAAGATAATAAAAATCGTAACTCGATTTCATCACGATTTCAAAGGAATCCAACGCCACGACCTCTACGCGTAATCTATTACATCTAATCTAGAGGGAGACGAGACAAGGAAAAGCGAGACGCGGACGAGCAGCGACGTGAAATTGAAGTGAGGGGGAAGAATAGGGCGGGAGGGAGGGAGGGAGAGAGGTTTTCGCGGCGAGAGGAGGGGGGCAAGCCTCTTACACAGATTTATATGTAACGTTCGACAGGCACTCGCTAGCCATTGCGAACCGTGTTCGCCAATGCGATAGTGTTTTCTCGTTTATCGTTCGACGATATCTCGGTCGGTCAAGCGAGAAGGAACCTTGGATACGAAATTTCGGCCGAGACCTTGAGACGAGCCGAGTCGTTTCGTCAAAGTTGCTCGAGTCAGACGCGCTACTTGGCTCGCTTTGCGCCGGTTGTTCGTGCACTGCCGACCGACATATCGCGAACGTGAAAGAGAAAGAGGAAGAGAGAGAAAGAGAGAGAGAGAGAGAGAAAGAGAAAAAGAGAAAGAGGTTTGAGATTCTCTTTTTTCTTTTTTCGGATTTTGTGGTCGATAGAGGGGAAGAGTTACGTATCGAGGAAGAGTATCGAATTGTTTGGATCGGAGGAGAGGAGGAGGGAGCCGATGTTTGGTAAAAACAGGAAAAAATGTCGGGTGAGACAGAGGGATAGTTTCGTGGCAAGTTCAAGGCTGAGAAGATTTGCGCGGTCGGCAAACTGGATTCATTGAGCGTGGACAAATTGAGTGTCGAGAGTGCGTGCTCGCCTGGATGAAGTTGCACCGAGCTACTGGATGATAGAGAGATAGAGGAATCGTTACGATAGACAGGTACACGATGCAATTTTCCAATTTATTTTGTAAGTGATTTTCTTAATTGGAACTGTTCTGATTCTAATTTTTTTTTTTTTTTTTTTTTTTTTTTTTCGTTCTAATCTATCGCTCGTTATCGAGAAAAATGAAATTTTAAGGAAGAACGAGCGAGTTAATTTATTATTTTTTAAGTTTGTTGGATTTTTAAGTTATGTTGTTTCGAATGTTTCCACGTAAGGAAATATTCTGATAATTTTTTTTTTAATTGATTTTTTGATCGTTTTGAACAGTGATAATTTCATTCTGATGATCATGTATTTGAGAAAAATGAAATTTCTAGAAGAGGACAAAATATGTGATTATTTTGGGATAGCTTTAAATATAGTTATTTTAAATATTTTTATTTCGAATGTTTATATAATCTTTAAATGAAAATTTTCTATATTCTTATAATTGAAAAGAAATACTGTTAAATAACATACTTTTAATTATTATATAAAAGCTATAATAGATATCTGATGTATATCATTTTAACAAGTGCGTGTTAGAAAGTTTTGATATTGAAATTATTCAATGAAATATGAGAAGTAAATATAGAAATATTTAAAAGTTGAATTAAAATTTTAATCCCTTGTATTAAAATCAAGATATCCATATATTGTAATTCTTGAAATTATTATGCCTCTTTTTATGTGTAATTTATTTGACTTTAAAGACATTACAAAAAAAAAATATATAGTCGATTCTCTATAATTCGAAAATTTTGAAATATTTATCGAATTAGTTGTCACATTGTTAAATTAATTTGCAATCTTTAAAAATCAAAATTTATTTTTATAAATCAAATTATACTCAATATGTCAATCTTTAAATTATTGTAATTTCGAAAAGAAATAATGATTAACTTGATCTCATATTAAAGGGCAAAGTTTAATATTTTCACGTATTAAAATTAGATTTTCTTAATACATATTTTTTTTAAAAATTATAATAGTTTAGAGATCGATGATTTTTTTTAATCAAAATTTTGTGATCTTTTAATTTTAAGTTTGAGTAAATCATTAAAGTTTCTACAAACTTTTCACTCAAATTGTCATTAGAATTCGATATTTTCACATGGCTCTTTTTTTTTAAATGATAAAATCGTGTCGAATGTCTGGAAATAATAAAAAACGAATTTTTTTTTTGAATCTTACAATTGAAAAAATATTTATACAAAAATATTTATATTTCTGTATATCAAATTTTTTTTTTTCAAATTTCAATGAGACGAAATCTTTATATTTCTTTCCCTTTAAATTCGAATTATATAAGATATTTAATGAAACATCATAGAATAAGATAACTTCAAAAATATTTATTTAATCTAAAATATAAATTTTAATAATTCAAAAAAAAATATAGATTTTGAATTATTACAGCAATGAAATGATATAATAGAGCAATTATTATATCATATAAAAATATTTGAATGAAAAAAATGTGGAATTAGATTGAACATATAAACCATAGAATTTTTTTTCGAATTTTCTCAAAAACTAGTTTTCAAATAAAAAATTTTATTCTACATTTTTTTTTTTATTATTTTCACATGTAGAATAACCTGCTGTAATTCATTCGTATCCAATAGGGAATTTCATTTGAAAAATCTTCAAATCTGATTTACTCGAATCAAATGAAAAAATTTTATTCTTTTTTTTTTTGTTTATTGTTGCAATCATTCTCAATTACTGTGCATTTATCCCTCATCGATATATCGTTCAAGCAGATATTTTAATTTCGTAATGAATAATTATAAATTTCGTTCTACAAATAATATAAACAAATAATATAAATTGTTTAATATTTTAATAGGAAATAAATTGTTCGGATAATAGAATATTCACCTTAGATAACGCACAGATAACACGTGTTCCGATAAGAAAAATATTATTTTTTTTTACTATAATCAGATTACGATAAAAATAATATTTAATAAAAAATATTAAACAAAAAAAATCAATTACTCGTATTCACGTATACACAATGGCGATAATGCAAGTAGAAATTATATTTATACGAGTTTCTAATATCCGAAAATCTATTATTCATATGTTCGAACATTCTATTTATTTATTTTATTATTTTATTATATTATTTTAAATTTTCACAATGAACAAGAAAAAATGATGAAGACACTTCATAATCTAAAGTATTTAAAAAAGGATAGTTTGAAAAACAGATAGAATCTAACAATCTCAACAAGTCAATATATCGAAGAATAAATAATTAAAAAATATATAAATAAATAAAAATAAAATATATAAATAAATATAAATATATATATATAATAAATAATAAATAATAAATAAATATATAAATAAATATATAAATAAATAAAAATATATTTCATTTATGTTATTTCTTGTAATTGTCATTACATTATTCTTTTTGAAATCTAAAATAAATATAAAAGTTGGCGTTACAAAAATATCTCTTAAGATTTATTCGACTTTAATTATAAACAATTGAAGTTTGCGTTAGAAAATATGATCTGTCTCCGTCACATCGCTGTCTTCAGTGTATTTCCATCTCGTTTCACCTAGCGCTAACTTCAATTGCTTGCAACCTAATAAATAAGCCTTAATCAACATTCTTATATTCTATACCAACTTTTCTATTCGTTTTGACATCTAGAATCGATATTCTAAACGTTGTTCCAACATATTAACATATCCTATACAATACAATAATCTTACTATACATCTTTCTATTATTTTAAACATTGCAGATTTACATTATATGTGAATTATATTTATGGTACATTTTAATTTTAATTAATTTTAATTTTTTTTTGTATACAAGAAAAAAACGAGATAAAAATCAAATTTTTTCATCTAAATTAATTGAATAATCGGAAAAACAGAATTTTCCTACTTATACGGTCACCTCTGTAAAAATACGAATTAAACGATCTGTTTCGATTCGAGGATTGATCGATCGATCGATCGAATCGAGATGAACAAAACTGCGATAAAAAGTATCCTGATGACAGATTAAATCGTTTCTGTCCTGCTCGAAGAGGCGAGCCGTGTCTCGACGAGTTTTAATGGAAAGCCCGTTCTTGCAGGTGGCTCGGAAGAGAGGAAAAGAGGTTTTCAAAAGTGCGGGGAGAGACTGAGACGTCTCTGTATCGGATTCACTTTACTCCAGGCTTTAACTGTCAACCGATCTACCGAACGAAATTCGACAGGTGAGTGAACGGAAATCGCTGGCCAATTTAAATCGTGATCTAATGGAAAATGGACGAGAATAAGTTTGAGATATAAATTAATCATTTGAGAAGGATTTATTTTTGCCGCTAATTGTATTGAATTATGTACATGTTTTATGGATGGAAATTTTATAGAAAAGTTTTTTAAAAAGATAGGATGAACGGCCCAGTTATTTGTTGATCAGTGAACTTTCAATAAATTGGAAAAGAAAATAGATAAAAATATCTGAAGACATGTTTTATATTATGAACATGTTTTATATTATGTCAATATACGTATTTGTTATATTTATTATATATTAAAAAAGAAATAAGTATATATAATAATAGCAAGTTAAATAAAAAGATAAAATAAATTAATTTAAATTGCTATATATTTAAAATAATAATTAAATCTTTATTTATCTGCATGGAAAATATAATCTATATAATTTTTCCATTTTTTTTATAGAAAATATTAAAAAAGGTTAATCAGGGATTAATAAAATAAAGATTTTATTTTATTTCATTTATAAAAAGTGTTATATTAAAAAGATATTAATTTTCTATATATTAGGAAAAATTAAATCAGAGAGGTTAATAAAAAAATTTTAATAACAAATTACAAGTATTAAAAAATATTATGTTTCTATATTACGAAAAATTAGGAATAAATAAGTAAAATAACAATTTGTTTTATATCTTAAGAATTTTTAGAGGAATAAAATTCGAAGATTTTCGAATGATTATTAAATTTTCATTAAAAACGTTTAATCTTAGATATTATACAGATATTAAAAATAGAAAACATGAGCCAAAAATTTTTATTTCGGTTCTGTAGATACGATTTACATAATTTCGAGATGCGAATGCTTACCATAGTTTGTGGTATTCCATCTTCATTTACTTGGACAGATTCTATTCACTCGAATTATGCTAAAAATACTCTTAAAATCTTATTCAATTATTAAAACGTTGAACATGGAAAGACTTTTAATACAGTTAAGCAAAGAAAAACAAAGAATGGAATGGCCGAGTTGTAAAAAGTTTTAGCAATTACAAATACCACTCGTAAATTTAATCGTTATTATCCATAAAAATATTTATTAAATATTAATTTTTTAATAGCAAATGTAAAAATACATTCTACTTTATGTTTAATTATTTTATGCACTTGTGCGTAATATAAGTAAAAATATCTCACTAAAATATAGCTATATTTTTCCTTTACAAATATACGAAACATCGTTTTGTTTACTTTAATCGTTTGCTCTAAAAAATTAAAATTGAATCAGTTATGAAAAAAATCTTCGTACTATCAAGACTATAATTTGATATGGTCTATATTTAGATACAACAGATCTATGATACAACATTCTTTTTGTCATAATTGTTACTAAAAAATATATATAAATACATTAAATAAGAGAATAACTATAAATTTGAAAAAATTTTTTGAATGTTTTATATATTGATATAAATACAGAAATTATCGTGACTTATGTTTATTCCTTACAGTTAAAATATTGGCTTAATTTAGATTCTCCATTTTTTTTATTTGATTTAAAAAAAAAATAACTAATACTCATTATAATTCATTTGAGTCAACAATGAATATCCAATAGATAATAAAGAAAAACTACCAGTTTCTTCTGTATTATATTAAAGCTAACAAATTGTTTCATTCCTATTTCTATTTTCTTATCTCATTTTGTTCTCGAAATATAAGCAAACGAATATTATTATTTTTCATCTAACCTTAATAGTAGTATTAAATCGTTCTTTATTTTCTTTTTTATCGACTAAGAATTATCGACCGAGTTTCCAAAAATTCGCAATAACACGCCACATCCACCACTTTCGTGACACAATATAATTTCTGTGAAACTGGCCGTGAAATCGAAATCGATCCGGAAAACGAGGCCTCTGAATACAAAAATCATTGACACGTTTCTGTATGCACGAATAACGATACGTTGACAGGTATGTGGAACACTTTTGAGAATCGCATAGTCGAAGAGTTTCTTGAACTCTGTCGATATTTTCGATTCGAAATGTCTCACGCATTACATTTATTGTTACATAAATGTGTTAAGACGTGACATTTGGGAAAATATTGAAAATATAACGAGACGATAAATAATTGTCGGATTATTGTGACGAATTGTACGAGAAACAAGGAAAAAAGATGTTTTATTATCACGCGTGCTATAACCTTATCATTGTTTGAAGATGAAGATTAATTTTTATATGTTTTTATCACTTAAATAGAGAGCAAATGATTTCGAGAATGTAACTTTTTATAAAAGACAAAAATATTAAGTTGTTGTATATAAAATAGCTTGTTAAAATTGATTTTTGCGCTTAAATTAAACAATTAAATTAAAAAAATGATTAAAATATAAATAAAAAAACTTTATAAATAATAATATATTATATTTTCGATATATTCGATAATATTTTGAGTGATGTAACGATATTTGGCTAAAAAGAATAAATATGGAAAAAACAATATAGTAATTGCAAAATGTAGTATGGAATGGCATATTAAATATATTACAAAATATATCATTAAGATTTTTTAATTTTAATTAAAAGTGAAAGGTTATGTTTAGCTCAAATTTTTTCATTCTCAAAATTCCATTTAAAAATTAAAAATGAAAAATCAATCATTTAAAATATAAAATAATTTAAGGCTTTTTAATTTTAATTAAAAGTGAAAGGTTATGTTATGCTCAAATTTTTTTCATTTTCATTTCAAAATTTCATTTAAAAATTAAAAATGAAGAATCAATTATTTAAAATATTAGTTTAAATCAAACGAATTTTAAACTTTCTATTTGATTTATGAATCATGCCAGTATTCTTAATTGATTAACGTAGCACATCTAAAACCGAAGTCTAACCAATCAATAACAATGGTAATTTACGATCATAAGAAAACGAATATATATGATATCGAATTATGAAACCTAAGATAAGAGATATTATGATATTATAACTCTTGCAATAATATCCGGCATAGGAACAAAATGAATAAGCCAGAAGTTTCGAAAATTTGATATGTTTTATTCAAGAAAGAAAAGATAAGTTGAATTAAATTTTTTTAAAATTTTCATTCATTAAAAGATCAAATTTCAATCGATCTTTAATAAAAATGTAGATTTACGATTTAAAAATTTGTGATTTAACAAATTGTAATTTGAATATTTAAATCATATTAAGTTGAGATAATTAAATTGTAAATGATATGATAGAATATGGAAATAATGATATATTACGATTTGTATTTGTATTTGAGAAGATTTTAGTTCAGAATGATCAAACTATAGACTTATAAGATTAAAGTAATGAAAAATATATAAAAGCCTTGGAGAGTATAGATAAGCATATATTGCTATTTATGCTTAAACATTTAACTAATTTTAAATTAAAATAATTTATAAATAATATAATATAATATAATATATTATAGAAATGGAATGATGAAAAATAGATGCCTTGCAATTCAATTTTAGAATAATCTGTAAAAGCAAAATAACAAAAAATAGACCAAAGAGTGCTTTAATGATAGATATAGATTTTAATTTGTGTTTAATTAAAATAGAACTGAATTGTAAACAACATAACAGCAAAATAATAAGAATTAGAATTAAAATGGCATCTTGGTGATATAATATAGACTGCTATTTTAACGTTTAATGGCAAATTATAATACGTTAAAATAGTGTAATTATAGAGGAAAATGATAAAACTTTCGCAATTTTTTCACGCAATCTTTCGAATTTTTTTACTTGAAATGTTGCAAAATGTAGAACACTGTTTTCTTCCAACGGGACGAAATCGCAATGTAAAGAATGTTCAATCAGAAGTGAAGTGAAACAATATTTCTCGCATTCTTCAAAATTAATCTTTTATCAAATTAATACATCGACCAACAATCTCTTAAGTAATCGATATTTCAGCGATATTCTGACATAATAATTTGACGAAGTGATCCGCAGAAGACGATAAATCATTTAATTTCAGGAAAGAGGTCAATTAATGGCCCCGGATGTGTACAACAAAGCTTTCAAGATTAATTATGGTGAAATTCTTTCACGATAATTATCGGTCGCCATTTTTCCACAATTATTCATTATCTCCCCTAAAATTCCTGAATACTTTCAAGGATCAAAATCAAAAGCGAATAATGAAAATAATTTATCACGTTTTAGATGTACACTTATCATTGCCATTGGCAAATTTCTTTATTCATTTTTTTATTTATTTATTACTTTATTAACTTAACTTTGTAGAAGTTGTATTAGAATGGAAAACTTATTGCTTATTGATACGTTGTAAATTTCAAGATAGAAATCGTTAATCTTTCTCAGGTGTATAAAACAATTTTATTGATCCAGCTTGTAACAATATGGGCAATAGTCGAAAGAAATAACGAATAGTAATGTACTTTCAGATTGGCGAAATGTGATTGATCAAATTATTGTTATTTTAATTACAACCTTCGCTTCTATCTCTGATAACAAGTATTGAAAAAACATATTCGATTGGTTTGATTAGTTGATACGTATAGCAAATTGAGTGTCATATTTTTTTTTAAATTGACGTAAATTATTCGAGATATTTCAAATTTCTTTATTTTGATGTAAACTTTATTTTATCGTATTAATTATGGAATATTATTCGAACGATATTTTCAACATATCTCAATTTATTTTAATCTTAATCTTTCCAGTTTCTTTATTTTTTAACTTCGTCAATTTGTTTCTTATTGATTATATCGATATAAATTTTATTTTTCAAAAAGAAAAAAATTTAAGAATTTCCAAAAAATCTATTTAAATTGTATAGATTTGGCCAATTGATGTCTGTCTTCTCATTCTCAAATTAATTTTAGAATTTTTCCTTTTAATTAACAATTGTTTTTTTTTAAATGTATAATAATAAAAAAGCGAGTTGAACGAGTTGAAAAATAATATTGTACCATTAATGAAATAAAATTGACCATTATGCAAAAATGTAATGAAATTAAAGAAAATTCGCATGGGAAAAAAAATTCAAGAAGATCGTTTGTACGATATTTTATCCCATAATTAATACGAAGCGAGCTTTATTTATTTATTTTTTTATATATTAAAATAAAGAAATCTGAAATATCTCGAATTTCGTTTTAATTTAATATGGACGACTCTGTGTACCATTTCGAAAAATGATTACATCAATTTCGTTGGAAAGCTTCCCGTTATCAGAATAATTTCATTCTCGAGTGAAATTACAAATTCGCCACGTTGAAGGGGGACCGAATTTAATACGACGTTTTAATTCCATAAGTAAATCGCCACAGACCTTTTTTACGCATAATGCATGATGTCAAAGTGGTCCGTGTTTCTTTCATCCCCTCCCCCCTTTTTCTCTCTCTTTCTCTCTCTTCTCTTTTATTTTCATTCATGGCCAACGACGAATTAACATTTATCAAGCACTCGACGCCGACAAAGAAATATAAATTGAAAATTTCTTTTCGAACGGTTGTATTTATCGAATATTCGAAATATAATTTGTTTATACCGAATGATAAAGCAATACGTCCACGTTATGATTTATGGATGAACATTATTCATTTTCATTATCTGTAATGCGTTTCCAATCCCACTGCACCTCCACTTTTATATACCATCGTTAAATATAATTCCATAACTTTGTCGAGCATACGTACCTTGGCTCCAAAAGGTGTTGGCGCGCCATTTCAAACGCGATAACCTTTCTCTAAAATTAAACTTAATTGATTCGAAGTGTTTCGAGAAGTGTTTGGAAGTTTACCAGTGTGAAAAAAAAAAAAGAATTTTGGAAAAAATTTTCAACTTATCTGCAATGAAAATATTAAAAAACACATTCTGAAGACTTATTGTCAAGGTATTTATATACATATATATATATTATGTGTGTGCTTAAAATTTCATTGAAATCGGTTCAAACGTCTATAAATCTTTAGATTTTACACGGAAAATCGCAAAGAATTTAAATTTTCACCAACTTTGACCACTTGTAAGTCATTATTGTAGCAATTAATTGATTTTGATGAAATAATTTTTAAATCTACAATAATATAAAATATATTTTAAAAATTGACCTTTACTATTCTCTTTTTCGACCAATATCAATCTTTTTAAAATTTTATTTTTTTATACATTTTTATCGCTCAAAACAATTCTCAATTAAATCCAATTTTAAGAAATATAATCAGTATAGCGTTTTAAAGAGTATGCCAATATTTTTTGCAGCCACTGTACTTTCGTTCCATCGTTTTATTTTATTTTGTTTTTTTGCCCGAAAGATTTTTCGTTACGAATTTTCATCTGCCTGTTGGAAAAAGATTCTGCGAATAATTATAAACACGCGGAGCAAGCGTATATAATCAGGCGGACTCGCGAGCTCAACAACGTTTCGCTTTTTCCTTTTTTTTTTTTTTTCTTCTCTCCCCTCCTTTCTTTTTATTTCAGAAGGGAATTAAAAATGCAACACGCAAGCAACGCATCATGCTTCAATTACGGGAGACGCATCTCAAACTAGTCGCTAATTCGAAGAGCGCCCTCTGTCGAGCTGTTCCGAAATTACAAATATGTATTTCCTTTTTTCGCGAATTCTCGTCCTCTGTGGCAATTTTTTTCACGATTCGTCTCTCGTGTGTATAATATCTTTTGATTTCAAGATTGATATTCGCGTTTAGATATTCGTGAATATTTTTGGAAGCGATTTAAGTTAAAAAGTGTGGAAAAGTTTGTTGGAATTTTTCAACAGTAAAAGTTCATCAAAATGATTGTATAGGTTATAGATGCTTTGATTTTATTTTTTAATTGTTGAAAATAATATTTGTTGAAAATATTTTGGTGTTTTGGCAGAATGATGATTTGAAATTTGCATTTTTAAATAGTATATTTGGTATTTTTATCGAGATGTCATTTCCATTAAAATGTTATAATTATAATAATTAGATACTAGAATTAATTAATCACATTTTGATCAAGTTATTATTCACTTTTTTCGAGGTATTTTTGTTGTAATTATATTATTATTATTACATAATAATTATTATATTATATAATAATTAGATAATTAATATAGAAATAAAAATTAAAAATATGAGTAATAACTTTTAATTTTTGCATTTGTTAAAAATGTATCTAGCATTATTTGCAAAAAAATGTAATTATGTATAATTATTTTTATATAAATATTTTATATATGTTAATTTTTCTTTAATTTATATAAATTTGTTTTTATAATAATTAGGTTCATTACGAATTAATATATGAATATTTGATCAAGTATTTGGATCAAATAATAGAGAACGTTTAAAGATCGAGGCAATCGATCGATTAACACATCGACCTCTCTAATTATTGCTAAGCAGAAATGCATTCGCTTAAGCGTGTTGGAAATATTTAAATATTAAAATCATTTCTAGCTGACCAGTCTGTTACATATTTATTATTGGTTAAATTTGTTATTAAAGATGTTTTCGATTAATTATCGAGAGGATAAAGTATTAAAGTGTCAAAGATAAGAATTTAATTCTTTATAATACTAATACTTCACATTAATACTCGAATATATTATTGCTCAATTTATTAATTATAGAATTAAGAATGATTTATCGTGCCTTATCATATGGACGTATGTTTATTGAGGTTGTAAAGTCAATTTGAAAAAATATTTGCTTATAAAATTTATAAAGACACGTTTAATATTTTATATTTCTTTTTTATCAAAAAAATTATTAATTTTATAAGATTTATTTATTTATTAAAAAAATTTATTCGATTAAAAACTTATTAATATTTTCCAATTTTTATATATCATAATCGTTAAATTGAAAATTTTTATTCAATCGATTTGATTTTGTATATTTCATTATTTATTTAAAAAGGAAAGAATATTTTAAAAATATCGTTAAAATCTGAAAATATTTATATTATTAATGTATACATTTTAAATAACGACTTTTCATTGTAACATTTATCGACTTGTCCATGAATCGCATTTCTCAACGTTATTTATAAATATTAATAAATATTAAATATTTTTCAGTAATATTATTTTCGAAATAATGATATAAATAAATTGTTGCAAAAAGTTTATGAACGTGATTACAAACTATATTTATTAATATTTTTATATTGTATAAAAACCCACACAAAATATTTGAATAAACATTTCTCATATGAAAAAATACGAATATAAAACATTATCAAATATCAGTAATACTTAATTACTTTATCTTATATTTTACCTATTCTATCTTAAGTGTTATATTGATTTTTACATAAAATTTTCTTTAAAAAATTCTAATATATTTATATATAAAATACATCACCAATTAAATAATAAATGTGATTATAAGCCTGTACTTAATTCACACTGTTTCTACTTCTACTTTAAGTAACAATGATTTTCACATAAAATTTTCTTTAAAAAATTATATTATATCAAGTATATTATCATTTCAGCTATACTTGCATTAATTTATACTATTCTTACTTTATCATATGGTGAATCATATGGTGAATATAAGTGCTTGAAATACTCTACCTCTGCTTTAAGTGTAACATTGATTTTTACATTTTAAAATTACCTTTAAAAAATTTTTATTATATTATATCAATTATATAACTATATCACTTGCATCAGTTCACATTGTTACACTGATTTTTATGTAAAAATCTCCTTTAAAAAATTCTATCAATACATTATGAAGTACGTTACCAATTCGGCTACAGATGTGGATCCTATTTGAATCGTAGGAGATAATAACGGTGGAGGCAGGCACGGCAGGCATATCAGAGTCTGAAAGAAATATCTGAAATGAAAAAAACGCTCGTTAAGGAATTACGTTAGGAAAGTTTCTTTCGAAACGCTTTCTCCAAGATTAACAAAATCAGATATAAATCTCGGGGACAGGAAGTTCGGAACTCGTTCGAGACGCTGACAGCGCTGCTGAACGATCGTAATAACGAAGAATAAATTTTCCTAGCTGTCCGAACTTTCTTCGTCCGAGCGAGTAATTAAGTTTTCGACCAATGTCACCGCCAACAGTTCCAAAAACCTATCTTTTCGATTTACGAAATTTTTTCCCACTTTAATTCGTATAACCAAATGTGAAAAAATGGAACGTTCTTAACATGTGTCTTGATATACAATATCAGGATATTCGAATATTTGCCGAATTATTGACGATGCAACGAGACGTTTCGAATAAAAGTTGAATAGTTTCGTCCTAATTTGTTTTTATTTGAAGAATTTTTATAAGAAAGTATCAATTAAAGCTTGTTTGCGTCGAAAAATTTTCAATCTAGGATTTATTTTAATTCGAAGTTTGTATCATCCATCCAGAACGTATTTCGTACGAGATAAAGGGAAAATAAAATTTTAACCTATAAAGTATTTAGGCTTTAAAAATATTTTCACACAAAGTTGTATATAAACAGGAAGAAATGAAAATAAGAATATTTAATAGAAGTAGTGAACATGACAATAAAAAAAATTTCCTCAAGATTAATTTTTCAAAGCATTAAAGTTCTTTTGAGTAGAATTTTACATATTTTTCTTATCGCAATATGATGATTAAAGATGAATGGTGAAGATCTGTAATATTATGACCTTCCTATGACTTTGAAACGCACACAAAAATTCATAAAAATATTTCCTTTCTTTCTACTTTCACAAGGATTTGCCAGAGAAATCGCGAAAGAAAAACGTATTTTAACGTTAATTGCTGCTAAAAAAAAAAACAAAAAGCGCAACTATAAAATTAGAATCAAATTTAACGATGATCAACCAAAAACACATTCCATGAAATTTTAATAATCGAAACACATACGATATTATATGCACAGGGGATATTTTATGTTAATGTAAACGCGTAAAAAAAGGAAAAAAAAAAAAAAATTGCGAGGGAAAACCTGTCTTAACAGAACACTGTATAATGCATACAACCGGGGACAAAAGTGAGAAGAGATAGAAAGAGAGAAAGAAAGGGAGGAAAAAAAGAGCCTAGTTTCCTCTAGAGAAGAAGTTTCGCGATATATCGTGGACGATATTCTTGAAAACTAGGCCGACACGGGTCACCCGTTGTTTTGTTCTTCCTTCTTGTCTCTCTCTCTCTCTCTCTCTCTCTCTCGGTCGCTCGCTCGCTCGCTCGCTCGCTCCCTCCTCTTTTTCTTCATCCTAAAGTCGAGCATTCTCGTAAAATCGGGTCTCGACGAGGGGTCAAACGCAGCGTTGCATTAATATTCGATAGAGATCGAATCCGCAAACCTAGCCAAACTGCCGCCTCGAGCTTGTAAATTTACATTGGAAATCGGCCGGAAACACGGCTGAACACTCAACGGGGAAAAAGAAGTTTCCCTTGGATACGAAGCGGCGCGGCGCGGCGTGCGTTTCGAGACGTTGTTGTTGGATGTTATGCACGAGTTTCAGTTTACAGGGACAAATTACACGATTGAACGATCGGCTGACAGAATTGGTCAACCTTCTCCTGTGCTATATCTATATCTACATCCGAGTTTTATATGACCGTATCCTCTCCATTTTCAATCGATAAATCGATTAAAACATGTTGGAATTAAAACTTTGTTTCTCTGATACGAAGATATAGATTCGTTGGAATATCGTGAAAGATATATAAGCAATTCATGGATTAATATTGTTAAGAGAGTGGTAATATTTTTGAGAGTGTAATTTCTAATGTCAAGAATTGATGTAATGGAAATGGATATAAATGGATATTGTTTCGTTTAGGTTAAGAGGCACGTGGCGCTGGTGTTTTTCCAAACTTTTTCCGGTCGAAATTTTTTTCATGTAACGTTCAAATGATCTACGACTCTCTCACTGTAACGAGAACAAATTTTACGAGAAAATTAACTCGGTTTTATTGCTTTATTATAAAGCTAGCTTTGAACTAAGTAACGAGAAGATATTTTTTCTACAATATAAAAATGTAATTATTAAATTGCGGATTTATATGCAAATACATAAAATTAAACACGTAGAATATAATATTATTATTATTATTATTAAATATTTCATATTACAACAGATATACAATAAAAAGTTGTAACTAATACGTAACAACAAAATAATGATTCAGAAAATCAACAAACAAAATATTAAAAATTAATTTTTTTCAATTTTGAAAAAAAAAATTATTCGTATACTGTACGAAAATTTTATTATTATATATTTCATATTAACAGATATATAATAAAAAATTGTAACTAATACGTAACAACAATATAATGATTCAGAAAACAAAATATTAAAAATTAATTTTTTTCAATTTTGAAAAAAAAATTATTCGTATACTGCACGAAATATTTTTACACATTAATTCAAATTGCACAACAAAACTCATTAAATCGAGAATAACGAGCAACGATTCCCAAATTAGATTAAAAATAATTAATGCCAAAGTTAAGAGTTATAAGATCTTTTTTTATATCTTGCCTTGTGTAATTAAGTGAACATTTTTTCACTCGCAATTTATCAAAATCGTCGCAGGGAAATGCGATTCCACGGAAATATATATATACACGTTCCATTAATATTCTATAAGGATCGGGTTCGCGAAATAGGTGCAACGGTGAATTTACATTGGAGAAACGTTGGTGGAGAACGATTACAAAGAAAAAGTCAAGTTGGAAAGCCGCGGAATATATCGAGTGACAGGAGGAGAATATAATGCGTTCGAAACACGAAGTTAATGTTCGAGCGAATATTAGAGGTGGAACGAGAAATTTGATCTATGAACTTGGGAATGAGTTTCATTGATCGTGCGCGTAGCGGTGAAAATAGACGTTAATGCGGTGTATTAAGAAAATACCGTTCCGCGTATCGAATTACACAACGTTTTGATTATTAATTGAAATTAAAAATTTTACGAGTGAAATTGTGTACAGTGTATATTTTCTTAAATCTTAAGATAAAACTATCGAATGAAAGCTCAAGTAAAATTAGTTTTAAAATTTTATTATATACTTGTAACTGTCGTTTCTAACGTCGTATGCTACAATAACTGTGTTTATCCATGTTCATAGGTATTATATATTGTTTTGATTTCCTTCACAAATGTAATTAACACTATTTATAATTAAAATACAGATACGTGTATTATTTCATCATAGATTTTCTTTCTGTGAGTTCTCTTCAAAGAAACTTTGCAATTGTTTAATAAGAAGATTAAAAAATTGTGCATTCCTTATTGGAAATACCATCGTTCTCTTTAGTTAAAACGTTCTATCTAAGTTTGAAATTTAATTTTCTTTCATCCAGTTAAAATTTTCCACCCTTCTTTTTTTTACTTTCCAATAACGGATTCGCTTCTTTCAAGAGGTACAATACAAGGTGATACAAATTTTTGAAATTCCATATTTCGAGACTATAAGAATAATAAATCAATAATCATGGATTGAATGATATACGTTTTTGTTATCCTGGGATTCGTATTTTTTAAACTATTTATTTTAAAAAGAGATTGTGGAATTTTGAGTTTCTAATTCTACTTGAAAAATAAAAAACGTGGTATTTGGAATATTGCAAAATATTTTGCAAAATGAAAAAAAATATTAAGTAGGATATTCAGATTATGGAGGTCGAAGTAATTACAAATTACTTCTGTCATAAAAGTAGTTAAAAAAAGAAATCATTAAATTGTTCTGCATAGTTTCCTTGCTAAATTGCTGCACACAATTCTTAAATTGCTAAAATTGTATTATTTTACAAAAGATGACTCATTCGGTCAATTATTATAATCATATTTTTAACAAATTTCTCCTACCATTACCATATAAAATACACAAAAATTCATTTCAATAATTCAATTCCAATTTCAGAAATAAAATTTTCGAAACGTCATTTGCATTTCTCGAATTGTAAAAAAATTTTCATTACGACGATTAAATCTTATTATTATTATGATAATGATATTCGAGTCTTTTATTTTTTTTTTTTTTTTTTTTTTTTTTTCTAGCAGAGTAGATTTAGATTTCAACAAATTCGATTCCACGGTTGTTTCTTCGCTTGTCCCAATTAGCCACCGCCTCAACGTGTATTTGACTGCGTGCGATTAAGTAATTGCCGGCGATAAGAAATTAGCATGGAACGAGCATTACGTTGCTCGATCCAGCCGGCAAAGTTAATCTTTAATTTATGCTAACCGTTATTACCTGGCCTTTAATACTGCCTCACGCAAAACTGTTCGCGAAATTGTTTCAAGGATGAAAGGATAATGCGACTACTTTGGCCAGAAGATAACTATACGCGGAAATTATTTAACGAAAAAATCGAAAAAGTAGCGCAAATTGGCGATATTTAGGCCGCCGCTACGGGAATAATTTTAGTTAATCAATATCAGGTTAATTGTGGTGCTGCAAATTGTACGCCGTTGTATTCATTGTAACATTTACGTATATACAGGATGTCTCAAAAATATGAGAACAGGAGGTAATTTTAAGCGATATTTTCTTTCGAAAAAATATTCGTTTTCGTTTTATCAACGAGTTATTAACAAAAAAAAAAAAAATTGGCCAATCATTGGAGCGCGTAGCCTAATCGAGTCACGACGGTAGCGATGGCTGTGAATCGCGCACCAGCAACGCGAACAAATTCGAGCAATATAAGAAAGTGTGTTTGAATATAAAAAATATTTTTTTATCTGATCAATGAAAAATTATATCGAGTTATATTAGCAATGAATGAATTGTGATATTTAATTTTCTTCGATATATGTCGGTTAGACTTGTTCGTGCTCGGCGACGGTACGTAGCCAACGCTAGCTCGACTATATGGGTTCCGTGATTGGCCAATGTTTTTTGTTAATAACTCGTTACAACAAAGTTGTAACGAGAATTTTTGCAAAGAAAAATGTTGCTTGAAATTACTTCAAGAATCTTTAATTAATGTTCCAATATTTTTGGAACACCCTGTACATGTTTGATTATTAAATCCAAATAGAGGAATTATTTAGTATGACTATTTCTATTATTTCTATCATAATTTCGTAATCTATCTTCATCATATGATTCAATTTAATTTATCTTTTAATATTCATTTTATAGTATTCTATATAATGTACAATTATAATTTATATATATAAAAAATGATACGTAAAATAAAATCTCGTCCACGTATCACAATGTTAATAACAATTTTCGATAATAAAATTTTAAATTTGAAATATAAATGGATAACGAATAACAATTAGATTTGAAAATTTGAAAATTGAAGAAATAAAATTGAAAATTTCTTGAAAAATTAAAATATTTTGAATTTTGTATTAAGGTTATTGGCATAAGAATCAAGAAGATCGATGTATAAATACGTAACAATCAATTATTAAAAGTGATTAACGAATCTTTCTCCTCAGAGAACTCTGGAGAATTCCGTCTAGACAATAGTCTACTTCATGTAAATGAGTGGCATTCATAGCGATAAATTCTTTTTTTTTTTTTTTTTTTTTTTTTTTTTCACTTCTATCATATCGCCACGATTCTTCCTATATATCCATTTCGTTCTTTCCAAAGCGAATAACACTTTCAGCAATCTCGATGGAACTTCACCGACACTTGACCTATTTAAGTGTGGTATTAAGTTTATCGAGGAACAAATAACTTGTATTATACAAGCGATACGTGGAAAAAGAATAGCGGATAACGAATTATAAAACAAAAAAGAAACTGTATTACGAATGTGTACATTTACATGTGACACATTAACCGTATAATAACACATTTTTTGGTTCAATGAATGACATATCGTGAATACGTGTCTTACGTATATGTTTATTACGTCGTGCAAAAAATTCTAAAAAATAAATTCATTGGCATGCTTTCAAGTATTAACGTTTATATTAACGATTCTTCACTTGTTCTAGATGATTGCATAGGTTTTGTAAAGTGATTGAATTTCTGTTAGTCTACAATAAAAAAAAAATAACTTGTATAGAAGATAATTTATGATTCATTGATTTCGATAATTTTGTAATATGTTACAGAGAAAAAGATTTTTAATTTACAAAAAGAAAAAATAATTATACAGAAAATACAAGATTCTTTGCAAATTTAGAAAAAAAAATAATTTAAATTTAAATTTTTCAACAACATATTTCAACAAAAAAAGAAGTTATATAAATTCATCCTTCGTTCAAAGACTTTGAATCACAATAACGAAAATATTCTATTGAAATAATAAACAATTCCAGTGTATTATTGAAAGGTCATTTATCACGATATATCTCGAATTATCTGATTATCACAAGTAGAATCAAGTACTCACGACATAAGAAAGATAAAAAAAAAAAAAAAAGAATTTCAAAACTACGTAACACTTATTCCTAAATTCTGATAATCGTCCAGACAACCGAGATGGTTTCGCAAATACACGAACCGTGTAATATCGATCGTAGACCGATAAGTAAATACTCGTCGGGATAGATATTTTCTCCATTTCCATCGAGAAAAATATTTTCAAACGATTCGGAAATTTGCAGGATGCCGCGACAGCCACTCCTTGAATCTTGAAATCCGAGGAAAGGGAGGTCGAAGGAGGAATGCGTGCCCTTGGAAATTCCCTTTCTTCACGATTCGAACGATAATAATTTTTCCAAGTATTATATACCAATTCTGCAAGGAACAATCTTATTTATCTATATATATATATATATACATATATATCGAGAACGAATTGAAATTGATAGAAAGAGGGATGGAGGCTATCTTCGAGGATTAGGTCCTGCTACGAGGCAAAAGAAAAATATTGGCGGCGAGGGTTGCCTGTATACGTCAACAAAAGCGGCGGCTGACTGCCGATCGACTTTCAGAGCTGTTTCCGTGTAAGCTTGGCGAAGGCCCCCTTGGGACACCGAGTGCACTCGAACGTCGATCTCCCATTCGATTTATTCTGTCTCGAAATGTGTATTGGTATACAGTAGTCCACCTCCGAGTGCCGTTCACTTGGATTCGTCGGAAGAGAATTTTTTCGAATGCGAAGTATTAACGTATAGTTAAGTCGTGGAAAGTATGGAAGCGTTTCGATTGGTTGGTTCTTGTCTAAGTATGTAAGGATAGAGCGGAACGTTATTGGGTAAAAGGTATTTAGAATTTTTATATGAAAAAAAAAAGGATATTTCTTTCGTTTTTGATTCTAAAAAATATAAAAATTATGAAGTAAATAAGTATTATTATATTTATACTATAAAAATTGATTGATACAAAAATATCGATTGAATTAAAAATAATTTAATGAACAAATTTCAATGGATATTTTTGTATATCAATTTTAATTGTATGTATCAATTTGAGAAACAAAATTATTGAAATAATCAATTTGAGAATTTCTATATGATTCTGTTCATTGATCATTTTTAAAATTGGATAAGAAATACTATTGATTGTAATGAATTTTAATCAATTTAATGTTTCTTGATCTTCTTAAAAACGAAATTTTAAACAAATAAATTTTAATTCATATTTATTACTTATTATACGTACTATAATATTTTATTAATAATTTAATCTTGATAAATTTTCAATTTTAATTTTTTTTGAAAGCAAAGCCTCAAACGAAAAAAAATGTTACTTTTTTTTTCCAACTTATGTTTATATTTAAAATCATCCTTTATACGCGAAAGAAAATTTAATTTTATTAAGAGCATAGTGTTTTTCGAGAGATAAGTTCTATTCGAAATTTAACTTCATGTGTCAAATTTATTTTAAAATAATTTATGCAATAAATATATAATATCTTAGATAAAATAGTATTACGTATAATTGTTGATTGATCGATAAAATTCTTATCGATTCAGTTGAAGGTTATCAAGTGGTATTAAAAAAGGAGAACGCATGTTAATATATACACATACATATGTATGTATGAATAAAAAAGTAGAATTTCAAGTAAGAAACTGAGAATCGAAGACGAATGGCAAAAATTTGTAATAATAATAAAACATATGTATGTATATCTTAAAACGATTAAATTATGTAAAATTAAAAAAAAAGGGAATAATAGTAATATAGCAAGTATAATATTGAAAAATTATAAAGGAGAAGAGAAATAATAAAAAAAATAAATGGTCCATTATTTTTGAATAGTTACCAGTTTACCGAGAGAATTACGAAAATGAATAGTACGAAAAAGAACGTAATTTGACGAAACGAAAAAACCCCATAATGGAACATTGCGTATCAAAACGATAACCATCACGTTATGGAACTCGTTAATAACGTCACGTTACCCTGCAATTTACATGCAAATGTCTCGATACAAGGCAGAAAAATCTTTTTTACTCTTTTACTTGAATAATTTCACTTGAAATTTATATCGGTTTAATTCTTGCAACTTTCAAAATATAAGTAAGATTCGAATAAATCAGGTCGATTTCTAAAATTTTTATCTTAAACAAAAATATTATCATTATTATCGATTTATATATATATTTTTAATGAAATTCTACGACAAATATTATGTATATTATGTATGAGACAGAATTCCCTCTGGGACCATGCTACGTTACGCTCCTGTACCTTAAACTCATCTCTCATGCTTATGCCACCACCTTTAGTCGCATGGTATAAACAGAGGATGTGTGCTATGTTATAAGAGTTTCTATTTACGTTTACCCTCGGTGTAGAGGTACCGGCTCGATCGATTTTTCGATTGGGTCGCCGTGAAATATTCGGCAATGTTTAGTTTTGTCAACCAATATGCCTCGATATGGCCATTGAAATTCGAGCGAAACGTTGAAATTTCCCAGACGCATGATCTTATCGTTTTTAACGCCTCGTGGCATGTTTCATCGAGGTCGTCGTGCTTCCGAGGTTAAGTTCGACTGATATTCTCTGTGTCTTTCCTCTCAATACGAAACGAACATACGAAATCGTACCAACATGGCTTTCGATTCTTCTAAATTATTGTATTAATATAATAGTATTTGATATTCAACTCAAAAAATGCGGTTAATTATCATGTTTTGATTATGTATGATTGACAATTGACGGATTAGTATAGATTTTCCGATTTATATCTCAATAGTATGCATCCAACAAAGTGCCAGGCATTTTCTAGGACTTCCTTATTTCTTCCGCATATTAAGCGGTCAAAGTCTTCAGAAGTTGAAAGATTCTTTTCTCGATTAGACGTTTTGTTGATTCAATCCGTTTAAAATGTAATTGACATATCAGAATGCAAGATAATAATGATATCTTGAAATAAGTGCTTTCATAGTTTTGAACAATTAGCTGTTGATTTATTGCTACCAATATTTGTTTTAATCGATACAAGTATGATCAAATACAATCTTATTCTATAATATAAATTTTAAAATAATTTGAGATTAAAATTTTTTTTTATTTATTTCAGAAGTCACAAAAAATGGCTTTAATATGGTACATTGGGATTATCACAATCCTAGGTATGTTGGAATAGTTTTTTATAAATGATATTATAAATAAAACTATAAAAGAATCTTAATTTTTTTATATTATACTATACAACAATTATTAATATTTTAGTTATAGACAAAACACAGGCAGATTTTAAGGTTTCAACTCAAGATCTAACTGTTCATTTAAATAGTCAAGAATCATTTGATTTGTACCTGACGTAAGTATTTTTGCATATAATAAATAAGCATATAACAACTAACTTTATCTAACAATAAATATAAAATATAACATGTTTACTGAATAAAGTATAAAGACTCTATTGTTCACTATATAATCTGTATATTATTTATTTATATTATTTTTACATGCAATTGTTAATTCCATTGCTTTCATTATATCTTAATTTTAAAATATTCTTTCTAAAATATCATTTCAATTGATCGTTATGTTATATTTAAAAATATTTTATCTAAAACAATAACATTGATAATATTTTATAATAATATATATAAAATAATAACATTTTAATTATTATCTTATAAACTATGATAAATTAAGATAAATGTTTTCTATGTTTTTTAATGCTTTAAACTAAATAAGAGATATATAATTATAATAACAATTATAATAACAATAAAATAATTATTTTTTATAGGGAAATGTTATCTGAAGATGTAGTTGTAAAATTCGAAGTGCAACATCAAGATTTAATTCGTATAAATCCAGACGAATTAAAAATTAATAAAATTGATATACAAAAGAATTGGTCTATAAGTGTAAAAGGTCTCAATGCAGGACATTCAATTGTTAGTGTTAATGTCATACCTAACAATGTTTTAAAGTATGTATACTCTTCTTTTACTTCTCCATAATAATAAAATATTTTTAAAAATTAAATTATTTAATTTATATTTTTTTGATTTGTAAATATATCATAAAGCAATACATATGAGAAAATTAATTTCTTTAATATTAAATGTTTGATTTTTTTATTTGAAATAATATAAATATTTATTTTTATGATTAAGATTTCAAAAGATTTTAATCAATATTACATTTATTAGTACTCAGTGGTTCGCAGAGATAGCCTTTTGACCTATACTTGTCATTAGCTCTTCTATTGAAAGTTCAGTCAGTTTGTGTTCATCTGTTCTGACTAGAACATGATACATTAGCTATTCATAACAAAAGTATTAATTTATTTATTTTTCAAATTTTACTTTAATTTAATGCATTTATTTCTATTAATTCTCATTTAAATATTTAACTTGCAAAGTATATTAAATCAAAATAAACTTTAAAAGTTGACATTATAATAATGACACTTTTTAAAGTGATTTTAATACCTCAAGATCAATTAAACAAAATTAATTTGAAGTAAGATTATAAATTTATTGTAATTTATTTTTCAAATTGTTTTATAAAGTTTGTGTGAAATAAATCACAATACTTAATTTTTTATATTTTCATAGTTTTTCAGATGCATTTGTTAGAGTGACAGTTGAAAAATCAGATATACTTTATCACATAAGTATTGTGGTAGGATGGTTTTACTTTTTAGCTTGGAGTGTGAGTTTTTATCCACAAATATACAGTAATTACAAACGCAAAAGTGTTGTAGGATTAAATTTTGATTATTTATCATTAAACTTAGTTGGTTTTATTATGTATGCACTTTTCAATTGTGGTCTGTTTTGGATACCAATAGTTGAGGTAAATTAATAAAGTGTAACAAATGCAATTGATCATGATTTTTTATCATAGGTTAATCTAATAATTATATTTTATAGCTTGAATATTTTAAAAGATATCCAAAAGGTTTAAATCCTGTACAAGTGAATGATATTTTTTTCGCATTGCATGCAACATTTGCGACTGTGATAACTATTATTCAATGCTTTATTTATGAGGTAATTGATTAAAATTTATTACGATTATTTTATAATTTTAAAAATTTTTTTACAAAATAATGAAAATATTATTTTTTTAGATAGGAAATCAAAGAGTATCTACTACAGCACGTATTATTCATGGAATATTTATAGTTTTTATTTTAATTTCTATAACATTAGCTATAGCAAATGTAATAACGTGGCTTGATTTCCTATATTATTGTAGTTATGTTAAATTGAGTATAACGTTAATTAAATATGTTCCACAAGCATTTTATAATTATAAAAGAAAATCCACTGTTGGTTGGAGTATTGGCAATATATTTTTAGATTTTACTGGTGGTATGTTATCAATGTTGCAGATGATACTCAATGCATATAATTATGGTAATGTATATAAAATAAAATAAGAAATATATAAAAATAAAAAATAGTATTCAATGAAAAATATTTAATGAATTATAATTTCATTTTAGATGATTGGGAAAGTATTTTTGGAGATCCCACAAAATTTGGTTTGGGATTCTTTTCAGTAGCATTTGATATATTTTTTATCATACAACACTATGTTTTGTATAGGTATGTACATTTTTAAATATTTCCTCATCATAAATCATTTTTTAATTAGAAAGAATTTTAAATTTTTGTAGAATTAGAAATAATGCTTGTATTATTAAAAAAACTTAGTAACATTAACGATTTTAAAGAATACTAAAAGTTGCATGTTTGTTCTAATGCATTATTGAAATATTGATGAAAATTAGTCATTGGATTTATTGCATGTGTAAAAAGTAAATAACTTGCATGTTTCGTATATTTTATTCATTTAACTGTTTATATTTCATTATTTCATAACAAATTAAAATTGACTACATTTTAATATCTATAAACGTGATTAATAAAATTTATATTCAATATAGATAAATTCGGATGAATTTGATAGAAAATTTCATATGCACTACTTGTTACCTGCTTAAATCAATTCAATTCTTATACGTATGTACGTGCTTTTGCTAGTATGAATTGTAGATATGAGGCAGCAAAAAAATTTGTTTACAGATTTATCCATGAAAAGATGATTGACCTCAAACACAGAATATAAGAATCTTTCGTCGTCAATTTTATTTTAGAATCATTTCACAACCATACGCTTTTCCCTTCCAAGTTGCACGAGCTTGCAAAATCATAAATTCTTACAGAGTAGATAATGAGAATGCA
The DNA here is from genome assembly GCF_014066325.1 of Apis laboriosa. NCBI lineage: Eukaryota > Metazoa > Arthropoda > Insecta > Hymenoptera > Apidae > Apis > Apis laboriosa. Next base: position 365,300 of record NW_025223765.1, read on the forward strand.
AGAAGTATCGAAATACTGCATAAACAAGAGAATTCATATGACGAAGATTCGGGGCGATACCTGAAAGATACGTATTGTTGTGGTTTCCTAACTAGAATATCATAAACAAATATAATCTATGAAATTTCATTTCAATAGAAATGAAAATTCAAAGCTCAGTATTTAAAACATTTTAATACATATCGTTATCGTTATCGTATAACGTTAGATATACAAAATTTACATTCCATTCAAAATTTTGTAATATGTTTTTTTGTAAATGAGATTATTTTATTTTTAAATGTTCTAACGAATCTCAGTTGGTTGTTTATTATGCAATAAAAAAAATCCTTGCTTAATAGTTAGAACTGTATTAACATGCTATTATATATATATATATATATATAAAATATTATATATACATAAAATAGAAAATATTATTATTTTCTATTTTTCATTGAATAATTATAAATATTTATCCAAAATTTTTAAAAATTATTAAAAACTGTGATTATTCGTTGTTTTACATTTGTGTACTTATTTTGAAATTATAATAAAAATTATTTGCATGTTTTTGTGCATTTTAGTCTAATGATAAATTATATATTTAGTTTAATGAATATTTAGAAATCTATTATATTTCAAAATTAAACATTTTAAATTGTAGTTCGTATCTTGATGCTGCAATTAAAGCATGCAGCATGTTTTTTTTTAAATCTGTTTTATATCAAAGATAAATTGTAATAAAATATATGTGACTTTTTATACTTAATCATTGTAAAAAGTTTTTATAAATTCTATAATGATTTTCATTATAGTCGAATTTCTACAAAGCGAAACAATAAAATATTTTGCCATAATTGTTTTGGTATAAAAATATTGGCTTTAATATTTTTAAATCATAAGAAAATTAATATTTATATAAAAGATGTGTGACGATTTAAAGTATATCTGTTTTTTGCATGTGTGTGTATGTGCGTTGTGTGTATTTATGTGTGTGCGATATGTGTGTATGCATATGAGCGTATTTTATTGTATTAAATTTACTAACATCACTAATCAAACTAACATTGTTTTGCAATGAGCGAAAGCTGAGAAAAAAATAAATATCATAAATGTAGAATCATTCATTAGACAATTACATTTTTTTTTATTTATCCTTTTATTATAAAGAAAAGCTATATACAAAGCTATATTTAGTTTACTTTCCACAGGGATCGTAAAGAATATGTCGAAATACCTGGTAACAATTACGGAGAATCGCAAGAAAATGCATCAACTAGCAATATTGCTTAATTTTATGACACTAGTATCAACTACTTGCTTGTTTAGAATTACAATAAAGAATAATGTATTTATCTGTGATTCAAATGCGAAAATGAATAATGATCTTGATACCGATCTCATAATGCTTAATTTGAATACGTTAAATACAATTTTATTCTTACCATTATGTGATATTCATCCATAAAAATTGTAAAGCCATCCAATTATACAACGTAAAAGTTGCATCCACTTTGTTTAATCACTCATAAAGTCAAATAAGTCACTTTTTTTTTCAATAAAACTATCCATTTCACGCGCTTTGATTAAACGATATATGAACTAATAAAACCGCCAAGTTTTTACAATTAAAATAAATATCGATATTTCGATATTCGATTTTATGATACAGAGCCATCTATTGGTCACATAAAATGATACGTTCAGGTTATGCATGTATTGTACGAAGTTATTGATATTAATCCAAGAAAGAGGTAAGTCTAGTTTATTTTTAATTATGTAAATTTATAAAATATTATTATTAAATATTAAATAGAAAATGTAATATTAATGAATATTAATTTTGGTAATTATGATTCAAAAATGAATTTTAATCTTAATGTTGAATATAACCTCTTTTTATAGTTGTTCAATAATGCATATATTTGAATTATAAATTTTATTTATTATATCAATTTCTTAATACCAATTTTATTGATATTATAGTGATAGAAAAAATATATATTTAGTAATTCTTTAAATGTATATTCATATTTCAGAATGAATATATTTTCAATTCTACAACCAATGCAGAAAATATTATCACTTCATAGAAATCTTAATTGTTGGACAGCAGCAATAACAAAAAAGCATAGAAAACTATATTTAAATACTTTTCCAGTGTACCTTGTTTTACCAGATGGTAGTAGTATTAACATTGAGTATGAAGAACCAAGAAAAATAATTACTCTTCCTCTTAATCTTAATACTCTTTCTCAAGAAGAACGTCAAAGTAGATTGGAGAAACGTAAAAAAATAGTTAAGGTAAAGATAATTGAGGAATACCAAGATGAATTTGATGAAACTCAATTTTACAAATAATATATTGCATTATATCATTTAAAATATTATACTTTCATATATAAAATAAATTATTCAATTTTTTATGTTTTTTTAATTGTGAATAAATATAAATCTTAAACTAATCTTAAAATAATCTTGTTATAAGTGAACATATGTATACATAAGTGTTATTTAAAATAAAATGATAAGTATATTTAAAATCAATTATGTATTATATTTCTGTTTATTAATAATATGAAAAGAATATAAATATATGTAATAAATAATTTCAATGCATTAAATATAGCAAAAATAATTTCTGAAATAACTTTATTTTATTTGATAATGTGATAATAATATGATCTATTAACATTTTTTATAACATTGATTTAATATACATCCCACATATATAAAAGCTATTATAAATAATACATCCCACACATATAAAAACTATTATAAATATGATACAATTATCAATAGAACAGTGAAAGTAACTTATAGTCTTTTTTATAAACATTCAAATTCAATAAATATCTCAATCAATTTTTTTTTTTTTTTGCTTACATGTATTAAAACAATAGAAAAAAATTAAAGATATCAAAAAAATTATCCTATGCATTCACTATTCATAAAAACAAAAATTCAAATTAATTCATGAAATTATTGCATTGATTATTATTTTTGATTTGTTTTTTATCTTTACTAAATATTATTATGAGGTATTTAGTAAATTTTCTCTAGGTATTGTATCTAAATGTACATGTCTAATTTTGCTAACATTATGTTAATTATAAGTCATTATAAAAAAAAAGATCATAAATGTACCTTCTAGTAATACAAAAATGAAAATAAAATTTATAAATGTCATATCTCATTATTTAAAAAAATAAACAAAAATTATTAAGATTATTTATCATATTTTCTTAAAAATTAATTGTTGCTTTAAATTAATTTTGTTTTGAATGAGTTTGTTTTTAATGAAACAAAGATACTACAAATATAAAAAAAAAAATTATTTTTGTTACAATTTTGATATAAAGATACGAAATATAAATAAATATAAATAAAAATAAAAAAAAAAAGAATTTTGAAAGATATAATAGAAGTGATAAAACAAGTGAAAAAACAATTTGGTGCCTTTATTGCATCAATCTCAATTAATGATTATTTGCCAAATTGAGCTATTATTTATCATGGGAAAGAAGAGTCCAAGAGTTCACTTTCATTTTCTATACAATGATATAATATTTAATAATGCGCAGTTCGTATGTCATTGTGCGGATGCTTTCGATACTAGTGAAACTCCTCTATTGCGACAACCTAAGAAATTTAGCAGTTTTTATTAGGCAACGATATACAGTAACCATAAGGTGCTAGAACGCATTAAGAATTAAATAACAACGGTTTGCTGCACATCTAATAATTTCACGCGACAGGAAAATAAAATTACTTCTAAAAATATTCGAACAATGATATATTTTATATCTTTTTTATTATAAAATAACTATAACTATTTATCATAAAAATTTTGTAATTTTTGCAATATATTAAATTATAGCATATAAATATTAGAAAATAGAAAATTTTTGATGTATAAACAGTTGTTTAAATATTTAAAAATAAATAAAAAAAAAAAAATTTTATAAAAATTTTTTTATAAAAGATCCATTTAAGATGAATATTGAGATGAATATGAGATAAATTATGTGAAATTTTAAATTAAATGAATTTATTATTAAAATTTTATTATTATTAAAAAAGCTATTTTTTATTTTTTATTAAACAATTTTTCATTTTTTTTTTTATTTGATACTAGAACTATCAAATATAAGTTTCAGATTTTTTTATTTTATAATTATTGAAAAGGTATAGATTTTTTAAAAAAACTAATGTTTTATTTTATTGAAATAAAAATAGCTATTAAAATAATTATATAATTTATCTATTTTCATTATATTAGCTTAATTCTAATTATATAAAAAATATTTAACATTAGAAACCTATATCTCTAGAATTAATTATTGTTTTTTTTTATGGTTTATTTATTTTATGGTTTTTTATTTTTTTTATTATGCAAAGAATCATTTTTTTTAAATAAAATTTAAAATAATTTTATTTTAATAATAAAAATAATATATGATTATTTATGTTATTTTTTTTTAATTTGATTAAATACTTTAATAAATTTAAAATGCATTTTCCTTCGATCTTATAAATTAATCGCTGATTTGAATTAACTATCTGAATTAACTATCTATTTTTAACAATAATTATACATCATTTTCTTAAACAAAAGTTTTTCTTTTGTTTTGGAATATAGTCTTTCTCAAAAGTTTTCCTCTTTGTAGAAACAGAATTCTATTATTTAATATACAAAATTATTTTATTTTAAAATTAATAATATAAAAATGAAATAACATACTTGAAAAACAAAATCTATCTGAGTTTCGCGAACATCCCAAAGCAAATAATAAAAAAGCTCTTTGAATGTTCGTTGAAGCGATCAACTACGGAAAGCAAAGTTGTCATCGATGTCATCTTGATTAAATTGCGATGGAGGAAATGGTTGAACCATCGGTAGACATGGCGAATAAACACGTTTATAGCAGGTAAAGAGCCACGGTACACCATGGTGGGAGTCAGTTCTGTTATAGTAGGCCACGAGGTAGCAGCTCTGGTGTTCCTGCAGGTGTAGACTACCGATTGCACGAACTCTCTCTTAGTTTCTGCTGGCGCTTCAAGCCTCTCGTCTTGATGAACTGCGCCTTTCCGCGAAAACTCGAGATCGCTTCGAAAGCTCCGCGAGAACTCGATTGGACAATGAAAACGTGAAATTCGTGCAGTATCGTGCGATATATCGATAATCGAACGAGCCATTCGATACCTAGACAATTAATAATTTTATCGATTTCCATGCATCAGTTGTGTTCATCGAAAGATTAGCCGGTTGTATATTTGGTTATATTATTAATTCTGATTTTTAAATAGTGAACTATTAATATGGAACGATATTATACTTATCGAGTGTTCATTGATCGATAATGCTATTGAATCTTATTGTTAAGTGTTTGATTTATAGGCGATCGATAAATCATCGAGACAATATTTTTAAGTGGAATTGCAGAATACATGAGCTGTGTACTTGATTTTTGGTCGCCTGAGCGTTTAAAAGAACGTCGAGCCTTTAGAAGGAGAAAGCAGAAGAAATTGAACAGTTCAGCAGCTGAAAAAAATACCATCTTTCCTTGACAGTCATTGTTCGCCGAATTCAATAATTTTTTATTTTTTATATTACGAATAATTTTTCACGAAAAGAAAATTTTTTTAAATTAATGTTGCAATAAAAAATATTGAAAAATTATAATGAAATGTGAATCAAGTCGTAAAGGACAAAATAGAATATTTTTTTAATAATTAAGAAAAGGAAATCGATAGAAAGAAACGTAGAAGTATATTGATCGAGCGAATCACGACAGCTTCGATCGATCGTTTATTTTTTTTATTCGTACGTCAAACTTTTAACAATTTCGCCATTGTTTTTAATAATTTTTCGTTGGATATTGAAGCTGTCGAGAGTATGAAAGAACATTGGTCTTTATGAGTTTCAAAGTTTTTTGATGCAATCACAGTGAAACACGTGCTTTATTTGGATTTTTCAATTGGTATGTGGACGATGGACTTTTGAAAGAAAAAATCAAGCATTTCCTGCTGATCTACGAACGTGAGATGTTTAGCAAACTCCTATTGAGTTTTTGGATACTCAAATGCATCAGCCTTTATGGTATGTTTTTTAATTATTTTTAATATTTTTCAACTATAAATAATTAAATATAAAAATATAATTTTTAAATCAGATTTAATTCTTTAATATTTATATAACTGTATGAAACATATATTTACTTATATAATATTGATAAATTATATTGATATAAATAATTGATATAATAATTGATATATAATTGATATAAATAATGATATAAATATTGATATAAAAATCATATAAAAATAGTACTAACAATAATAATATTAATATTTAATTATTATTTATTTAAATACAACAATAAATTTTTTAATAATTACGAAATTTGATATCAATTCTTGGATCTAATTAATATTTAAATGTTATAATATAGTTTTTTATAACTATTATACATGTTTTAACATAAATTAGATAATTTTTGAATCCACAGCGATAATAAAAATAAATAATAATAATATATTAAATAATAATAATATAAATAAAAATAAATAATATTAATATTAATATTTACAGATTTTTTAATTTTTTTTTATTTTTAAATTAAAATAATTTTAATTTAAAAAAAATAAATATACACATATGTCAATAGCTATAAAAGTATTAATAATATTTAAAATTTATCATAGAAATTAAGTAAACACTTAACATTTAAGTGACTTACTTTTATTATTAACCATTTTTACATTCTCTCAACGTACGAATTTGTAAATTCCGTTGTACGAACCGTTAACGAATCGGGGACAATTATTTAATCATGTAATAGGACGCTGAGGTCACCAATGGTGATGTTTTAAATTTTAAACATGTTTCTTAACAGGCGTCTGATCATTAACATCACTTTTCACTTGTTTCGTTGAGCGAGATCCAATAAAAATTTTTATTCAAATCGAATTACATTTGTAATTCGTATCGCCAATTTATACAAGTAAAAATATCTCTTTTAACATTTTAATAAAAAAAAAAAAAATTTATTATTGAAATTATTGTTTATGAAAAAAATCTCTATAACTTATAAAATTTATATAATAGCTCGTAATTAAAAAAAATCGAAATGAAAAGAATCGCAATATTCTCGATTCATGATCGATTTCAATCGATAATCGATCGCGTGAAAATGATCCGGTGATCCGCGTCAGAGATAAAAATTAGCAGGTAGGAATTTCACGGGCGGATCGCGTCACGATGCGGTTATTTCAGAGTCAGTGAAAGCGACTCTTGTCACGGCACTGATATTATATACACGCATCGCGCAAGTTTCATTCGAGTTGTCTGAAAAAAAGTCGCGCCACAAAATTCGCGATTAAATTTCCCTGTTTCGATTATTTACGAACATTTGCCGCGTTAAATATGCGAAAGTGGTCTTCCATTTTTCGATGAATTTTTTTAAAAATTTTTACCATGGAACAAGATCTCTCTTTATTGATTAATGATCGATTTTCCAGATTTTATAATATCCAACAGATTGGATATTATAAAAATAAATTCTTATTTAAATAATAATATAATCCAAATGATAATAAATATAAACAATAAAATTCAGACTTATTGCTTGATTTCATTATGAAAATATAAAAATCTTTATCCGTGTGAAATTTCTATTTTCTAAAATCACTTTTCTTTTATTTGTATATAACAATGCAAATGTATTCATAGTTTTTCATTTATGAACTTCCAGATCTGAAATAAAATCTATTATTTCTCGTATTGAAATTTTTATTATTTCTTATTTTTTATTATTCAAAATAATGAAATTATTAGATACTAATTATTATATTATATTATTATTATAATTTATATTTTTTTTCATATAATATGATTTTCAATTTGTATTAATTCTTTTATAACATGATAATTTTTCAATATGAATATACAATATGAATTTCAATAGTACACTTTTTTTTTCTTATAATATTGAATTAAATTTACAGAATTAAGTAAAACTATAATTTCTTTTTTTGATATGATAAATAAAATTTATTTTTTAAAAATTTTTTTCCTGGATTTTTTCTAACTTCCATATTATATGAGGATTATAGATTTATAATTTATTTTGGATTTTAGGATTTCTTCGCAAATAGTTTTTATTTTTATATAAATTTATTTTATTTAAAGTAATTATTTTTAATTATTTAAATAAAAAATGTTCAATCCTTTCTAATATATTCTAATATACCACTTATTTATTCTAGCGTATCTTACATATAAATTTTTAAGATGAAATTTGTTATCATTATCAATCTATTATCTTATGAACAAAATTAACATCAATGTAATTTTATTATTACAATGAGTTCAATGAATTAAAGAACAGAGAACCAACAGATATTTTGTGTAATTAGCATGTTAAATTTCTTATTGTTAGTTTATATATATAGTTATATATATTTAATACTCGACAATTGTAGTATACTTCAATTATAGTCGAAAAGACGAAAAATGTTTTTATTATTAACTTCGATAACATAATCAATCATATTTACGTACATATTTAACATAAGAACACGTGATATACATACATATGGATGTGTATAAATACTATGTCATAATCATAAAATAATCTTGTTACTTATCTTTTATTTAAAGCAAATATTTAATTCTAGTCATCCTCTGATTTTTAAATAAACATACAAAAAAATCTGTTTTATTTAAAAAAAATATATAAAAAATTTCATATATAAAGAATAAATTAAGATAAATAAGATAATAATTATATAATAATTATAATCAATAAAATAAGCATAATTTTCTTTAAAATTTCATTTGTATTCATTTACAATTAATTATCAGACTCTCACTATGATATATTAAAGAACTTTAAGAAATAAGGAATTATCAATAATATCGAAAGCAAGGAAGAAATTTCATAAGGAAAATCTCACGCCCTCGTAAGACCTCTTTCATTAATCGCTTTCTTTTATAATTAATTCGGTTTGTTTTCACGCAGAATCCACTCTACATATCAAAACAATGAAAATGATCCGAGCGAATTTTAATTCGCAAACGCTTTCTTTTTCGGTAACAACCTACTTTCAAAGTGTGCAAAAGCGGTCTCTTTGCTTGACGTATATTTCGGGTACAAAATAGTCACAATTGTCTTCGTTCATTCTCGATTCTCGACGACTCACACCATTTCAAATTGTGTTCCTAGGCCTATTGTAAATTTAATTTCTCTAATGCAACCGTCACGTCGTTTCCTCTTGACTCGACGAGAATCAGGTTTGTCAACTGACTCATGCCGGATCTGACCTTTTTTTCGAATTTTGCGATTAAATGCTTTCTTTCATATATTTAATTTCTCTTCGTGAAATCTTAGAATTTTTCTTAGTTAAAATGATTAGTAATTGTTAAACAATTTGGAAGATATTTGAAATTCGAAGTTTTTGTTTGTTATTCTAATTTGTTTTAATTTTAAATTTATATAAGGCACACAAAGTTTTCTAATTTTACTTAAAAATTAAAAAAAAATATATGTATATATATTTAATCTTAATATCTAATGCATCATAAACATTGATAAAACATAAATATTTAATTTTTTTATTTTAATTTATTTTTTTTTTTAAATTAATAATTTGCAATTTTGTTATGAAATTAAAAAATTAGGTTAGAATTAAAAAATTTTTCGAATTCAAAACGGAATATTGAAATATTAATTTCAGATTAACGATAAAATTAAAAAAAATTGATATAAAAAAAAGAAATAATTCCAAATATAATTTTTTTCGAGAAGAAAAATCATACATGTTAAAATGGTGATCTGCAGTTCGATTCGGTTCATAAATCATCGAATTTCGTGACCCAGTCTTCTATTGATGACGTCAAAACGATTCAACAGTAGGTCATCAGGATATTGGGACATCTGAGTGTGATTTAAAAGTTTTCTAAGATAGAAAATTGAGTATATTATACAAATTAGATTTAATGATTAATAGATTTCAGAAAATTAATGAACAGATTTAACATTTTTTAATCTTATTTTTATATATTGAAGATTGTTATTAAATTGAAAATTAGAAGAAAGATTAATCATTAACGAAATTTCATTCATTAATTAAATTATTAAAAATCAAACAAAATAATATAATTATTATTTGAAAATTACTAAGAGTACAAAATAAATGTTATATTACAAAGATTTTTACATAATCTTATTGTTATTCTGATGAAATCTCAATTGAAATTCAGACAATTAAGCATCATTAAAATTTTCTTCATATAAGTGGATTTTTTATGTAAACAGAATTCCACTATAATTACAATTTTTAGAACTTTTTAGAAAAAATATATTAAAAATATTTTTTATAATTTTCAATTTATTAAATATTACATCAAAAAATCACATAAACAAAATATTTCATTATAATTATAATTCTAACTTATAATTGTATATTTCCTTAATTCTAGAATAAAAGAAAAACAATGATAAAGAAAAGAAATATTAATATTTCTAAAATTTCCTTTCAAAATTTAATCTTTAATTTCTTAAAAAAAAAAAAACAATTACACATATTTCTTAAAAAAAAAAAAAATTACAAATTATTTTATCTTATTACTTAAAATTAGAAAACACTTTCATGCAATATTCAGAATAATAAATAGCAAGTTAATTGCTTAGCCATCGAGGTGCAAAGTAATTTTGAAATACCGTTCCACAATCAGCATAAATGACAAACCGTTTCCTCCTTCCGTTGTTGCGCGTCGGCTGCATAATTGCACGTTCCGTTCTGTCGGTGATTTTGGTGTCATCGTAGTCAACGGGGCGGAAATACCAGAAATGTTGCAACACAGATATACAGGAAGTGAAGAAAGGGGGAAAAGGAAAAACCTAAGAATGGTTCGATTCTGATTACACGGTGAAGGAGGACGGAACGTGAGAAGTCGTTGATGAATTCACGCGAGACGGAACTGACTACGCGGTAATTTTATTCCCTAAGGCTCCTAACCTAACTTCTTCTCGAAATCAATGGTAGATCTATCATTCATCGCGTAACGAGATCAAAATTACATCAGTTAAGCGGTTAAAGTGTCAAGTAAAAACTGAACATTCCTAGAAAATAAAGGAAATTCTTTTTTGCGGTTTTGTAAAGGAAGTAGATTTTACTTGAGGAAAATAGATGAGGTTTTTTGAATAGATAAATGGTTATATGAAGAAGTAATATTTATAATACGTGGAAAGAGACAAAAATGAATATTATATATTTTATAAAATATTAATTTTTTTTAATATTGATGTAAGTGTGTAAAATATGATATATTAGAAATGCCAATGTTTTTCACTATTGCAATAAAAAATCAAAATTTAGATATTGAAAAATTAGATTTGAATAAAAACAATAATCAATTATCTCTAATCATTGAATAAGTATTTATTTAAAATAATTATAGTTTATATTCTTGAATATGTATTCTGAGATGCTATCTAAAAATAATTCATTTTTTATAAATTTCTCCTATTATGTAGATATAATAAATATTTATATTTGAAAATTATAATTTTTAGTTTTTTTATAATAAATTTAGTTCTTTTTGACTGATTATCTAAAAAATTTGTTGTTCAATTAGTTAAAATAATTGATGTTCTACTTTCATTTGTATTCACAACATAGTTTATGTTTTTTTCAATTTCCAATACATATATAATATAAATATATAAAAGTAAAATTTTTTAATGAAATTTCTCCAAGAAGTAGTATTTATTATAATTTAGATATTAAAAAGAAATAATATTTACAAATGTATAATATTTACAAATATGTAGTTTATGGAAATATTTTAACTTTCTAATTCATATTTTATTTTATTTTAAATTTTCTCTATCTCTAATTTACTATAATAGCGAAATATTAACCAAGGTAATCTTTAATATTATATTTAATATCATATCTGTTGTGCGTAAATTTTTCCTAGAAATGGTTTTGTAATTTTATTTTGTGAAATATTACCAAGGTCTATAGGCAATATATATTTATTTTTTAATTAAAGATCGTAAGTTTACACAAAAGAAAAACTATTTCTTTCTTCTGAAAGAATATATAGTTATTCCTTTATAAAAAAAGAATATTTTATTTTCAATATTATTAATATTATATTATATTATATTTATTATTTTTTTTTATAAGATAAAATAATTTTAATTTTATACAATATTATTATATTGTAAAATATTTTTATATTTGGGCATTTTTGAAAATCTAGAGACCAAAATAGATTTAAAAATTGATTGAGACTATTTATTAAATTACAAGCAATTTAAATTTGCATTAGATGAAGCGAAACATGGATAAGACTACAGTTTAACAGAAGATCGAATTGCTTTATCTAAAAACTTAAATGCTTTCAATTTTAATCAACTTTTTTATATATTAATATTTATATTTGTTTTAATTTTTAGATCTTTCAAAAATTCTTTACTGTGAATATATAACATATTATATATCAAATATATAATATATAATAATAAATATAATATAATAATTATATTACATAAAATTGAAATATTTTTCTTTAAGATTGTTTTATATAAATATGAATTCAAAAAGACGAGCGATCTTCTTAATTAATATGATAATGTATTGTGGATCGTGATTGTATCATGATCATTGCGTGACTATAAGATAGTGTTGATTGAATTCTGACAGGAAAAGGACGGAAGTAATTTAAAACTACACGTCAATTGTTGTGTAATTTAACTTATATCTCATTTCAAACGTTTCCTTTAATTATTTCATCTTCTTTAAATACATATGTGATGTTTCATATTATCAAAATCCAATCAATCATCCAATCAATCATTATTCCATAGCAATTACGATTCAATCATTGCGAAATGATGAAATTTATATCATGAGGAAACAATTGGATATCATTTTTCGATCCAAATTAACATACTTCTGTACGAGAAATCGAAAAACAAATATTGATCAGATACAAATTTAAAAAGCAGATGAATTATTTATAATGAAATATAAAATGTAGAATGTTTCTACAAATTTTTTTATTTTTTATTATTGTTTGGATTTATAGAGTTTTGAATAAAGTTTTGAATATAAATATTTAAAATGTAGATTCAAATATATTCCATTGATTTTCTAATGAATTTAGTCGAAGAATTGAAGGTTAGAAAATATTAGGTTAGAATATTTTGAAATTTTCTCTTGATTTTCTCAATTTTAATAAATTCTACAATTTTATAATTTGATTTAGATTTCTTAAAGATTTTAAAAGATTTATCTGTATTGCTGTTCTTGTACTTATTATCATGTCTTTATATTAAAATCATTTATAAAACAAAATCTTTCGTTGCGTAAAAAGTGAAATTTCTTTTTTCCAAATCTTATGTGCGAATAAAATAAATTAAAATAATTCTCTTATTTATTTAAGTATGAAAATTCTTCTTTTATAAATAATTTTAATTAATACGCAAAAACACAGAAATAGATATATAACCTATATTTCTACTCAATACTATCGCTCAAATATCCAGTAACAGCTCTAGTTCCAATGCGTGTAGGTAGATGTCGAGAATTTCTATAGTCGAAGTTAACAGATACTTTCTCCGGCAAACGTCGTTCATTTCCTTTTTCCACTCTCCTCATGAATCCTTGCGATTAACCGATAGCATGAAGTAAGCGGTCAATTGGCCTGATCTTCGATCATTTATCTCGATTTAGTATTCGAAAGATTTTTAAGATTGTTTCTAGAAAGTATCTCGAAATAATCGATTCCTCGAGGAAGTGCGATATTCGTTAATACCGTTGAGTGAAGATAGAGAAGAAAGAAAAAAAAAAAAATATTTTTAAAATAAGTAGTATACTTTCACTAATCGTGAATCACTTTCAAGTAAATATCTCGGATGTTTTTGACCGGACAGTTTCGAATGTTATTTCGAGAAGACACCTAAGTGTTAAAGAGAGAAGTTACTCTCGAAAGCGTAATACTTAAACCGCACCCTCTTCCAATTATCGCGTACCGCATCTGTTGAAAATTTAATTTTCACATTTTTTTACTACCTCCGCCAACTTTCTCTCTATTTATTACCATTTCATTTTCCGTCATTGGACCTTGACTATTGAACATATATATTGCATATATATATTTATGTCTTGATCAATTATTTCTATAGTTTATAGTTATATCTTATATGACAAATATTTTTAACTTTCTTCTTAATATTGAGTTGTTAAATACTTGATCTTTAAAAGATTTCATTTTTTTGATAATTTTAATGCAACATAAAAAAATATATTATCTTATTTAGAATTATTTTATTTTATTTTTCATATTGAACTTTCTTCTAGTTTATTAATTTAAAATTGCTGTAACAAATATTAATATTATTATAAATATTAATATTAATAAATAATTTATTTATTTTGATAAATATTAAAGAAATTTAATTTTCTATTATTATGTAATAGAACTATCAAAGCAATTAAATTGATTAGTTTCGGATTTTTTATTTTATTTTTTTTTTTATGCAATTATTAAAAATGATATAAAATTAATATTATATTTACGTAAATTAAATGATTAAAGTAATAATAACTGTTAAACTAATAAATTAAATTATTTTAGATAAAAAATAAGTTATTGTAATTAATTAATATTTATTTAAATAGAAAATAATTACACTTTTAATATTATAATTAAAAGAAAATTATTATATAACTGAGATGTATTAAAGTATATATTATTAAATTAGATTTTATATCTATTATAATATAAAATAGATTTGTGATTGTAAAATTTAATCAATATTAAATTCGGATTACCGAAATAGGAAATGGAAAACGCGATGAACATTCGAAGTAAGGTGAGCGTATAAATTGCGAAAGAAGGTGCAGCCATTGTTGACTTTCCGTTCTCGTCTTCCTCTTTAAGCAGCCTTCCGGTTAGAAATTTATCGCAGCTTGACCAGTGAGAGCTGTTCACGATCTTTCGACTTCTTCTTGCGGTTGTGATCGTTCTAATTTATAACCGCGTTGTTACAAATACTTCTGGTTTTCTTATTCATATTAGTTAATCTCGAATATCAGATTATTATTAACCTTGAATTTTTAATTCTCTGCCATATTATATTTTTTCTATAATATAACAATTAAATCATTCCAATGGTGATTGGCTATTTTAAATTTATATTCTACAATTTTAATTTTCTTTCATTTTTTTTTAATTAATCATATTATGAGAAAGTAGAAAAATTGAAATAAACAAAAAATTAGAGAAACTTTAATTACAATGCCAACAAAGTAATTGATTCTGCTACTAGGCCATAAAACTATCAAGATGAAATACATTAGAATACTGAAATTTATTTTCAGATATTCTTTTTCAAATATTATAATTAGATTATTATTTATTATAATAAACAAGAATCTGAATAATTATCTAAAAATATAATTTGAAATAGAACATTACTAAGCATAATTGAAGTTGATCTCAATTAAAGTATATTTTAAATGTCAAATCTATTGTCTTTCTTTAAGATCATTGTCTAATATCGATTCTTCTCTTTTTCTACTATTTTTTAGTTTCTATTTGAATCTCTACCATGTTTCTTCAGTGGAAAATGTCGAATGCGGGACACCGTTACTCTCTTATTCTCAGTTGGCACCGATAATCTGGTGTCCCTATATTCGTGACCTTAAAACTGAATTCTTGACCTGGTGTCCGGTATCCAGCATGAAAAGCCGTTACGAAATCTTGTCTTAAAATCGATCTTTAAATTCCCTCTGGTACATTAAACATTGTATACAAAGATAATCTCTTTATTTTGAGACTAAGTAGATTGAAAAATATTAAATTATCCTTCAATTGGTAGCGATTTAATTTTTACAAATTAGATATCTTTAACTCATAACAAAGTTATGCGATAATTACGTAGTAGTGTATGTAATATGTAATATGTAATATATAATTTCAAAAGAAGAAAAAGTGACTCACGAAAAAAAAACGTGTTCTTAAGGAAGGAAAATTAGGTTAGGTTAGGTTAGACATGCTAATAGTCAAATTCTTAATAAAATTATTGAACTAAAAGTTAAAATCACCATTTATTACTTATATTAATTAATTTAATTGATTGTTATGAACAATTCCTTTATTTTTTATACTTATATTTATTTTCGATCGTAATTTTTTACACCAATGAAAGATTTTTATTTTTCTCTTTTAACGCAATCCTTTTCTATTAATATTAATAACAATTTTAATTTTATGCTGAATTTTAAATCCATATAAGAAAACCTATTCTTTTTTTTTTTTTTTTTTTTTTTTTTTGAGTGGTTTTGTGAAATCGGTCATTTCATTCGCGACAGCCTATAATAGAAATCTGTCAATAAGAAGAAACTGTTAGCTGTCCAAGTGTGTCAAAACCGGAAGAGCTCGGTTCACGGATACGCGAAGGAGTTTGAAATCGAAAAGAAAGTGATCGAAACGAATCGATGGATTAACGTTGCGTGTGACGGCGCACTGAATCTTGAAAACGACACGTGTCATTTTTTTTTTTTTTCTTGATTATTTGAAAGAGAAAAAGAGTGATCTAAGCAAACTTCCCTGGTTGTTTTGCATCTAAAATGATCCACGCTGAAAGTGGACGCAGTGATAGCGATCGATGAAAGTTATCAATTCCTCACAGCTACGCCTTTCTCGTTTCACCGTTCACGAGAATATAATAAATCTAGTCTCAAGGTCTTTCTATCTGTTCCTGCCTCCCATTAACCGTAACCAGATAAATTAATACGACGTTATACATGGTGGAAGAATTAGTGTGGAGAAATATCATGTTATGCCAAATTCCTTTTAACGTCAAGATATTGTGAGGAATTTTTTCGTCTTTGATTTGAATAATAAATTTCGCCCAGAATAATAATGTTCTGATATCGTAGAATCTTCGATTCTAATGTTTCAATGATTTATCCCAATCTTTGGAGGTTAGGTTGGAAATTATCGAAAAGCGGTCGAAACAATTATTTTATATCACAGTTTATTTCAATCAAATACAATTATATTTACTTTATATTTACACTTTAATCGATATTAAAATAATGGATAAAAGTAATGGTAAATTAGACATAGATATAGACAAATATGTACAATTAGTTCATATGAATTATACAATCTGACAATCTATTCACAATTATATATCATAGAATATAGGAAATAATTGTGATATTCACAATTATATATCATAAAATATATGTAAAAATGTAATACTGATGATGTTAGAATAAAAACGACGACAAAAATATATTTTTGTTCCAATTTTTATCGCATTTTTACAAAGACCAATTATCGACTTAATCCTACCATCCGCCATCTTGAATCCCGTCCATCCTCAAATTTGGGTCGTGAAAAGTGAGTCTGGGTCCGAAAGGAGCAGATTACGAACGAGACATACCGGTCCTTGGATAAGAGAACGCCAGTTATGCGACGGTTCGATAACCTCGACTTGGCCAACCACCTGATTTTTAAGATCGATCTCCAACCTGAATAACACAACGTCCGATCGGTTATCGATATTCGACGCAAGATTGTCCCTTTTCGAGAACCAGTTCACCAGTGTGAGTGGTGGACACCATCATGGTCACCAGCTGTGACCCAAATGGAACGAGCTGTTGCAAGAAACTGTTTCTCCCTTTGTACCATTGTTCTCCAGTTGTTTATCCGGAAAATTCCTCGAATCCGATTGTCAAGTCGGAACACAATGGCGAGATGTTGGGTAATCGTTCTTCTACAATTTTTTGTTTGCAAACGGCGATAAATTGCAGAAGATGAGATAGGAATTGTTTCTCAAAGATCGTTTTCGAGGAAAAATTTTTTTAATTGTGAATTGTTTATGGAACGAAATCTTACTTTTGAATCACATTCGAAGAGAAATTATCTTTCAGATTTTTGATGTAATAATAATAAACAAAAAGAAAAATTTAGGAAGGTATAAATAGATACTTTCGATTAGTATAACCTCTCAAGAGTGAATTATATGAATAACACATAGGATAAACGTGTTGTTGTAATGTTAACGGAGTATGAAAAATATGTAATAAGCATGCAGTAATTGGAGCGATGCATGCATAAATAGTTTAATTTTGAGGCTGATGATACATTCTCGTTTAAACAGTGGATTTTTTAATATCCTTTTTTATTTTAGATTTAAACAATATACAATTTCTATTGAGGTATACTCATAAATAAATAATAAAAGTTATATTGAAAATAATGATTACAATGTTATTGATATATATATATATAACTATAATGATTATTATGTTGTGATTATTATATTTCATACGAATAGAGTTCAAGTTCATCAAAGGAAAGATGTAAATTAAAATGGTTAATCCTTTTCTTGATATTGTTAAGAAAATCATTTTTATGAAGAAAGATTACTGTAATGCATAGCGAGTTATGATTTTTAAGATCACTCGTGTAACATATTCTTCATTTATGTCTCTCCATTGTTACTGCATAACCAATCTTGAAAATTGGTATTAAATTACTATTCTTCTTCTTTATTGAAAAGGAAGACCTGTCTCTCACGAAGATTAAGCTTCGTGCTAATAATGGGTTGACATCGTTCGAGTTACATCCGGAGTTCTTGTTAAGAAACTGCATAAAACATCACCGTTGCACTAATGGAAGCGATGTTTCTGAAGAAATCCCGTTGCTGGTTTTAAAACGTCTTTGTACCGTTAAATCTTTGAACTGATTGCATCTTCGTTTCACGGATGCATTTAAATGCATGATCTTTTCCAATCTAACGTTCATTCAGAAACTAAGTTTTCTGAAACGAACACTTCACAATAATATTAATAATGTCACGATAATTTAATTTATTTTGATACTGATCGAATTTTATTTTATTAATATAGATTAATATAATATTAATATAATAGAATAGAAAAATTCTAAAGAACAGAAGTTTTATTATGAAAAGATTTTATGATACATGAAAAAAAAATTTAAGATAATGCAAATCTACCTGAAGAAGAAATTCTAAAAATTGTACTTGTAAAGAAAAATGAATATTATTATTTAACAAAATTAAGAAAAAAGTTAAAGAAAAATATTTAAAGAAAAAAAATTAAAGAAAAATATCAAATTTAATTTACTTTAATACAAATATAATAAAATAGAAAAATTCTAAAGAACAGACATGAAATTTTATTATAAAAAGATTTTATAATACATGAAAAAAATATAAATTTATAAATTTAACAAAATTAAAGAAAAATATTAGATTTAATTTACTTTAATACAAATATAATAGAATAGAAAAATTCTAAAGAACAGAAGTTTTATTATGAAAAGATTTTATGGTATATAAAAAAAAAATTTAAGATAATACAGTTTTGCAAATCTACTTGAAGAAGAAATTCTAAAAATTATACTGTCAAAGAAAAATATTATAAATTTTACAAAATTAAAGAAAAATATCAGATTTAATACAAATATAATAAAATAAAAAAATTCTAAAGAACAGACATGAAATTTTATTATAAAAAGATTTTATAATATATGAAAAAAATATAAATTTATAAATTTAACAAAATTAAAGAAAAATATTAGATTTAATTTACTTTAATACAAATATAATAGAATAGAAAAATTCTAAACAACAAAGATTCATTATGAAAAGATTTTCTATATGACAAAAAAATTTAAGATAAAGCAGTTTTGTAAATCTATCTGAAGAAGAAATTTTAAAAATTGTACTGTCAAAGAAAAATGAATATTATAAATTTAACAAAATTAAAGAAAAATATCAGATTTAATTTATTTTAATACAAATATGATAGAATAGAAATATTCTAAAGAACAGACATGAAATTTTATTATAAAAAAATTTTATAATACATGAAAAAAATATAAGATTTAATTTAAATATAATAGAATAGAAAATTCTAAAGAACAGAAATTTTATTATGAAAAGATTTTATATATAAAAAAAAAATTTAAGATAATGCAGTTTTGCAAATCTACTTGAAGAAGAAATTCTAAAAATTATACTGTCAAAGAAAAATGAATATTATCAATTTAACAAAATTAAAGAAAAATATTAGATACACATTATCAATTTCCAAAGATTTAAAATTGAATTATATTCGTTTATTCATTTTTTTACGTCTTCTGTAAATAAATCTTAAAGTTAAAATCTCAAAGTTATTATTGACTTTCCTCTCGAATAAAAGTCTATGATCGTCATAGTTGAATTATTAATTCAAAGGATTGCAACATTGTGAACGTATACGTAACCGTAAATGCACATAGAGGTGTTCCTATACGGTCATTGAAGGTGAGGCAATTTTCCAAACCGATTTCGAAAGCTTCGATCGTGTTCGAATCCCAAGGAATCGTCCATTGTAGATCGATTACGTATGCGATTTACGTGTCGATTTCGATCGATTGTAGTATTATTCACGGTTGTATAGAGGCGTATAAAAAATTGAAGAAAGTTGAAGAAAGTCTGAAATATAAATAGAAAGAAATGAATAGAACGTTCAAGAAGAACACAAAAAGCACAAGACTGAAAAAAAGAAAAATTAAATACATAAGAAGAAATACCAAAGAAAGATTTACAGAAGAAAATAGATTGTAAAAAACTGAAGAGTTTTTAAGAAAGAAAATCATGGAAGATTAAAAGAGACTAAAAGGAATAATTTTTTTTTTTTTTTTCTATAAATCGAAAACAGTTTACTGCTTCGTCATTCTCTAATTGCATATAGAACCTATTAATCCTAATGCAGATTACTCGTATCTCATGATGGATTGCTAGAAAATTTTTCTTTCCAATAATATGAAAAAAAAAGACGTTTTCTACAACAATTTGGACTTTCATAATGAATCGATAATTTTTCCACGATTTTCGAGAAATCGTGTTATAAATCGAACAAGAACAAGTTCGATTTTTATCTGAATGGTGAACAAAAGTTGGGTAAAAGAAGAACGAGTTAGAACTCGGTTTTAGCCATTTTCAGGTCGATATTGCTGTTTCTATTTCGTAACAAAAGACAGACATTTCCTGTGAATTACATAAATCGTTGCCGTTGTATCAATGGTAATTTTTAAGGAAGTCTGTCAGAAAGTGGAGCTCGTGCGATAGAGATGCATTTTCTCTGACGTTTTCCATTTCATTAAATGATTAGATGTAATTTAATCGTTTCCAGCCTGTCTTGCAGAATACACGCACCGATGTAACGACTTTAATGGGTGTGCAATTGATGAGTTTTGCTCCATAAATGACGTGATGCGAGAAATAGAAGTTTCTATTAAAGCAGATTTTAAATGAATAAATATTCGATAAAAATAATAATAATAATAAATAATAAATGATTGAAAATAAACTATGACCCAATTTATTTTTCAACAAAATTTTCTTCAATAAGTATTATTACTTTCATTGTGAGAATATTATTATAAACACGGATTCTAAATAAATAAATGAACAATATTTAATAATAATTATGAATAATGAAAACTATTCTAATTAAAAAAATCTTAAATAAATTTTATCAATAATAGTGATGAATAAAATATTCTGATATCAGAAAGAGAAAGTCATTATAAAATTTACAAAGAAAATTACAAAAGAATAATATGAAAATAAGATGTTACTATAATACTTTAAATTTTAGCAGAAAAATAAGAATAAGATTTGAAAGATACAAATATATGACTTTAAAATCAAATATTAGGATTAAATTTTAAAAATACAATTTAATTTAATTTTACTTAACAATTTAATTTTTCAACTTAATATTCTTTTTTCTAATTTTTGAAAAATTGATTGTTCAATAACTGATAAAAGATAACTGAGTTATCTTTACCTATTTAAAATGTATAATTAAATTTAATATCATTGTTAATAGAAGAATGAGAGTAAAATGGCATTTTTAATATTTAATTATAAGTTTCAAACATTACTTTAATTTATATTAAAAATTAATGAAATATATATTTTTTTACCAAAATAATTTGAACATTTAAAAAAATAAAAAAGTAAAAGTAATAAATAATCAAAGAAATGTACAAGTAAATAAATAAAGCATAATGAAGTATTAAATTAATAGTCGTATGGCTTCTATTAATTTTTATTAAAGACTCAATAAAATTATGAAATTTCACTCATAAATTTCATTTCACATATTCCATTTTCTTTTAGTATAATTTTCTGATAATAGCTTTCTGATAATAGCTTTTAAGGATAAAAACTATAACTTCTTTATAGTATATTAATATACAAATTTTTATAGACAAATGGCATTTGAAAAGGAAATCTTCAAAAAGTCAATAACGAAGATATTTATTAACTCTATACTCTTTTACTCCTCTAAAAAGAAATTCGACGAAACGTGTTTAATAGCGCGTTTCAATAGATACAATCGTTGTCTGTCAGTCAAACATTGTTTCATTAGAGCTATGATGATGTAATTTCCAGAAAAAAGAATTTCTCGATTTCGCGATAATCGATGACGAAATCATTAAAAAACCAAGAAATTATCGCTTTGAATATCCGTTCGACATTGTTGGTTTTGTTTTTTTGATTCGTTATCGAGGCGAAACGTGCGTCATTGAGGATGCGTAGAATGATCAGATGCGATGCAAGGTGTTGTTATTCATTTCTATATAGGAACCTTGACATAACCTTCATGCTGGATTAGATATTAGATAATCACTCTTAGAAAGTCATTCATGTTTAAGTCTATTTTTTTTTTGTTCATTCTCTTTCCTTTATTCTATTTTAATGCAAATTTTGCTAACAAACAATTTATATGGAAAAATTATTTTTGAAAAATGCATTGTAACACAATTGAAAATGAACAAATATTAATTCTGATAAAATTAAAAATTTCAAATGGATGACACTTTATTTTCATTATCCCTTCTTACTTCAATCAAACCATAAATTTTAATCCATGATTTGCAAACCATTAACACTACAAAATCAAATAAAATTGATTTTAAATTTTCATTTTTTTCAATTATTAAAAATGCACAAATATTCGTATATCATATATCATACCCTTTAAAAGTCAAAAAACAGTCTATCGTAAACTAGATCTTCTCATATCTATATAATAAAAACAAGCCTCGATCGATATTTTTATGTACAATATTATTTTTTTTTTTTTATTTACTTCAATCCAATCCAAAAAATGTATGATGCACGTTGTACACCTGCTTCAAATCGCGGACCAAATCTCAAAGTATCGCAAACGAGGTGGCCGGGATCGAGCAGGCAACTCGAGTCAAACGGTCTTGATTTCCCTTTTCCTATCCCTCGCTCGAGACCGCGGTATTTTTTGCACAACCGCTCGCTCCACGGACAAAAAACTCGAGCAACTCGAGCCGCTCTCCGGTCTAGGTGACCATTAACGACCGATTCCTCTTGGCTTCTTGGCTTTCTTTTTCCGAATTTCTCCCCAGCTCAGACTGGTCTGGTCGGTTCATCCGTGACGGTTGCCCTATCGCAGGCGCCCCGCCTCCGCCTCCGCCTCGTTTCCCGATCTCTAACGAGATAATCGGCCGGCCGAATAAAAAGAGTTTCTCTTTCTTATCTTCTGACCCACCGCCACTGATACCGAGCAACTTTCTTCGCCCGATTTTCTTTCTTTTACTTTTATCTACCTTTATTCCTTTCATCATTTCGAGCATATATACAATATGTATAAACAATTATTACTCGTCGTTTTAAATATATGTATATATGCTTGAAATCGTCGCATTGAATGAGTTTTTATTATATATTTCAAGCATATATTTTGACAAACAATTATTTGGAATAATTATTAAACTCATCGATTTGTATATATATTTGAAATCATTTGAATGAGTTTTTATCATATATGTTTTATTATATGTGTTTGGTTTTAGTTTTAAAGATATTTTAAGAAAAAATTTTTGTCAAAAATTTTAGGTTATAAATACGTTTTATTATAGCGGAGATGATTGTAATAATTAAACATATTTCTATATATACTAAAAATTAACGAATTATAGATTAGGTTAGGTAAGGTTTCATTTGTTTATTCCATTTTATTCATTCATCGTGTCATGAATTATTTATAAAACTTAAATTCATTTTAGCGTAGATGAATCGTTTAACGAACAATAAAAAAGAAACATTAATAATTTAGAGGTTAGATTTTATTATTTTTAATTCGAATAAAAACTGTATCAACTTATCATAATTAGAAGCAATGTGATTAATGTTCTTAGATTCTATATTATGCTACATGTATTTGTCAATAATTCATTCATAAATTACTCACAAAACATCATTCTGTTGTAAGAAGCAAAATATAATATTCTGGACAAACAGGAATTTTGCTATATAGTTATAAATCAAGAAATAACGACTATGCAGAATTGATAAAAATTTTATAACCATAAATTCTTCAATTTTTTTATATGATCATACCGAACTAATCGTGAATTTACAATTCTTTGACCTGTCAAGATTGCTTCAATCCATTAATAATTTCACAATTTCTCGTTTTTTCATGATGAGCTGTCCTTTGATACAAAATCCAATTCAAATCACAGAGATCAAAGAATAGACGATTTTTTTTTTAATTTTAGTGAAAAGTGGAACATTTGCACGAAAAGCATGAAACGTATGGCGACCAAATATGGCATTAGAGAATTATCTCATCGAGATGTTCCAATTATATTCCAGAGATGGCGCGTCGTTTCATTGTTCCGTTCCTATTTTATGGGTTCCCAAGCATCGAGGAACCGTTGCCCAAGAACTCGTTTCTCAAGATGCTTATTCTTCCAGATGTAACGCTTGATCCCTTGCCTTGTTTTTTTACACGCGAATCTAGGTCGTAAGTTCAGGAGACAGTCGCAATCCTGATTGGCGACTCCTCGACCTGTAATCCTCAAATAACAGGTGAGCCTAGATTAATTCTAAGACGAGGTTAGCACGTTCCATGGATCGAAGTATGAAATACATTTTGTACTTTCAATTGGAACAATTTCAAATTTTTTTTTATCACGAATAAAAATTTTTGTTTTAAAACTCTTTTTCTCGATAATTATATTAATAATATTTGCAACATTGTAAATGTTGTAATTTGTATATTTCATCAGTAAAAATATACGGGTTATGATTTTTATTAAGACATATGTAATAAAAAAATATTAATTTTCTTTTTTTTTTTAAAAGAAAATAGATAACAAAATGGTATATATCTTTATTAAATATTACTCATTCAATCATTAAAATCCTACAATTCAAAACATGAAATTTTCATTTCGTGTAAGATATAATATATCTGCTTGGAGAATTTTAAATTTTAAATTGATAGGAAATTACAAGTACGCAATTAGATCACTTAATGCCAAAAAATTAATTAATTTTTTAGAAAATACTGATATAAAGTATCGATAAATTAAAAAAAAAAAAATCTGACTTTCAAAATCGTGAGAATTATTAAAATATTACATTCTTCGTAGAAAATTACATATAATTCTTTGACTTAATTGCGAAAATTGTAGGAAATTAACTTGCAAACACGCGCAATTAATGTAATGCCAAAAACAGTAATCTTTGATCTTCAATGCACATTTAATTGGAAACATTCCAGCAAGCAAAAGAATATAAAATAAAAGATCTTCGATATCTGTTTGATCTTAGTATTAAATGCGAGTCTAATTGCACTTTCTGCACGTCTTGCAGAAGAGATTGGTCGATAAATCTTCCGCAATTTTCTAATGTTCGTAGGCCGACAGGTAGAGATCGATTTATCGATCACCTAGACCTAAACTTTCCCTTCTCACGAATATTGGGGATTGCGATAGCTCGATGGACAAGTTTCAATCGAGGTGGCCGTGCTTCTTCGAATCAAATCTTCAATTTAGTTATAATAAAAACAAAAGTGAAGTTACTTTGAAAATGATCGATTTAATGTTTTTTAGTGTTTTTTACGAATTTGAGAAAGGAAACAAGTGTGAGTCAGTGCTAAATAAGTAAATGGTATATGGTAGTACATTTTTAGTGTATTTGCGATAAAATCTCTGATTTTTCGTGAAATTTGACTTGAAGAGAATCGAAAGAGAAGAAATGTGTGTCAAATGAATAAATAATTAGGATCGAATTTGGATGTTTTAAGTTTGATTAGATTAAATTAAATTAGATTAAGATAAGATAGGTTAGGTTATCCGGGCAAATGTAAATTTGACTTGGGAGAAAGAGAAAAAATAAATTAATTTAGAAATTTATAATTTATTTTATTATTTTACTTTTTTATAGTTTATTTTATTATTCTGAGATTTTATTTCTAAGAATTAATGGAGATAGTGGATAAATAGTATGTTAATATTTCGTTGTATGTGTCATCTCGATTTATTTTTAATACCAATCTTAGATAAATAACTTTCTTATTACTAAACTTTTAATTGGATTTTATCATGCAAATAATTTTTAATCTTTTTAGAGAATCATAATTAGAAAGTTATTGTAATGATTTTATATAATATTGTTCATCTTTCTCTATCTACTAAAGTTCATAGATCATTGATCCAATCATTGGAAATTTTCAAAGTTCATAATTAATTATTATGTTTAAATCTTTTTGTAAACAAAATTTTTAAGAATTGGAATGGAAAGTCATTATATTTTTCTTGAATTACATTTGTGTTAAACATGTCTTATATAAAGTATGTATTAATTGTATTAATTTTTGACACAATAATTTATAAATAAATTCAATCACTTTAAATAAAAATTAAATAATAAATTATTGAATATAAAAAATGAAAACTTTTAAATATCATATCTATAGAAAAGATAATAAATAAAATACTATCTACCCTAATTATTTTTAAAATAAATAAATGCTAATTTATTAATATTAATAATTACTTATTCAATTGATAATGTTTACTTCATGTAAACAAAATTAATAATACAAATTATTTAATATATTAATATATTATATATCATTTCACAAAGTAAAAATATTATACAAAATATTTACACATCTTCAGTTAAATATTTGATTTAAAATCTAACTCTTGTTGCTCGATTCGAATAATGTTTATACAGAGATGACTCTATCGACCCACTTTGGATCGTTAAATTTCTGGTTCGTGAATCTCGATCGCACATTGACACCGTGAGAAAAAGGAAACAGGTTTGTCCAAGAAAAATAAAAAAAAAATCATTGATTCGCGTTCCAGAAGATTGTTATTCAGGCGTCATGCTAATAACAGTGCAACGAGCCAAAGAAACCGTTACAAAGGTTTGCAAGAATCAATCCGGCCTGCGATGCATGCAACCACGTCTCAAGACAACACCGATCTCGTTCCGAACAATTTGAGGTTTTGTTAGCTCGATTGAGCAACAAACGAAGATCAAATTCGATAAACTGGTTCAGATGCAGAGTTCGATTTAAATTAACGGTTCTCTGAATTGAGTTTATTTATTAACAGTAATATCAAGAGATGTGCGAGATAAAAGTCGTTATTTTTTACGCCATGTGCATTTTTGGGTATTTTTAATTAAATTAAATTTTGCATAAAGACATAAATATCTGCAAAAGTTTGCGTTAAATGAAGAGAACTTCATTTCGTTTCATTTAATGCAAACTTTACTATATATGTATGTATAAATATCGATCAAAGCTTTTATTAAATTATTAATATTATTATAAGCAATTTATGTTAATTTTTATCTCTGAAATTGATTTACCAAAGAGTTATTCTGTACATGTTATTGATTAATTAAAAAAAAAAAAAAACTTAAAGCAAAATTAAATACTCAAGAAAAGTATAATATTAAATTTATCATTAGATGGAATTTTATTAAATATGTATATACATTGGAGACTTTATATAAATAACAGTTTTTATTATTAGAAAAAGATTAAATAGTATAGGAGAAGAAAGTATAATTCTGAAATTACATAAAAAATTTTTATAATTTAAGTTTAGTAATTTATATTTTTGAAAATTTCTAAAATATAAATTTTTACATATTAATTCTAGCTGAAAGGAATCCAAAGAATATTAAACATATTCCCTTTCACAATTACGACATATTGTTAAAAAAAAAAAAAAAAATTACAAATGAAATATTGACGCATTGACGCAATCTTGTTAATGGATTATAAATTTTTTGTTTGATTTGCAAGAAAGATATTTCAACGATTGAAGAAAGATTTAAATTTAAAATGCATACGTATTTTTAAAACCAATAATAGTATTATACCAAATATAGTAATTTCAAATTTTCACAATATGTATTTAGACTTTCATTAACATACATTATATCTTCATTTTATTTCTTTTTAACAATTATTTTAATAATATTCATTTGCAATATAAATCGTCATTATAAAAGCAGATTCATCAGAGTAAATACGATAATTATTTGCTGTAGAAATGCATAAATCAATATACTATACTAATAAATAATTTTGTGATATTAAAAAGTTATTCGAAGATCAAATTAAAAAGTAAAATAATTAAACGATTTCTTGCAGGAGATCCGGCGGTTGCACAAGAATGGCCGACGCCTCTCGACGAATCCGCGGACGAGAAAAACGATGCCGAAATATTTCGAGCGGTCGTCGAATCAATGAGACAATGGACCTTGCACAAGAAATTACATCACAGGACCAGGAGAGAGGTATCGAAGGTCTGCTACGAAGATGTTGGCTGTTTCGAGGACACGGGGCCCTTCAGTTATCTGGAAATGTTACCCTCTCCACCCAAAGATGTCGGCACTAGGTATATGGCGATAAGAAAAAGTACAAAAGTACAATTTGATTCATACGTATAGAATGATTGAACGAGATTTGAGAATTTTCATTTACTTTTATCAATGATTTTCAACTCGTATATCTATACAAATTTATCTAAAAAATTTTATGAAAATTTGAGAAAAATAATAAATAATTATCTTACATATTTATATATATATATTACAGTTTGTTATTGAATTGGATTATTGAATGATAGTAAAAAATTGTTTATCATTTATCTTCATAATTTCATAATTTGTTAAAATTGAAAATTGCATGAGATTGCAAATATTTTATGAATTCCATTTACTTTCATTTTATTCCAATACTACTTTTGTTTTATCAAGTCACATTATTAAGTTTGTAATGTATTATTTTATTATTGTGTAACTACATAAAAATTAAAAAAAAAAAAGATTAAAAGTTAATTTTTACTTTTTGATTTTACAAAGATGCTTCCATTTTTCTTAAACAGCATGATAAATGATATAGTCATATTTATACAACGTTAATATATTTCTGATATATTTTTGAAGGATCCATTTTAAAATAAACACAAAAGTTGATATATCATAGTAAAAGTTTTCTTTATAAATATAAGCAATTGAAGTTTGTGTTACATAAAGAGACAGAAATAAAATATGGTATAATTCAATTAAAATTTTTGTATACCAACTTCTATATTTATTTTTGATCTTTAGAT
Source organism: Apis laboriosa (assembly GCF_014066325.1). Classification (NCBI taxonomy): domain Eukaryota; kingdom Metazoa; phylum Arthropoda; class Insecta; order Hymenoptera; family Apidae; genus Apis; species Apis laboriosa. The sequence goes on from NW_025223765.1 coordinate 394,812, forward strand.
TAGAGATCATCTATATATGTATGACAAAAATACAATTAAGAAATATTCAATCAAAATGTTTTAATACATGTTTTAGCATTTTGTTTTTCCTTTCATGAGAATATGCTTTGATCAAGTTATACAAATTAATCTTTATGCAAATATTTATTAATAAATTATATTTATATATTTTACATTCTATTTATAGAATAAATCAGTTATTAATGAGTTTTTTAAAATTCTATCATTAGCATGTTAGAATTAATACATGATAAAACACCATGTTAAAACTTAATGACCTAATTATATGACCTTTAACAGCACTTTTATGTCATATTATAAAAAAAAAATACAAATAACAGACCATCAGTAAATAGAATTGTTAATTTTATTGTATAGCTAATATTTGAAAATAGCATTCATAGTATTTACTCACAATATTCTCAGAATATTTTTATTTATTTACTTGTACAATAATCAAAGAATATTATATAAAAAAAAATCCAATATTTATTAATTATATCTAGTTAATGTAGTCTGTTTTTCAAGTTTTTGAAGTTTAAATATATTTGATAAAAAAAAAGAAGCTATCATTCTCAAAACATTTGTATAATTAGTTTAATTATAACTTTTCAGTTTATCCAGGCATTATAATATATAAATTCAAATTGAAAATCTATGAATTTTATTCAATGAATCATTGTTTTTAGCATTTAAACTGAAAAATATTTCTATTCTTTGCAGATTTCTGGTGTACGGTAGCAGGAAAGCGAGGTCGATCCCGATGGAGGTTCCTGCCGATGATATAAACGATAATGCACACCGTGCCATAGATCCTGATTTACCCACCAAAGTAATCGTACACGGATTTGGGTCCAGCTGTGACCATGTATGGGTTTACGAGATGAGGTCTGCCCTGATGACGGTGCACGAATGTAATATAGGTAATGATTTTTTATATATTTTTTTCTTTTCTTTTATAAAGTATTTTTTTAAAAAAATTATAATCAAAATTCTTTATTATTAAAAAAATCGTTTCAATTCTCTTTAATAATTTTAGAAATACTTTTCTATTGTATGAGAATTAAGTATTGCGAGAAATAGATAAAGTTTTTGCTGAAATTTTATTATTAAAAAATAAATCATTTTTATTTATACTTTTTGTACAAGAATAAGATATAAGAATTGTCAGAATGTATTTTTTGTTAAAAAGCTTTTTGTATTTCGAAGGATTTCGAGAAAATAATTTTATTCTGACAATTTAACATTGTACTTTGATCTTCATTAAAGATGACTCGAAATTTTGAAATTTGAATAAATTATAGCAATCAACAGTTTTAAATTCTATAAAAAAGAAAATTAGACCATATAATTATTGATTCTTTTAGATTTTTCTCCAATCTTTAAATATATATAATTAGTCTTCAAAATATTCAAATTAATTATATTTCTCTTTTTATCTTAATATTTTTATTATTTTCATATTTCTTATAGAATGTGTAATATTTTCTATTAATATTTACTCTCACTCTAAATAAAAAAAAATAAAGTAAAAAAATAAATTTAATTTTTTCAAAGTTAATAAATTTACATTATCCTCTTTACTTAAAATATTTCATCTAATACTTTGAAATGTATAATTGAAATTCAGATTTATTTTTCAGATATTCTCATTAGAAAATAAATTATCTGCTACTAAATTTGTACAAAGCATATAACTTTCTAAATTTCATTTAAAAAATAAATAATATATATCATGTATATTTTGACAATTATTAAGAAATACAAATCAATAAGTTAAAAGAATTTCAGAATTTGACATTTGTTAAAATTTCAATTCAAAAATAAATATTTCTTACAAAAAAAAAACATTCTAAATTTAAGAAATTCTATTCTTTTTTTCCAGTATGCGTCGACTGGGGTCCAGGAAGCGCAGTCCCTAATTATGTAAGGGCGGCAGCCAACACTCGTTTAGTTGGTCGACAATTAGCCAAATTAGTAAGAAGCTTGAACGTGCCTTTGGAGAAGATTCATCTGATCGGTTTCAGCCTTGGTGCTCACGTTGCTGGATTCGCTGGAGCCGAATTGGGCAACGTATCTAGGATCACAGGTATTAAGACCTGTAATTACGCAACATTTCGTATAATTATTTATAACTCGTTAATAAGTTTCTTTGCTCTCTATTTATTCGAAAAAATATAATTGTGCAATATGTATTTTTGTTGTTTTTCGTGAATCATAATTCTTCCATTTGAAATGAAAAATGAATAAAATGAAAGGTGAAGAAAATAATGATTGGAAAAATTCGTTCTTGGGCAATAAATTATTTCGTGAAGCGATAAATAAATGCGTTCAATTGCAAATAAGTAATTTAGATTATGTTTCAAATTTAAAATTTTCTCGAAAAATTTTCAAACCGTCCAACTTTTTATTACCAAGTTTCCAATTAAGCAAAAAAGGCACTTGCGATTTCCTCATTTAATCTTTGAATCGATTAAACTTTTTCCCCGCATTCTCTCACACCTGTCCACCTTGAACGAAGTTTACGATTTCAGAAATCATTCTTACCACATACCTGTATATGCATACCATTACAATAAATTGGATCGATCGATTATTGTATCGTGTTTTCATGGATTCGTTAATTTATACAAGTTTTGCAACGATTCATTATTTAAATGAAAATCGTAAGAAAGAATCCATTTTGGGCATGGAAAATGAGAAAGTAAACCACGAAATGTTGTGCAATCCTTTGATCGATATTTAAATGGAATAACCGTTCACTAGAAACTGTAACGAGGACTTTTATAAAAATATTTAATTTTTTGTATATAATATTGATCATATTTTCTTCACACGTCAACAACTCGAAATTTTTTTATTCCGTTCTGCTATTTGAACACGAAAGAAATTATCTTTCAATTTTTTTTTTCGAATATGTTAAATTCTTTTTTTTTTTTTTTTTTCTATAATTTTTCATTTACACATTTAGAGATTTTTGAACTTTCGCTTATTTTATTTATTTTGATTACTTAGAATTGAATAAATAACGATTTAATGCAAATGACTGGAAAGATTGTTGTATAATTTTGAAACTTTAATGATTTAATTTAATATATAAGATTTAATATATAAGATAATCTCTTTAATTTAAAATTTAAAAGAAAATTTCAAGATAGATTTTAGTTTAATTTTTTTTTGTATTTTTTTTTATTTTTATAAAATATAAAATAAGTGGCATGAATAATTTCAGATAATAAAAATACAAAAAAAAAGATTAGATCATGAAATATTTATTTAAAATGTAATATTTTTCAAAGCAAATGTGAAAGTGTCTGTTTAATTTTATGCTTGTAACAGGTGAATCTTCTTATATAATAATTTACAACTAATGATTATTAGTAGTTTTAGTCATAATTAAAGTCATAATATATAATTTATAGAATTCCTTTTTAAACTTATTAATTTTACATTAATTAAGATTATTTGACATTTATGATCTTTATGAAAATAAAATTATTACTTATTATCAATATATATTATATACTATATATAATGATATATTATTAAACTTACATTATTATATACTATATCATATATTATAACTTATGAGTTATTTTATATTTTACTTTTATATTTTATTACTTTAACTTATGAGTTATAAAATTTTATATAAATATGTATTAATATTGATATAATATTTTAATAAAATTTTGAATCAATAGTATAATTTTAAATTTGTTATGTATTATATTCAATGTTCAAAGAGTTTATAAGTTTCAATATTCACAGGATTAGATCCAGCAGGGCCATTATTCGAATCCCAGGATCCAAGAGCTAGACTCGATAAAACAGATGCGAATTTCGTTGACGTTATACACAGCAACGGTGAACAACTGTTGCTCGGTGGTTTGGGTTCTTGGCAACCTATGGGTGATGTAGATTTCTATCCTAATGGTGGCAGAATGCAAACTGGGTGCTCGAATCTATTTCTTGGCGCCGTTTCTGACATTATCTGGTGTAAGTATTTTTTGAATCATATAATTTTTATTTATGACAAAATATATAATGATGTTATAATGAATTATATTATATGAATTATAATGATATATATAAAAATCCTAATAATAAATAAAAAAATTTACAAAAAATAAATATACATATAAATAACAATGGATGTAAATCAATGAAATATTATTTAGAATTTGCATCTAAATAACAGAAATTATTTTAAAAAATCAAATATATTTTGTTTATAATTATATGATTATTCAACATATTATTCATTTATATTTGCATGATTTTGTTTCCATGTTTTATTTTTAAATTTTAATAAAATATTTTTTTTTTATTTTTCTCGACACATACATTTTTCTTTTATGTTATTTTATGTTATTTTCATTACATAAAATTTTATCATATAATATTTTTTTATATAACTTTAGTATATAATACTTTTTATTATGTAAAAACTTTTTTCTCGAATACATTTATATATTGTAAATTGTTTTTTGTTTTATACTTTGTTGCAAATTAATTGTTATATGTTCTTTTTAAAATGGTATCATCCATGACATCTATATAAAATATAAAACAAATTCAATAGTGAATTGTATTAAATATATGATTGCATTCAATATGTCAACATATAACATCAAGTTCATTTTTCATTCTGAAAGAAAACGAAAATATAAATTTTAAAACTTTCATAAGTTAATGATGCATAATGACATTCATTATTTACTCTTTTGTTCATCAATTTGTTTGTATTACAAGTGATCGATAAAATCTAATGAGAAGTAATAATAAATCAAAGATTAGAAAGTACTCTATGATCTTTTTCATCCATCATTCAGGATAGTATTACCTTCTCCGCAACATGGATCGAATTCTTTGTCCTTAAGAAAGTGGGTCATACTGCCTATATTGTGAAATATCGCCTAAAGATACTTTGAACATTCATAAAAATCCTGACCAATTTTGCGATGTTTTGATCTACGAGTATTATTCTTATTATGATTCAATAAGCAAAAAACAAAACAAAATGATAGAAATCATTAAAATATTGTTGTATCATCTCAATTATTATAATGAAGACATCGTTGCTCCAATCATTCGAATTTACATGTCATTCCAATTATATAAAATTATCCATCAGTAGTGATATAATTCTGTAGCATTATTATCAATAGTGATATAGTTATAACATTATTTTTTATAAATGTGGATAAGATATTTTACTTTAATATCATAGATATAATATTTTTTTAATAAGGATTACAAAAATTTGCACTTATTATTTTATTTCAAGTAAATTATAGCACTAGTATTATCGCATTTTTCGTCTATTTATTAATTATTCTCAATTCTAGAATTGAAAGTCTAATATGCTTCAGTATAATTAATATTATTCCAAAAAAGAAATTGCATAAAGAAAATATATAAATAAAATTTTTATACATTATTTTATTTAATATAAATATAATAAGAATGCAATATGATAATATAATATAATAAAGATGAAAACTACTATAATAGTGTTTAAATATAATAATAATATAATACAATAGCAACGAACAGCAACGAAAAATTTATTCCATTATAAAATCTTTGATGATGTTCAAGTTTCGCGATACTAATCATATAATCATTAACTACTAATATCCAATATATCTATTAACTATTGATACAATAATCAAATGTACTTATGAATTTATCTACTTCTTTAATTATTTACCATTTCTATTTTTTTACTTTTTAAATATTTAAATTACTAAATTTTCTTTTACAAATATAAAAAAAAAAATATTTTGTTACTTCTTGAAATTAACCTATTATCATAGCAATTAAATACGTATCATAAAACAAAATATAAACAATTTTTTTGTATCTCATTCATAAAAAATGTTTTGATTCTGATATTAATATATATTACTATTAATACAATATTTGTATAATATATATAATGTATACAAAATTCAATTCAAAACACAAAGAATTCTCTCGTTCATCCAATTAACTTTCAATAAACATTTTCATCATCTATTAACAGAATAAAAATTATAATTAAACATAAATTCTCTCATCAATCCAATTTTCAATACATACTCTTATCATCATCCACTAAATTCAACGTTCATATTGCAGCAAGCGCAGTCGAAGGTAGATCTTTGTGCAACCATCGACGAGCCTATAAATTATTCACCGATTCCGTCAGTCCCAAGTGTCGGTTTCCAGCGTTTTCTTGCGACAACGGGTACGATGGTCTTCTTCGAGGCGAGTGTTTCCCTTGCGGAGCGAATGGCAATGGCAGATCTTGTGGCGATATGGGTTATTACAGCAACGAGTCACCTGCTAGAGGTCAACTTTATCTGGTAACTAGAGACGAAGAACCATTTTGTGCTCACCAGTACCAGGTGAAGGTGTACAACAGTCACAGCGAAAGACCTACTAGGAGTTATGGCAAATTGCAAGTGACTTTGGTTGGAGATGGATCTTTCAATGACACGTTCGCGATGACTAAGAAGGATGAAGAACTTATGGTTGGATCCGTGCTTCAGAAGATTGTCGTTCCGCATCCTGCAATCTCTGATGTGGAAGCTATTGAGGTAAGCTATGGATGGCAATGTTTGATCTAAAACATTATTGGATTCTCTAGAGCTTTGATTTGTACTAATATTTTTGAACTTATCATTTCTTATAATACATTGTATAATTTTTCAAACATTTCTACCTATAATAATGTAAAGAAAGTTTCACAGTCATAGATTTTAAATGATAGAAAAATAGAAAAAAATTTTCATTAATCAAATTTAAATATTATAATATTATAATGTATGATTTGATATATGTGTAATATATTTTTTATTCTTTTATTCTTTAAATCTGATCTGAATCCAGTTCCATACATTATCCTATAATAGACTTCTTTTTATCTGATGCTGTTTTAAATGATCAACAATTTTAAAAAGTAAAGATTTAACATTTTTTGATGATGAATTAACATTAGATTTTAATTTTAATATAATAATAAAGATGCAAGCTTTACATTATCCTCAATACTAATCTCAGAAGTATTTGATTTTTTATTTCTCATTTTGTTTTCAATATAATTGTAACTTACATTCTATTAACACTGATATTAATAATTGTTATTATCGTTATGTGGCTACATTCATAACAACATTTCGTTACGATTAGTTTGTTTGTAGTATCGATCTTTGCTATTCAAACATCTGTCTCTTGTTAGAATTATTTATGCTATTAAATAAAATTGATTTGAACATACAAGTACTATTCTCTATCTTTAAAAACTGAGAATTTCAAATCAGAACTGAAAACATATTTTTTTTATTAGTCATTAATTTTCTTATTTTTAGCAAAATGACAAAGATTTGATCTTGCGTTTTCTAATTCTTTCAATAATTCTATCATTAGCCTAAATCAAGTCCATCACAAAACAATGATTCAATTATAGTATATAATATATAAAAAATATATCATAATTTTATTAATTAATCATAGTAGATAAGTTCTTGTACATGATAATATAAAATAAGAATTAGATAATAATATATAGAACTAATTTTTAAGAAAATAATCCTACAATTATTGAACAAATGCTATGGGTAATTTTTCACTATTTTATGTTCTTTTTGAAATAAATTAAACAATGTTAAAAATTAATATAAAGTTTTTATATTAATATGTAATTATTTGTGAAATATATGAAATTCAATATTCAATAATAATCAAATACTTCTGAGATTAATTCTAAAATCTGAAAGCGAATCTGAAAAAGAAATATCCTTATCCTTTTTCTTACATTACAGATCAAATACACGGCATATAGTGGTTGGATCTCCTCAGGCTTGGTGTCCTGGAGCATCGACAAAGTAGCCATAATCGACAGCTTCGGGAAAACTCTTTCCGTTTGCAGAAAAGGCTTGAGCTTAGAATCCGGCAAACCTGTCTATCTTCCCTTATTCTCTGGAGAATGCAATGTTTCCAATGAATCAGATAATTCAACTTCACCAACTCTAGAACGTCTAGTGCAAGACAAGCAAGGTGGTATAGGTCCATTCACCAAAGAGCAAAATTACGAGCAAAAAGACAGTTACTCGATAGAAACATTGTCCAAAGAAAGAACCACAGCATCTTTATCTTCATCAAAAGGTGTAGGCCCCTTTACCAAGGATCAAAATCTACGGATAATCGAAGGTAAAGAGAACTTCAAGTCCAACAACTTTGAGGACCTAGGCAATCGTCGTAGCAACAGTCCTTGGAACATAATAGACATATCTAGCGATGGTGATTCGAATTCCTTGGAAAACTCTGATTCTGAAAAAGGCAGAGGATTCTCTAGTTCCAACTTCTTCACCAAGACTTCATCTCCCCATCCTTCCGTGGAACCATCGACAGAGTTTCTTCCAGAGATTCGAGAACCAGTATTGCAAGTGGATAAAAAGGAAACAGGAAGGTCTTTGAAATTCCCAGAAATCACTGAACCTATTCTGAGGCCACGTTCTGCGAGACAAAATATCAGAAATGAAGTGCACAATCGTGAAAAACAGGATCAAATACAACAGGAGACTTTATCAACTTCTAGAGCCTTTACTGTACAATTCTTGCCTGAGAGGTTGGCTGGTATATTGGCACAGGCTGAAAGATACGCCAGGCAGACTCTTCTTCCTTTGATCTCTCAATATACGCCTAGTTTCGTGAGTGGATCTAGGTACGAGGAGCCCAAATACTTTCCACCTTTGGGCGAGATCGCCACGGAGAATTATAAAGGTTCTATTGAGTTGACTACGAATAGCGGTCAACAGAACTTTTCAATAAAATATAATCAAGATAATCAAACGAATGGAAATACTGAAACTGTCTTTAAGGAAGAAATGAAAACTAAGAGTCATTCTGATATTACACAGGTGATACCTGCAGTTGTAGAAGCAATTTATCCGGAGAAAGATGTGAATTCAAGTACTGCTATGGAAAGTAACGAATGGGTACCAATAGAACCATTCACTTTGAGCAGTCCATCTACATCTAGAAAGGATTTAAATGTTTCTAGATCTCTGAATTGGGAACACGAGAGGTATAACTGGTCCACACAGACAGAAAACAGTAGTTTGAGATCAAAGGTGGATGATTGGGTACCTATTACTATCAAAAACGAAATTCAGATTAATGAATCTTCGAATAACGTTTCTAACGAGATTAGTTCGACCCACGTAGTCACTGACAAACAAGTTGAATTTAGTCAAATGGAAGCTGCAACTATAAAAGAGTTTAGAAATAATTCTGAAGCTGTCACTAAAGACGAGAGGAAATATATACCTCTGACTAATCCAGAAATGAAGGAATTATCGTCAACGAGCTCGAATGACATCTCAGAAACTAGTTCTTCGAGTACTTCTTCGCAATCAACGTATTCTCATATTCAGAAGATTCCTAGGCCTAAGAATACGAGAAATAGTAAAGTTGGAAATTTGACGAGAAGAAGTATGGTCTTCCCTTATGCATATGAGAAGAACAAAGATCCTAGAACTAGATATATACCTTTAATTCCTGAAGAAGATTTGAAAAGGCCTCATTTTCCTATGGAAAGGAAACGTTAAAAATGGAAGTTTACATTTTTGAAAATTTGTGGAACTGTTGTTGAAAATTTTCTTATTGACTTCTTTCGTTATTTGTAGACATTGATTAATTGTTACATTTATTAGGATTCTAGAATCCTAGATACATTCATTTTATTTCTGAAGACTTGAGAAGGCCTCGTTTTTTATGAAAAACAAGCAGCGAATAACTGGAAATTTATGTTTTTAAATTGTGGAATTATCGTTGGGAATAATTTTTTCATTCAAAACAAATTTCTAATTTGTTATTGATTTTTTTTTTATTATTTGCAAATGTTAATCAGTTGTTAAGACCAGTCTATAATAAATCACAATCATAAGTTTTAAATTTAAAGAAATTTTCAGAATTATAATATTATTAGATAATTGTCTAAAATTTTACATTTATACAATACTGATATTAAAATTTAATATCAATAAGATTCGATTAAAGTTTTGAATAAAGTTTCCTTTATATTTTGTTAAACACAAAATAAAATCCAAAATAAAATAATTATAATAAATATTAAAAGATATTAAGATAATATTAATAAAAATATTACTTATACTTATAAAGTATAATAATGATATGAATAATAGTTTAATATATTGATCAGAACTTTAAGTTCTTTTTGTATTTTCCTAAATATAAGAAGAAAAAGAAAAATAAGATCAAAAGTTAAAATAAATACAGAAATTATAAAATATTGGTATAGATTGATATAAATTTAATCTTAATATGATTTGACCAGAACTTTTATTTCTTTATCATACTTCTAGCATATTGATATATAATTCCTAGCAATCAATGAAAATCTAGATTTAGATCTTATGATCTTCTTTTGATTTATTATAAACTGGTCTTTTTTGTGAAATTAATGTTATCAATATCATGCAATGTGGTAATGTCGTTCGCTGGAAATTAATGGCTTTACAAAGAACGCTTTAAAAATTGTTATTTTGGTAAAAATTGGAGCCTTAACTTTATTTTTGTATATAGGAATTTTTTTACAATATATATAATATAATATATATATAATATATATATATATAGCTTCGCAGAAATCTGTTTTTTTTATCTTCACATTCGTTATTATTAATTCTTAGTTGTTAGAATTTTTATTATCATCGTCATCTGTATTTTTATCCCCCATCAATGTTTTTATTTATATACGTCGAACAGACGATCATAAGAGCGAAAAATCCCCACTTTGTATATAATGACCCGATAATTATTCCCTCTTTGAAATTGCGAAACGACTTTCGATGAAATACTATTATTAATTTTCTCCTCGTAATAATATGTACAGCTAACTGTCTACATGAACCACATCGTTCACGATCGTATGGTCCACGTGGACTATAGTCAAAAAAGTATGGAAGAGATGATTTTTAAGTGGACTTCTATGTGTATCTATAATATACCTGTTTTTACTTAAAATAAATAATCATCTTTAAGAAGAAAAATGCGCCTCTCGGTTTTCATCCCGATTCATATTACTTTTACTCGTTTCCTCTCACACTTTTATATTATCTCTCTCTCTCTCTCTCTCTCTCTCTCTGCTGCTTGTCTCTCTCTCATGTATGTATACACACGCAGACATCTTTCTTTTTTTTCTTTTTTTTTCTAAACTCCATTTTTCACGAGCAACCAATTTTCAGGATATGCCCACTCCTGATATGTCCGCGACTATTTTAAAAATAATCCATTCGCAGTCCTTGCTTCTACATTTCTTCAGGTACCGATTGACGCGTCGAAATTGAACGCATCGTTCTATAAAAATCGATTCGATACAAAAATAACAGGTACGTATTTTTTTTGTTTCGACAAATGGGAAGACGTAAAATGTTGAAAAAAAATTTGCATGTCGATCGATACATGCGCTATTCTTCTTAATGAAAATTTTTTATCTAGCATTTTGAAAGATAAATAAAAAATCGAAATTTGTATCATTTTCTTTATTAAATCTTTATTAAAAAAAATAAATTTAAAAAAGTATATTTTTTAAATTATTATTAATGAATATTCTAGTCATGAAGAAATTTTTGATAATTTTTTATTATGACGAAGATATTCGTCATGTGAAAAAAAAACTATAAGTTTTTATAAACTTAAAAATATTATCAAAATTATTCTTATCAAAATTTGAGCTATAAAATTGTTAGTTTCTTCACGAAACGAAACCATCACATTTCATTGTAATTACAGAAGATACAAATTTCTAAAATAAAATTATATAATAGATTAAAAATTGAAATTAAATATTTCAAAATATCTTATATATTATAATATAACATCTATATTATACATAATATAAATATTATATTATTATAATTGAAAAACAAAAAAATAATTATAATTATATAAATAGATAAAATATTTTAATTAAAGAGAACGGCTCATGAAAATGAAAAGCATCATCATGAAATATAACGTATATTTACGTTATTTTCGTATCGACTCGACAGAGAAACGGAAAAAAAAAAATCATCTTGGCTTTGACAGTGCACTCCGTTAGGCAAAGAAGAAGGGACTGCGAACTTATCGAGAACTTACTACTTACATACATATTTAACAAACACGCAGTCTTATCAAATAGAACCCGTGAACGAACTCTGACAAGTAAAAAGATATAGTTGCCTATTATTATTATCCTAATAGAAATTTGGTTCGACTCGTCCCGCAATTAGGGCGACGAAACGATTTTCTTCGCGGTTGATTTTCTACGCGAAATAGCTATCCAAATAAATCCTCAACGTTCTTCGATACTTATACACAGTATTCTCTTAAAAAAAAAAAAAGAAAAAAAAATAAATAAATAAATTTCAATAGAATCGAAGATAATTTATGACGACTAAAAAAATTGAAAAAAGAATTCAAAATAGAATATATAGAAAACATATTTGATACTTATTGAAAGGATATTATTTTATAAGGATACCGTATCTGCGTAAAAGAGAATATTGCTTTCTTTAATTAAAATATTCTATTTAATATTTCAAATTGTAATATATGCAAAAAAATTAAACTTTTTGTTATTTTCTTTGTGATATGTTAACATTAGGAAAAATAAATTAAATCTGTTTTTAGATATTTAATAAAATTTCTAACCTCATAAAACTTCCTAACCTTAACTCTTAATGTGTTTCTTTAAAATTGAATTGAATAGCTATTGACTTAAATTTCAATATTACAATTTTAATATTGAAGAAAATTTTTTATATAGATAGAAAGGCAGCATAGAATTTCAATATATTTAAAGTAAATGAATTTTCAGAAATTTAAAATAGAAAATTTTAACCAAGAAAGGCAAAATATTCCTTGCATGCCACCTTGAATTCATTTCTCTGCCTTGCTAAGCTCTGAATCTACAAATTTCAATTACACAATTAAATATTTCAGAGTTATAAATTCGAGGAGGCGGACAAGAGATATGCACGCATGATTTCTTACACTAACTAAATATTCAACCATTCTTATTCATTTATTCACTCATTCAATTGTCTTTCCCGACAAATAATCAATGAAACAATATTTCCAATAGTTCGCTCGTTCGTTTCGCGTTTTATTAATAATTGTAATTACAGTCAGTCACAAAAAACTTTATACGAAAGAAAATTCATTATTAAATTCAACTTAATTTTAATAAAAAAAAAAATGTAAAAATTTTTATCTTTCTCACATTTCCATTATTTTTTCATTCTTTGAATACAATTTTACTTTCCTTTGAAATACTTATGACAAGGAATGAATATTTCATATATTTAATTTTGTTTTCTCTCAATAATAATTAAATTCAAAAAGTAAAAAAAAAAAACTAAAAAATTAAGAATTGATTTTCTTCAATGTTTTGTATATAAATAACAAAGTTTCAATAAAATAAAATTATCATTATTTTTAACAACACTTATTAACTAAATTTCATTTGAGATGAAATTTGTTATCGTTATACATTTGAAATTAATTTAAGATTAAATTAAGATTTTTGTGGCTAACTGTATATAAATTTTTCAAACAGAAGTTATGAAGTATTCACTTTTGTTCTATTATTCAACGCTTTATCCACTTTTTTTTTTGGAACACTTAAGTTATTAACGCTACGACATACAAAAGATAAGGCCGCCACGATAATACACTGACTAGATCAGTTTCATTTGCTCTCTTTTTCTTTCTCTCTATCGCGCTCGCTCTCTCTTCTTTTGCACACTCTCTCTCTCTCTCTCTCTCTCTCTCTCTCTCTCTCTTCGTGTGTATATATGTGTGGTGTGTGGTGTACGCGCGCATCGCGCATGTGTGTAGACCACCGTTCCAATTCTTTTTTTTCTTTTTTTTCTTTATCAACAAAAATATTCAGGACACGGTGTATTTCTTTCAACAAAATATACTATGTGTCTTGTATTGTATCCTTAATAAATCTATGACACGCAACTATTAGCTGCGCGTTGGGGAAGAATCTTTCGCTCGATCGAAAGTGTTAATTAATTAAAAACTTGTATAAGCACAGTATAGGCCCTGATGAATTCTTTCTAACTTACTAACTTACGCGATATTATACAAAGAAAAGACGGCACAAGAATAATACACAAAACATAAAACATAAATTGCATAAATCATCAACCATTTTATTTTTATAAAATGGCTATAAAAAGTATTTGCACATTTTATTATATATATTTCATTTAAGTATAGAATTTTTAATTGCAAAAGTTTCTTATCATTTAATAATATCTTTATATGATTATATTTTACAAAAATTTAATATTATGAAGGTGAAATATGAAACCTGATAAAAAGACTTAATTAGAAAATAAATGTACGTACTTTTTATAGCCATTATATAAAACAATGTTACGTAGGAATGGATACACAAAATTTCAAAATTTTTTAAAAATCAAAAAGTTTAAACTTCATATTTGTTTTAATTGATACAATTTCATCAATCTATTACAATAACTTATAAACAAAAAAAAAAAAAAGAAAGAAATTAAAAAATAAAAATAATTTTTTACAAGTTCAAAAAATTTCAGAAATCAAGATTCAGAAATTAAAATTTTAATTTCTAAAAAAAAAAAAAAAAAAAATATTTTGAATTTTAAAAGATTCAAATTCAATCTTCACGAATTTAAAAATTAAGTTTCAACTCGTCTCTAATTTAAAAATTTTTTTAAATTAAACGTTTCTTTTTCCTTTTTACTTTAAAAAAAAATTTTTAAAATGTACCGCCTTTCATTGCATATCGCCATAGTTCTCCATGTTTACCTCAACATCCTTGTTCTTAATGCAAGAGTAACGCGGCTGAACAATGTCAACTTCGAATATCGGCGTCTTCGAAAAGTAACGCGGTACAAACCAAGTAAGAGGAGACTGTTAGGAATCGATTACAATGTAAAATTTCTTTACAATGTAAAATTAAAAAAAAATTTTTTTTTTTCGAGCATAGATATAAATACAACGGGAAATTCATATTTCAATTTTCTACGATCGCCATTTAATAATCGATAAAAAGTCGGTTGACGTGGATAAGGACGGAGGTGGCTAACTAGGAACTGCGAGGCACTGCAAAAAGGTAAGAACATGAGCAGCGATTTCTATTGGCAATCGAATGCCGCAGTCTCAAAAATGAAACGTGTATTGCTTTCTTCTCGATCGCTCTAAAACTTTTTTCATTTCACCTCTTCTTTTTCTTTTCTAAATAGTAACGTCCTATAAGGAAAAATATGATAGTTTTAAAATTCTTAAGTATTTTGAATTACAAAACGCAAGAAACGTTCCATTTTCGTGCAAAGAACTATTGACGTCTAAAAGTGAAAGAATCATTTTTTAAAATTGATCTGTTATCGGATCGAGTATAAAGATATTTTTTAAAAGTGCACTAGCGAGAAAAACGCTCGAACGATGGTCGCACGCGAAAAGAGGAACTCGCGCCGACAGCTTCAAACAATAGTCGTGTAAGGACATCAATAATGTATGTAGATTATCAAAAAAGATCACAGTCGGGTTACTAGATTTTTTAGAGAAGCGTCCGCTGAACTTCAATAATTGACTGTATTTCCATTGGATTTGAAAAACCGGATAACTCGAATTTAAGTAGTTAATACTGACCCTGTTCAAATCCCTTTAAACCATTTCAAAGTCCAATGAAAATATAATCGTTCATTCGATTCCCCTAATTTTTCTTTCGCATGCGACCCGACCTTACTTAAGCGTTAGACCTTACTTCCTCCTCTGATCGTTACTTTTCTCCAATATTTTCGTCGCATCGATATGAGCCGCCACTCTTCAACAATTTCACAATCGTCGAAGCGTTTCTTCTTTATAGACACCTGTGTTTCCGCACGTGATTCCACAGATATCGGCAGAGAGAACCAAGAAACCCTAAGGAACGAATTCTACGACGTGCAAGTGACGTGTATCACTTTTTGTCAAACAAGGATAGTTTGCTGCGCACAGCACCCTCGCAAACGACCAATCTCTGCGCAGCTGAGATGTTGCACAGTGGTACAGAACCCTCCAAGCTGGCCTTAAGCAAGGTTAATCTGCTGGAGCCGGCATCGTAATCGGTTAAACGCAAGCTACCAGCTTGTTTTTTCTCAAAATATTCGACTATCTTGGAGATTGTTTTACTGGAAGACCCTATGCCGCTTAATCTGTCCTCCCAACAGGAATCACCACCACCTAGGCTGGCTATGTCCTCGGAGGAGTCGGTGTAAATGGAACTGGTTCGATGATCATCTAATAAGAAAAGACTGCTCGCAGCAGAACTGCTTAGAGTGGAGGTATGACGACGATTTGGTGGCTCTGGACTGAGATCTTCACCTACGCAGCTCCAGAAACCTGATTCGCAGCTGCCGCGCCTTCTTGGCTCCCATCCGTCTCGGAAAAGCGGATGCATGAACAAGCTGGCTGCGCCTACCTTCGTGGCCACCTGAAAAATTGTTTTAAATGTAATTGGACGTATTAAAATGTTTTTTTATATTTATTTTTAATTTTTAATTTACTAATTAATTAAAACTAGACACATCTAATTATTAATTTGTAAATTAAGATTTTATTATTTTAATTAAAATAAAGATCATTGTAAATCTTAAGTTGTAAAGAAAAGGAAAATGAGAGAAGAAGTTTTTCAAATCTTCAAAAGAATGCATTATTTGTTTCTTATTAATCTTATATTTTCAAAGTTACTCATGAAGGTTTGAAATTTTTGAATTGTCTTCATGATTAACTAACCTTTTTTTTCATCAAACAACTGCAATCATGTGGACCCAAAAACTGAGAATATGGTAGCTTTCTTATTGGCTTAAGTTTTTAGTCTGAAAAGATCGCAGTTGACCAACTCCTTACAATTTATGTTCTAGGACTTAGAATTGAAATTAGGATCAAAAATCAATATCAGGACTTTAAACTTAGGACTTAAGATCTTTTTCAGATCTATTGCAAACTGGTTAATTAAGATTTAAGATTTAGAACTTAAGATTTCTTTTTAACTCATTGTGACTAAATAATAGCTAAAAATAAAAAAGATAGTAATAATAAGTCTATAATAATGAATGATCTAAATTAGTCATAAAAACAAATTTTTTATGATCTAAACTTGGATTTAAAAACTATAAATAGTATTATTTCAAATATATAAAATATAGTATATTTTAAATCTTTTTAAAATTTATTGCAAATTAATTATTAGAACTTAAGACTTAAAATTTAGAATTTGTTTTTGATTAATTGTGATCAAAAAGTAAGCTAATTTAGAAGATCCTAAATCTTAAATTCTAACCTCTTTAACCGTCTTAATATCTTAGATCATAAATAAATTGGCCAAATACCATTTTTTCAGAATAATTGATTGCAGTTATTGTTTGATTTATGTCCTTTTGCAGATTTTAAAAATTGCTTCTTCCATCATTGAATTTTGCTATTGCTCCAATTCTTCACACAAATCCATTTTTCTTTAAGACAAATTATGACTTACTATAGAATATATTATATATACTGGCTTTTAATATTTAAATCACAATTAAACGTAAAAAAAAAAAAAAAGGATCCTGAAATAAGAAACAGAATTAAATGGAATATATCGATACCTTTCTTTCCCATTTTTTCCTGGCAGTAGGACTGCTAGGTTCCGAATTAGGTTTCTTTCTGTCCAAGATCTTCGCGATACTGTCGTTCTGCGCAGGTTTGAATTTGGCGATAACATCGGTGACACTTGGTCTAACATCCTCCAGAGATGGAAGTTCCAGACAACTAGAGAACAAGTCACCAAGGATTTTCTTCACACCGCCCAGCGCATGGAACGGATTCGCCGTCATAGGTCTGTAATGTGGATCCCTTCTGCTTGCCAATTCCGCTACTCTCCTTGCAGAATGACATCTCGCTTTGTCGGAAGGTGTCGCATTATCGCAACCTCTTGCATCAGCTGATTGGCTCCGAAGACGAGCAGTTTTACGTTTAGTGGAACGCCCTTCTCTTGTAATCTCGTCCATGCTGGACATGAGATTAGGATCCACGGATTGACGCTTGCCTATGTTGTTTTTAGATTCTTCATAATTGGTGATCATAGTCTCTAGGCTGGAGGTAATTTCTGGGAAGGTCGGTCTTGATTTTGGTTCATACTGAAAACAATGTATTGTGCCCAAGAATACACTTTGTATACATGTCGAGATGAGAAATTGATATTATAAAGTATTTTGTAATCCGTGTGAAATAATATTGTCGAATATACGAACTAACATATTTCAGTTATGTACAAGAAATGAATAGAATGTCATCATTCAAGAAATTTTGATTATCCGAATATTTAAGAATTTAAGAGTAGAATTAAATTTATAAAAATGAATTTTATTTTATTTAATATCCAATTGAATTCCTATTATCTAAATTAACTATTATTATTATAGTTATTTAAATATTATTATAATGTAATAAAATTGGAAATATATTTTATTACAATAAATATATTTAGTAAAAAATTAATTAATTAATTAAATATTAACCAATTATTTTTCAAAATTATTTCTATATTAATATGTTATTATGTATTTTAGAAAAAAATGAATGAAATATCATATGATAAATTCTTATTACAAAATATTAATATATTCATGGAATTCTTTTATGTATATAGATAATTATAGACAGAGATAAAAAAAGAACATAAAAATTTATATGTAAAAATATTGGCTTATTTATTAAATTAAGAATTATTTAAATTTATACCAAAGTGAATATTTAATTCATTTAATTTTAACATAATACATTTTGTGTCAAGCCAGTATTATGTGATTTGATCTGCAGATCGCGTGAGCGTTTGTTCATTACATTTGTTAAATTAATTAATTAAATAAAATGTGTGATATGTATGATATAAAATACAATAAACATTGGAACAGCCATTATAATGCATATTGCAATTTCCGCAATATTTTTGAATCTCTAAATATTAAATATTGAAAGATATATTATTACATTAATATATATTTTTTTTAAATTATACATTTATTCAACAAAAATAAAAATAATTGTTATAATAAAAAATTAGTTGAATAAAATTTTTAGAAAAAAATTGAATAAGAAGACAAAGATTATAATAATCGATATTTCAGATCGAAAGTGATTGCAGCGCCACATGGGTCATCGATAATCGATAATGCTAACGTTATAATATAATTTTATATTGATAGATGATATCAGAAAGTATTTCACAATTTTGATTTTAATTATAAACAAAATATCGAATATCTAAAAATCGATGATTCACATGATAAAAAAATATAATAAATAACTTCAATTGTTTATGACTTAATAAATATATTTCTTGAATAGTAATTTAATTTATCATGTACAATTTTTTATTGATTATATCAACTTGCGTAACTTTCAATGTAATTTATTATATATATATATAACTAAAATTAATTTTTCAAAGATATCCTATGAATATAAAGTAATATTTTATATAAATAAATACGTATTGTATAAACGATTTAAATATTATTATGAAAATTAATTATTTAAATTATTTAAATCATTATATAACGATTTAATTATTATTATTAAAATTAATTATTTAAATGAAGTTCTCAATATTATATATATATAAATTTCGACAAAAATTGAATAAACATTCCATTTTACTCACAGTGCAACAATTGAAGGCAAGCTGCAGGAAGGCTGGCGGCGGATCAGCTGCTGCACAGATTTCTGCCACGGCTAGGTAATCGAGGCCAAAATTATCCGACCGTGGTAGAACATCCGGATCGGCAGGCACACGGCCGATAAGCTCACAAACTACTATGCCGAACGAGAAAACATCTGATCTATGATCGTACCATTGACCCTTCAAACATTCAGGCGACATCCAATACGGACTGCCTACTGTGCTCAATCTGTATCCAGAGCTTGGATCTGGAATTTTTGCAGCCAATCCGAAATCTCCAACCACGGCGGTCATTTCAAAAGTGTTCTCATCCTTCTTGATCAAAACGTTCTTAGACGTGAGATCTCGATGGAAGAGTCCACGACTGTGAAGATAGGTCATGCCACGTGCTACGTCCTTTGCTAGATTCATTCTGATTAGATGGGGTAAAGATGTGTGCCTAGACATGATCAATTGCTCTAAGCTGCCACCGTTTATATATTCTGTCAGAGCATGCAATTGTCCCTCGTGAACGCAAACCCCCATAAACCTGAAACAGATGAAATGAATTTATTATTGTTTGTTATTTAACTGGCATCAATTGTCATAGTCATTAAATTTATAATTCTATATTTAAAATCTATAATTATTAATTAAAATATGTTATCTACATTTTTTTTTGTTTTTTAATATATGAATCATTCAAAAATTAAATTAATTTATTTTTTTTTAAATTATTAAATAATTAAAATTAAAATGTATAGTCAATGTTTAATTTTTCAGAAACTAAATGATATATATATATCATATATCTTTAACTTTTGAAAAATCTTAAGAATTTTGTAAAAATTTAGAATCAGATTTAATTTATTTTTCCTTCAAAGAAATCAATAAAATTTCAATTTTTAGATATACTGAAAGGATATTGAAGAAAATAATACAATATAGCTTAAATAAGAAATTTCAAATTTATATCTTATTCAATTATTAATTATCTTAATTTTAATTATTACTATTCTATCACTATTGTATATTGAATACATTTTGAAGTATTTTATTGCCATTTTTTAAAATCTTTAAGCTGTTTTATTGATATATTCAGAGATTAATAAGTTTTAAGTAATTCTTTTTTTAATTATTTTTTTATATTTATTTTTATTTAATATTAACTTGAGATTAATTTATTTTTAAATAAATCATTTTTTGGAGAGACTTATGTATTTATAAAAATTATTAAATACCATACAATATAAATATATATATTCTTAATATAATTGTATATGAATCTATTCTTGCTAATAAGCTCCTAATCATTACAATAAGTGAATCATATATCACAAAGCCATCAATCAAATCGACATGACAAAAATGAGTCTTAAAAAAAAAATTAAGATCTCGTTTTTCAGTCACAGGATTTTATTCAATTCACTCTCTAGGACAAGCACTGCGAAAATTTTTCTCAGTACATAATAATTAGCAACATTGTTGCTATTATTGTAATCATCCTATGAGATTGGTTAGTAGTTGCGAGACTCTTTTTCTCTATCCCATTTTCTTCTCTATCCTCGAGTTCTCATTACCGAAATAGCACGTAATCGAGGAAAGAGCTCGACTCCCTTGAAAGAAATCCACTTTGAAATCCTCTACATTTCAAGAAATTATTTTCTTCCATTCCAACCGCAACTCGAATCTTTCTACACATTCTAGCTAGCAATAAATATTTTATTGTAATTTTGGTTTTCAAATTATTCTCTCCTTTTTTCTATTTTTTTTTTTTTTTATACTGATATATGTATCTGAAGAATTATTAAGTTAATCAGAACTAAAATATACAAAAATATAGAACAGAACAAAACAATATACAAAAATTTTTTACAAAATTAATACTAGTTTTTATTGATATAGAAATACAATTGCATATGTTCAATTATTTTCATGATGAATTAACTTTTGTCATTTGTAACATCTGTGCAATGCACATACTAAGTAGATAATGCATAAGTAGTTTCAATATTAGTTTATATTCTCTTTTTTTTCTATTATTATTGATATACTTATATTTGCTTATACTTATACTTATATATACTTATATATACTTATACTTATATATACTTATATTTTTTTATATTCACTTTAATTACTTGTATCATTCTTTAAAATATTTCTGTTTTCTTTGGTAATACTCACAATTATAACTATAATTATAAACTATAATTTCAGAATTTAATTTGTTAGATCTCTATGATTAAGTTTACATTATAAACCTAAATATTATAGATTCTAAATAAACACAATATAAGATAGATAAGTAATATAAGTAAGAGTACCAAGAAATTGCAAATCTGTGATTGACAATAAATAAATAAGATATTTGAGTTGAATTTTTCAAGCATTGTGTACGATATTTACCATATTTCTCCCTCTCTCTTTTTTTTTAATTTTAAATGAAAAGGCCAAAGAACCAAAAATGGAGAAGGCGAGGTGAATATTTTTTCCAACGTTCAACGAGGTTTAATTACGAACCACATCGTGATTCTCTTTATCAATCCGCGCACGAAGCGCGAAGTCGTTTCGCTCGTTACTCATCTTTCCCTATAAAGATAGGCGACCTTCGTGTCGAGGATAACTCAGGACGAAGGTCTACGATCCAGATGTGCATGAACGATGAAAGGATGGCGAATACGAGGTGACGAATAAGTATTGTCAATTTTTATTCTAACTTGAAACTTGAATGACAGAAAACGAATGAAAATATTGTTTTAGATTTAACTTTGAGTGATATAGTGGATTATACAAGGTGAACAATTATGATGGCACGTAAATAATACTTGTTTCTGTGCTCTCTGAAAATTCAAAAACTATGGGATTTTTAAAGGCAAGGTGTTGAGTAATCAAAATAAACGCAAGAGTTAATACATGAAATATGATTTAAAATTCATTTTTTAAATTATAAACAATTTATTATTCTATTTTGAAGTATTATTATTGTATATATTTTTTTTATTTATTTTGAAACTGGTCCTCCAGAGATGATAAATATATCAACACTCTCTCTATATAACTTTTTCCTACTCAATTTATTTCTTCTCCTTTTAAAAACAAATACAACAAAGAAAATTTATCACAAATTTGTATCAATCAATGATAAACAGACTATAAAAAAAAAAAATAATTCATATATGAAAAATATATAAAATTATAAATTTAATTCAAAATTTTCTTCTAGATATTTCATTGTACTAACTTTTCTCTACAGTTCGTTTAACAAACTAGAAATACTTACACCCTTGTTAAACTCATTAACGTCGCCTATCTAACGCCATACCTCGACGCCAGTTTGTTTGACTCGTCTGCCAATACAATTTGTTAAAATGGAACCGGAGAGGAGCAAAATCAATAATAAATCTCTTCCCCCCTCCCTCTTCCCTTTCAAAAACGATCATATCGATACAATCAACATTAAAACAAATCGTCCACTCGCAAATACGCGACAACATCATTTACGATATATAATAGAATTAATAATTATCTATAGAAAATATTTTTCACTGTGAATAATAACAGTGACGTCAAATCAAAACTTCCAAACTCTTGAGCCGATATACGTTACACGTTGAACATCTTCAATACACGTGTTTTAATAACAATACGAATAAATCGCATATTTCCATTACAATCCGCACCAATATCGTCGCAAAGTGGCCTTTTCACGTGCACGAGAGGGCACGTAAGACGATTATGGAGCGCTCGTATCGATTCGCTACAGCGCACTCTATTAACACCCAACAAGCTTCCACAGCGTCGCTGGTTGAACGTTTAAGAGCCTGGCGGCCACGATTCGGGCCACGGAACCGGAAAATTCGAATGGGCCGAAAGATTTTCGTGACCTGCCTCCAATTAGCCTCAATCGAGCACCTGCATTTCTCATTCGAGAGAGAATTTTCTCATTCGAGGATTTTCTTGTCGATTTGTGCCCGATTGAATATTCAAACGGCAATTTTCTTTCTTTCTTTTTCTTTTCTTTTTTTTTTTTTTTTTTTAATGCCAGTGAAAACGTGTTATTACCTGATCTGGAATTCTGCTTGGCTCTCTGCTCGGTTTAATCGGAGCGAAATATGATTGATCACACGTTGCATTTATGCATGACTCTCGGTCCACAAGTGTGACACTTTTTGTTTTTCAATTCGTTCGATATAAATTATTGTTGAATTAATTGAACGGTGAATCGAAGATGTAATTATATTCAATATAATTTTAACAACTACTTAAGTAAATCATGATCATAAATTTAAACGATTTATCCTTTATGCTAAAAATAATAAGATAAATAAAATAAGTTAGAAATCATTTTATTGGTATTATTTGAGCAATTAAATTTCATTAGAAGTAATTTAAAATGCTATATTTGATTTAAAAGATCAACTCTTTAATTTCAGACATCTAATGAAATTTTAAAAAAATAATTAAAAATAAATTTATTTTAGTTTGACAAACTAATGTTATATGAAATTAACTAATTTTTTTATTGTTTATTATTAATTCATTCTAGAAAATATTTGAATAAAGTTGAACAGATAAACATTCGTACGAAATATATTCGAAGAATATAATAAACATTTTATCAAAATTTTATTAACGAGTGATCTCGTAACATTAATTGTGATAATTAAAGAGTTGTCTATATACTTTTGATAAGCTGTGCTACATAAATGTGTCATCGTGAATAATCGCTTCGAGGATCAGATTTCGAAGGAAAGAGAGGATAGAATCTACGTTGGAAAGGAAAACACGCTTATCACGTTCGACTCGACTGATTCTTGCCAGAGATTAGATAACTCTGTCGAGGTGATTTCGAGTTTAAGTCAGAAAGATCGGTCGAATCGATTCATTACATTGAAATATTAATGCGTGTTAAATAAAACGTCAATTAGGAATTCGATTCATCCATCATCTTCGTTTATATATATATAGTTATGTTAGGTGATTGACACAATGTTATCTTTTTAGAACTAAGATAATAATTGTGAGTAATTAAAATATTCGAAATATTCTGTGTTCTCAAGTATCTGAATTTTCAAGATTCATTGAAATTCTCTAGTTTCTTAATTATTTAATTCTCGAGCTAGTTTATTTCTAGAATAATTAATATATAGAATATATATAGGTAGAATAATTAATTAAAAATATAAATCTGAATTTTCAGCCGAGTTGTATGTAATTCTGAGATATCGATATCTGATATCTGAAATTAGGAAACGTGTTTAAACTTTAGAATTATCGATGCCTGTAATTTATACGAATCGTATCACGTATTATTTGCGAAGCAACAACGAGAAATTTATGATTCTTATCGAAAATATGTACAAAATATATCTCGATGAAGATAGCAGTGGATTTCTAACCAGGCTCGATTAAATCGCGATGAAAATAAATTACAAAGTAGAAATTGGCAGAACGTTGTGCTTCATGCATAAGAACTTGTTCTTGACGAAAAAAAATTCGACTCGTTTCATGCAAGTCTATATTCTATAGCGAACAGTAAACGAGGTGCGATAGACACGTGTAACCGTCGATTAAATTTCACTACACGAATGAATTAATTAAACGCGTCTAACGAGTCGACGTAATTAACAATAACGTGAATTTCATATATTTTCGTTTTCAACTTCGAATTTCGCGCCGTTATATATCATTGAAAAAAAAAAAAAGTTCGCTCGATATCGTCGCGACCTACGTTATTAACCAAAAAATTTCTCAATCGATTCTATCTTCCCTTTACGCGTTGAATCCTATTTTTCCAATTTTATAATTCCAATTCTAATTAAAAAACTATATTTCGATCATTCAATTCGAGACAAATTCCGAAAAAAAAAATTCACCGTTATATTTTCAATCATCTAACCTATTTACTCTGAAATTAACCCAACTATTTTTCAAATATTATATTTGAATTTCGTAATGCATCAACGATTCTAAACTCTCGATCATAGTGTATATCAAGTTTATCGCTACAGCCAAACAATCGAATCAGCGGCCGATGAATTACCAGTCAATTTATTTTTATCGCGATATCCTCGATAGGAGTATCGCGACTATCGACACGATTCGATTCGCACGCACGCCCGCAAATCGCGTTGCGAGTCGATAATTTTGTGCCGGAGCGGAGAGACCAGTGTGATTTTTCATTGGCTCGACTCCTCGCACTGTTATCGATTATGTTCGAGAAAAACACTGGTACCCGCGTTCTTCGGCGAAACTACTAGAGATAAACGTTGATACGTTCTAAACGTTCCGATAAGATAGGCGAAATTCTTATAACTGCGAACGATAAATATTATCGTCGCGTTCTTTCGTGATATTTCTCGATATCGATTATATACAAATCTTATAACATTATAAACAATAATTTGAAACGAAATATTTCTTAAGGTTTTCTTATTGTAATACAAATTTAATGTGATAAATTATACTGTAATAATAACATTATATATATTTTTTATTTTTAAATATTTAAATATTGTTCGTCTTTTATAAGAATATTTCTATGATAAATTATTATGTTATTATAATTACTATATTTTTATTAAATTAATATGATAAATTATACTTTTTAAATTTTTATTGATCTCGAATTAATCGAAGGTTGCTATATCTCGATGAGAATGGAAAGAATTTTTAAAAAATTTTTCACGATTTAGAATCGAAAGAATGCAAAGTATGAGTATTATTTTTTTTTGACCTTGAATTAATCAAAGGTTGCTACACCTTTATTTGCAAAATATATTTATCAGCAAATGACTATGGCTTTACAAGTTGAACTTGTAACAATAATAAAAAGAAAAGAAAGAAATGAGAAATACTGTACTAATCTCTGTAATCACGAGCCACGATAACAATCATTCTTCGTGATTTCGACAGAGGTTTAAGTTAACTTTCAATCACGTGAATATCAACGTGAAAAATAAATACATAATAAATAAATAGATTTAGGAGATTATTTTATAAGACTTTAGTGGATTTTATTAAAATGTTCGAAATATTGAATCGGCTCGGGCAAATTGCAATGATTATTCACGAGCACGCTCCAAGTAATTGGCGCCAAATATTTAAAATATCGATTAATTTCATAGTAGATGAATATCATAATAAATCTCAACCTTGCTCTAAAATCTAATAATGGAGTCAAATATATGCATCATAAACGAATTTTTCAAATAGATATATCGAATCCTCTACTTTTGTAAATAGCGTCAAATATTAATTTAGATCAAGTCGCGAATGAATATTTCGAAGAAGAAATAATTAAATAAATTTTATTAGGTTAGGTTAGGTTAAACGTAAATAGCGTCAAACATTGATGTTATTTAATCAAGTCATCGCGAATGAATATTTCGAAGAAGAAATAATTAAATAAATTTTACTAGGTTAGGTTAGCTTAAATTAGATCATGGTAAATAGATTCAAATTCTTCATAAATATTTCAAAAAGAAAAAAGTATTTTCAAGTAACTTCAAACATTGATCGAAACTTTGCCAGTATCTTATTAAAAATTCTTTGAAATCTCATTCAATTCTAGAATCTCTATGCAATTATTAAAAATGTACAACAGTCTAATTATTTTAATATTGAAATCAATTTTTCGCATACTATAATTCTCATATATCTAATTATAAGTACACTCGACTTTACATCCTTCTAAAATATATTTTTAAAACCAAAAAGTTTATATATTATTTCCAAAAAATTATTTCCAAACCGAGAATAAAATTATAATCAGCAAGGACCAAACACAATCAAAAAAACGTTCCACTCGATCCCACCAAAACCATCCAACCACATATCAATTTATATTTCACATTATTGGCTTATTAAAAATGTATCGTTCCAAACAAAATCGACGAAATTTAATCGAAGTTCCCTATCTTCCATATTCCATTTCTCTCTTCCTTCAAGCCTCCCCCCTCCTTTCTCCCTCTCTCTCTCTTTCCTCTTTCTCAAAGCTTCTCCTTCTGGTCTGGACATAGAGTCTTCACGGATATTTCGCGGTTTCCGCAGCCTTCGACGGAGAGAAATGCCAGAAATAAGATCCTCTCGCGGGATAAACACACACAAGCGGATCTGGGCCAAGCCGTTTATATCGTTGGAATGCGTTGTCGCCGCGGATGAGCCGTGTCTAGTCAGGCTGCGGAGCGGTTACAGGCCGCCATTATGTCATAACTAACGTAAACCGCGAAACTCTTTTTGGACGTTGCACGATTGGTGTGCAACCGAGAATCGACGTGATTTGCAGACGTGCTTTTGCACTTTACCTTGGTGGAAATTGCCCTCTCTGAATATAATATGTTGAAGATATATATTGCGGATCCCCGCAACAAAATGATAATACCTACCGTCGGTATAGCTCTCGACGCTTCGAAATTAAAATTATATTCGAGGAAAGGTTATTACGTTGCAATTGTTCGTACGAGAAAAGATTAACCGTAGTTTTAACAGCGTTTCTGAGATATTCATGTGAAATCATTACGATACATGATGAAAGATATACACGATGTGTAAGAGGAAAATTATTTATATAATTTGATTTATAATTGTATGATATTTTTTCTTTTTTATTACGAAGAATAGAACTTGTTGGAGGATCAATTCGAGAGAGTGAAACAAACAGAAGAATAGTACGAGTATACTAAAATAAAATATCGATCGAGGCTTATTTATTATGTGACAAGTATTTGAAGTTAATGCAAGGTGTTATACAAGAGATATATATCCTGTCGTATGAATAATTGTTGTATAAAGAAAATGCGTTCGATTTGAAAAGAAAAAAAAAGGAAAAAATAATATTTTGTTAAAATCGTTTGGATTTATAAATTATCAATATGCAAATGTAAAATTAAAACGTGTTGAATATATATAACACCTTAAATATTTATACAAAATGTATACAAAAATATTATCCTTATAAAACGAATTTAAACGAAATAAACAATGACGATACGAGATGTTTGAAATTATTTATTTAAAAAAAAAAAAATACCTCCGATATCCAACTATGTACAGGCTACTGAAACAAGCACGATACGAAAGAATATTTTTCAATCCATTCATATTCTCGATATCTATTCGACAAACGAATTCGAGTCGACGAATTAAAATCGAAGGAAAAAGAAAAAAAAAAAATTGACGGCTTGATTGGTTCGAGAGGCAACAAAATATTGCGTTGACTCTTGAAATTTTTTTCTTTTTTTTTTATTCCAATCTAGAGCTAGTTTCTATTTCTATCCTGCGACAACTCATGTGGTCCAGTTTTAATTTAAAGCTCCAGCAAAGAAAGCGAACGACACGCGTCACTTCCCCCGTGTTTTCTCTCTCTCTCTCTCTCTCTCTCTCTCTCTCTCTCTCTCTCTCTCTCTCTCTCTCTCTCTCTCTCTCTCTTTCTCTGTCTCTCTCTCTCTCTCTCTCTATCTATCTATCTATCTAGAGAATGTTTAAATAAAATAACAGAATATATATTTCGTGCACATATATATATATATGTGTTTGTATTGGAGGAATGAAAGTATCGAGATTGCATCTGAATCGAAGAAATAATAAATGGTCAAATTATTGATGAACGTCGATTGAGGAGTGTATCGTTATGGAGAGAAGAGAAGAAAGCGAAGTGGATTGCGATGTAGGTGATAATGAAATTATTCGAAATGTGTGTGATTTTTATTAAAGAAAAATATGTTAAATTTTTATAATTTTATTCTTCTATCTTAATTTAATATTATAAGTATTTTTTTTTCGAGATTATATCGTTACAAGATATTTAAATAAATAATTATAATCAATATTTACCTGATTTTCTTATTAGAGATTATCTGTTATGCATATGTGTGCAATTGTTGTTGAAACATTGTCATTATTGTTCGATTTTATATTGGAATTATTAAATATTAAAAAAAGAACATGAAATCGTGAAACTCTTTCTTTAATATAACTTTTTTATCGATTGAATAATGTTCGGTGAAAGAGAAAGAAGAATTAAAAATTTACAAAGATATTTAGTTACATTTCAACATTTACATAAATTCAAATTTTTAATATCAATAACAAAAAAATAATATTAATGAATAATTTTAATCCAAATATGGAATAGACAAACAACTGCGTGAAAATTTTTCAATCACTCAACTTTTGATTTTAACAAATTCTCTCAATAATAAAATTATAATAATAATGAACAGGAAATGAACACCAAATAATCCAATTAAATAAATAAAAATCTCTTCTCCCATGAGTATCGACAATATCATTTTAAAATTTCAAATGAAAACACGTCCTAATATTCAAATATAATCATTACAACAACGCGTATACCTATAATTTCTACTTCCAGTTTCTTCTTCTTTCGAGAAACGACAGAGAAAATTCGGCACGTGTACAAGAGAGATATAATTTGCTCGTCAGTCGAGTTTCTCTCTGTGCAAAAGTGGACCGGATTCGGACTCACCTGAGTATGTTTGGATGGCTGAGCTTGTTCATCAGCTGGACCTCTTTCAACATGTTCGGTCTGTTCGCGGGCAGCTGGTTCATCTTCAGGACCATCACCTGACTCGTCACTTTGTGAGTAACCTGGAAAATACGGATGCACAGATGTTCACTATAATTTCATCCATTTTACACGCCGTTTTGCCGCGAACCCTTGACCGTTTAAGCGTTTTCTGATTACGTTTAACGGTTACTCGAGGACCGATCTATTAGATTTGGATCTTGGATTCGATGTTATTGAAAAATAATTGGCAAATATTTAAAAAAAAAAAAAAAAGAGTCATCATAACATGTAATATTAACCAAGATTTTACACGATCATCGTTTAATTATTAAATAAAATACAACAAAAATAAAAGTTAGGTTAGGTTAGGTTAATTGGTAAATACTTAAAAAAGAATCAAGGTTATCATATTATATAATATTGTGAAGATTTTTACTTGAAGATCGTTTACTTAAATAATTAAAATAATTAAATAATATAATTAACAAAAGTTAAGTTATAAAAATAAAATAAAAGTTAGATTAAGTAAGATTAATTTAAATAATAAATAAATATTTATATTATAATTGTGAAGATTTTACACGACGATCATCGTTTAATTATTAAATAAAATTAACAAAAATAAAAATTAGGTTAGGTTAAATAATTGATAAATATTTACAAAAAAAAAAATCAAGGTTATCATACTATATAATATTGTGAAGATTTTTACTTGGAGATCGTTGTTTATTTAAATACTTAAAATTAACAAAAGTTAAGTTATAAAAATAAAATAAAAGTTAAGTTAGGTTAAGTAAAATTAATTTAAATAATAAATAAATATTTATAGTATAATTGTAAAGATTTTATACAACGGTCAATTAAGTTTAATTATTAAATAAAATTAATAAAAATAAAAATTAAGTTAAGTTAATTAAAAAAATTAATTAGGTTAGGTTAAGTTAATTTGTAAATACTTACAAAAAAAAAGTCAAGGTTATCATGCTGTGTAATATTGTGAAAATTTTACTTGACAGTCATTGGTTATTAAATAGTTAAAATTAATAAAAATAAAAGTTCAGTTAGGTTAAATAAGATTAATTTAAATAATAAATAAATATTTATAGTATAATTGTGAAGATTTTATATAACAATATCAATTATGTTTAATTATTAAATAAAATTAATAAAAATAAGAGTTTAAATTAAGTTAAGTTAGGTTAAGTCGTCACGTATAGAATAACCTACTGTCGATAATTCATTCGATTCGTATCGAATCGAAAATTAATGAATTTCACTCGTACTTGAAACATTTTCAAATGATTAATTTTCTCGAGGACAAAGTCTCGAATTTTATTACACTTTTCTCCTTATTTCTTCATAAGGAATCATCCTATTTCCTATATTTATACATATTATTCTGTCTCTATATAATAATTAAAACATATCTTTATGTTAATTCTATACTTGATATATCTTCATATTAATTCCATTTCTACTAGTTTATATTTCGAAAAAAAAAAAAATCTAAATTTTTGAAAATTGAAAAAATCTAATTTGAATAAGAATAATATACATATACAAGTATAAGCAATCGTTTAAGAGTAAGATGAAAAAAATGGAATGTCGACTTAATTGACAGCTCGTTAATAGCTCGCTCGACAAGAGTATTTATTATCGAGATTCGAAATGAGTCGATCGTTTCCATTGTGGATAAGAAAATTATTCTCTGATTAACCATGAACGTGAATAAATAAAATCGTATTTCGTATCATAGAATATGCGTGTTCTACGTTTTTACAGCTCGAAAACGTCAGATTTGTTCTCACGAGACAAGTATAATATATTAACGTGTCATGACAGTCGAGTATGCGTATAATACGATCAAATAATGGAAATCTAGATTTTTCATTTTTTCTTTTTTTTAATACGATTACAACGATTGCAATAAAACACGTATATCTAATTAAATAATTAACATGTGCCATGTATACTTATTTAATAGCACTTCAATAGTAATATCACCATTATTGTCCAATTTTTTGTTACCTGTTAATAATACCTGCTAATTTATTAATACCAATGAGGAAATTATATACGTGTGTACAATTATCATGTTATTTTTAATAAAATTACTATTTTTAAAAAATAAATAATATAAATTTCTTCTTGCTAAAATAATTTCTTTTCTCTTCCAATCATTTCCAATCGAATTAAGATTAATTTCACTTGTTAACTAGGTTTACTTAGGACATTTCTTATTTATCTATATCTATCTATGGACAAACGTCAAATTGATATCACAGTATTCAGAGATTAGAAGAAAATAAATTCGGAATATATATTTGTCTCATCAATTGGATAAAAATCAGCACGAAACGTGAACGATTTCTGCAATTTTTCAAATTTTCAAATTTATTATGGCGTCCCGCCGTAATAAAACCTAGCGTTAAAATCGAGTTACCACAGCTTAGAGAAAGGTGCATATCCATAATTTTTTATAGTTCTTCGTGGAAAATTTCATCAAAAATTCTAACGAAAATCTCTAGTGTTAACTAAATTTAACGCGATCTCGAAATATTGGCCGATGATGGTGGCGGGCTCCGCAGAGGAATTCGTAAAAGTGCGGGAGGCGGCGAGGCGAGGAGGCGTCCCGTTACGCGAGTCACTCGGCGAGAGCAAATTAAAAAGCGGAAGCAGCCCGATTTCGTGCGCAAGCCCGTTCGAGGATTTGAGGCTTCCACGGTGCGAGAGTCGTTGTAACGAGCCGTCGAGATGCGATAACACGAGTTTCCATATAGCTCCTTCGGGGGAGGGTCGAAATTAACCCATCGCCACTTATGAGATATATTGATTGTCGAGAGGATTTTCGATTTGAATTTTGTAAACAATTGATCGAATGGACGATTGTGGAATGGAGTGGTGGTAAGTATTCTAGGATTTGTTTTTTCAGATTTTTTTTTTTGAGAGAGAGAGAGAAATAAAAAAAAGAGGAGAAGAATAGTAAAATTAGAAAGAAAAAAAAAAAGAAGAAAATTAGTTGTGAATATGATACAAGTTGGAAGATTGTCACAATTGAGTCAATTGTAATTTGTAAATTAATCGTAAATTGTTTGAATAGGAGAATTTAATTGATAATTCTCAATAATTCTCTCTTTAGATATAATCCTAGGTTTAACGAGAATTAAGATATTATTTTAAATATTCTAATTAATCGAGGAATGGCTAATTCTAATTAATTTTCTTTTTCATTTTTATTAAATTTCATATAACATTATAGTTCTTCTTCAAGTTATTTCCTCAAGATTCTTTGGAATATACTTTCCTTTTCGTGTTCTTTCGTTTCCTTGATCGTTATGCATACGCCGTTTTGTGAATCACGAAACACGAGAAGATGAATCAATGAATAATAAAAAGGGATAATTTTATCTTCATTATGCATATAAACAAAGTTGGAGGATGTACATCAAAAATAATATTGATTTTTAAAGGAATTTAAAGGAAAAAAAAAATAGACAAATATTTGAAAATTATTAATTTTTCTTCAGTAAATACATATTTTAATAATAAAATGAAATAGTAATGAATTTTATGAATAAAATTGGACAAGGATTGTTATGAATTTTTCAATGGTAAAGTATATGATAATTTTAAAATATAGATATGTAATCTAAGCGATTTCAAAAGTTGAGTGGATGAATATATGTATTAAAATATTTGAATTAATTTGATTTTGCAATTATTTTTTCTTTAAAGCATAAAAATTAATATACATATCAACTAATAACTAGTATTCAAGAATTAACAAATTATGTTTTTTTTCTCAAATGTATATATAGATAAATACATATGTATCAGAATACTGGTAATTACTTTAGTATTAATTAAAATTCTAGAAATATTAGAATCTCAATTTTTATAAATTTTTTAAACTCATAGAACATATAAGTTCTTTTTTCATCATAAACATTACTTTTTTTCTTTTTTTATTAACTTCAAGTTACAATTACATAATAATGTTTTACTTTAAAAGTAAAATTGAATAAAATTATAATAATAATATTAGAAGACATATGATGCCAATATTTACTTAAAAATAATAAAAACTCACATATAAGTCTTTTTTCATCATAAACATTATTTTTTTATTAACTTCAATTCATAATGATATAACAATGCTTTACTTTAAAAGTAAAATTAAACAAAATTATATAGCTTATAAAAGTTTACACTTTCAAATTCAAAATATCAGAAGACATATGATGCCAATATTTACTTAAAATATTTACTTAAAAATAATAAATTCTTAAAACTCAGAGAACATGTTCTTTCATCATAAACATTACTTTATTTATTACAAATTCTTTTTTCATCATAAACATTACTTTTATTAACTTCTTTCTGTTTTTATTAACTTCAAATCACAATTATATAACAATGCTTTACTTTAAAAGTAAAATTGAACAAAATTATATAGCTTATGAAAGTTTATACTTTCAAATTCAAAATATCAGAAGATATATGATGCCAATATTTATTTAAAAATAATAAGTTCTTAAAACTCACAGAACATGCAAGTTCTTTTTTCATCATAAACATTACTTTTCTTCTTTTATTATTAACTTCAAGTCACAATTACATAATACTGTTTTACTTTAAAAGTAAAATTGAACAAAATTATAATAATAATATCAGAAGATATATGATGCCAATATTTATTTAAAAATAATAAATTCTTAAAACTCACAGAACATGCAAGTTCTTTTTTCATCATAAACATTACTTTTCTTCTTTTTTTATTAACTTCACAATGATATAATAATGCTTTACTTTAAAAGTAAAACTGAACAAAATGATATAGCTTATGAAAGTTTATACTTTCAAACTCAAAATATCAGAAGACACATGATGCCAATATCTACTTTAAAATTACTATTTTTACAATGTTGACATTTTAAAAATCTATTTTCGAGTAAATACTCTAAATTTTAAGTTTAAAATACAAGAAGACAATTCGAGATTGCCAATATTTACTTCAAAACATTATTTCGTCATTTCAAAAAATCTTACTTTAGAGTAAACATTACCCACATCTCGAAAATATCGATCTCGATAACTGCCTTCTCACGTTTCACATTCACATCGTCTAAACTTCCGCACTTGTGATCGCGAACACATACACAATCCCTCCTTACACATCATCGTGACAATTCCATCGATACCACCACAACTGGGTTAATTAATAATAATCGAATAAAGGGAAACCTGCGTGAACGATCGAAGAGGGGAGGGGAGGGGAGGGGAGGGATCGATCAAATGGAAAACGGAAGACGAGGAATGTCGCGAAATTCCGCGAGATAAAAAGTCGAGAATATCTAAAAGGAATCTGGCCAGGATTCCTTGGCAGTGGCTGGCTTAGTTGGGCCGCGGCCAAACGATGACGAATACTCCCAGGCCGGAGTAAACAGAGCGCTTGCAAATCGAGCATTTCGCGAAGAAAGAAGAGGAAAAGGAAAAGGAAAAGGGAAAAAGTGGCTACCCTCGCGAACTCTCCACACTCTCGTCTCGGTTCGAGAGAAACGATCCTCCTCCTCCTCCTCCTCCTCCTCCTCCTCCACTCGAATCACCTCGTCGAAAGAGAGTTAGAGAGCTTCGACCTCTCGAGAGGGTTAAAATCGAACTGATTAAACTCTCGATTACGTGTGGAGGAGCTGCCCTCGTAATACAAACGCGTCACGGATCGATTCTTCGATTTCTAATCCTATTTCGAAATCGGATTTTTTTTTTTTCTTCTTTCTTAGCTTTTTTCCTTGTTATTAATACTTTTACTGTTTAAATTTTGTTTTCAAAGAGAGGGAAAATGTTTTCTTTCTTTCCTTTTTTCTCGTCGAATAATCTATCTATTCTTCCTGTTTAAATTGAATTGTTGGGGAAAATTGAATTTCTTTTTTTTCTTTTGAACAATTTTTGGAAGAAAGGACATTATGGATTCAAGGTTACAAATTTTTTGAAATGGAGCAGGGATTGCTGGGATATAGAAAACGAATGTTATAAACAATCTTGTCATTTTTATATTTGCAGTCTTATTCTTATTATTTTTGGTTTTATTTTTTCTTAATGGATGTTTACTTAGATGCATATTCAAATATGGATATATCGATGTCAAGATTTTCTATTTTCACTTTTGGAGACGATTGCCCAGATTTAATCAGAATTACGCGTGTAATAATAGTTCAAAAAGAGAAGCTTGGAAATTGGAATTTTTGATTTATTTTGTGACTTTGAATTAATTAGAATAATTTACAACTGTTGTTTATTGCGTTTCATTTTTTGATTAATAAATATATTTTTCGATTGTAATAAGGATAGAAATTTCTTGATTACCTAATAGAGATTACCAGTTACAAAATTTATACACGCAAAAGTTGTGGCAAGTTTCGTGCAGTTTCTATATACTTGTTATTTCAACTCACTGTGGTAATTTTATGTTGACCTATGAATATATTATAATATATGTAACCAGGTTGGCCAAGTACACGTAATAGCAATTTTATTTTATTAGATCAGTATATTTTAAATAAAATACTGATAATTTATGTATGCGGCATTTTGGATTAAAAAATGTCACCTAATTTTAATAAAATAAAATTCTCTCTGAATAAATATTAATTTTACTACGAATAAATAAAAAGTGTCTGATAACCAATCAATTTAAATAATTTAATAATTCTGATATTAATATTAATATTATCAAATATAATATAATATATAATCTTAAATTTTTACAATTATAATTAATAATGAAAAGATAAGAAATGATGAATTATTGAACAAAAATACTGATTTATAGTTATTACGTCATATTTGTTCTATCATTATCAAACAGACACATCTACATACAATACATGACCTAACCTCAAACAAACAAAATTATGTATATCCATTATCCATTCTCATGGCATCTTCTAATTCATTCATATGCAAAATTCATTTCAATTTCATTGAACTTTATTCCTGAGCATAAGAAAGAGAAAAAAATTGTAAAGTTAATTATAAACGTTTAAAAATTATCGATTCAAAGAAACATAGAACTATAAAAATTCACTTAAGAAAAATAAATCTTTTGTAATTTTAAGTTTCATTCATTTTTACAATTTTTACCATAAATCTTTCGACGATATTAAAAATGAGCGAGTCAAGTTTCAAACATTTTTTTTTTATTATATTATTTCATATTTCTTCATCAATAATTCTATCAATATTAAACAGATACATTTAGTACATGACCTAACCTCAAACAAACAAAATTACGTATACTTTATTCATTCACAATTTCGAATCTTTCATATGCAAAATATTTCAACATTGAACCTTATTCCTAAGCATCCTGAGAGAAAGAGAGAGAAAGAGAGAGAGAAATTTTAAATTAGTCGTAAAAAACGTTTAAAGATTCGATCGACTGAAAGAAACAGACAACTATAAAAATTTCATTTAAGGAAAATAAATCTTTTGTAATTTTACAATTTTTTCCAATCTTTCAACGATGTTAAAAATGCGCGATTCAAACGTTCGAAGAATCAACGAATCGATGAATTATGAAATTATATATTGTCACGGGACGCGTCATCTTCTCGCGCAATAAATCGAAAGCCTGATTCAGAATCCTCGACTCTTCGAGACTTTCCACTTGACGATCTACGGTCTATAAATACCTCATTCCATCTCTGTTTGCATTTACACGTGCATTTGAATCCTCGTAAGAGAACGAGTATCATCCCGCAAAAAGAAGATGTGCAACATCCAAATAATCTTTTTCGCGAACACGAAACTATGCCAAATATTGGGTCGAAACGTACGATTTTACAAATAATTGT
Source organism: Apis laboriosa (assembly GCF_014066325.1). Lineage (NCBI taxonomy): Eukaryota > Metazoa > Arthropoda > Insecta > Hymenoptera > Apidae > Apis > Apis laboriosa. The sequence continues at coordinate 432,931 of NW_025223765.1, forward strand.
AAAATCATTTTATTTATGAAACGTTAAATAATATTTCTCGCGTGCCAATTTTCATAAACTCGAAAAACTTGTTGCGTGCTAATTTATTTTTTTATCGCAACGTTTTATTCAAGAGAAATAAGAAAATTGCTATGAATTATAACTCGATGGAATTCAAGCGGTTACATGTAGATTTAAATTAATATGCGCGAAAAATAATAACATGTTTTAATATCGTGCAATAATTAAGCAATGAAATATTTTAATTGTTAATAAGATTGTAAAATAGATGTTCATGCAAATTGAAATTTTTAAATTTTGAAATAAAAATCTGCTTCTAATAAAATATAAACATGCAATATATTTTTTTGCTTTCACAAAAATTAGCCAAAAATGACCAGATACTTTTATATAATTATAATTACTCTCGTAATAAGTAATAGATATTTCATAGTTTTCATTACTTTTGACCTAAATAAAAATCTGCTCCTAATAAAATATAAACGTGCAATATATTTAATTATATAATTATATAAAAATATCTGCTCATTTTTGGATAATTTTTGCAAATCTTTCGACGATATATTTTTTTCAAATTTTTTGCTTTCACAAAAATTATCCAAAAATGAACAGATACTTTTATATAATTATATAATTAAATATATTTTATATAATTAAATATATTGCACATTTATATTTTATTAGGAGCAGATTTTTATTTAGGTCAAAAGTAATAAAAACTATGAAATATCTATTACTTATTATGAGAGTAATTATAATTATATAAAAGTATCTAGTCATTTTTGGCTAATTTTTGTGAAAACAAAAAAAATATATTGCAAAAATTATCCAAAAATGAGCAGATACTTTTATATAATTATATAATTAAATATATTGCTCTCACAAAAATTATCCAAAAATGAGCAGATACTTTTATAATTATAATTACTCTCATTACTAATAAGTAATAAGTAATAGATATTTCATTATCAATTTTCATTACTTTTAACCTCACGTTTCACATCTTTTTACATATGCGCATTCTCTAAAATTATTATTTTTAACAAAACCATAAAACCATTAAAGATCTCGTTAAAAAATTGTACAAGTTAGTTTTCACCGAATGATCGAAAGGAAGTCGAGTTTCGAGTAAGAAGTCGCGAAGAAAGTCGTCAAATAATTAGCCCGGTTCGTTTAAATAATTCTCACTGTCTACGTCTTTGCGTGTTCACCACGCACTCCATTTCCATTGTTTAAGGCAGGAGAGGCAAGGAGAAAGCACGCGGTGATTATTGTACCGCGAGTGATTAATGGCACAGCACACATGCAACGACTCTTCTCTTTTCCTTTTTTATTTCTTCTTTTTTTCCTTTTTCTTTTCCCTTTTTTCCACGATTCGAAACCCTCTATTCTTCGTTTATTCACCGTGCAACGATCCCACAGACAGAAGCGGAACGAAGCGATCGATACGTTTCTTATTGACCCCTTTTTCCTTCGACTTTTGCCACTTTTCATGTGGATGTCAGTTCTTCACCGCTGTATTGCGGTTATGAATAGTAGATTCGAAGTTTGAGGATATCGGTACAAAGTGGTGAAATTAAAAAATATATATATACGTATAGTTTCAATATTTGGCAAATGGATCTAACATTTCTTTTTTTTTTTTTTTGTATTTTACGATTATTAAAAATATGAAAGTGTTATAGGATAATATTGCGTTTCATCGGTAAAATATAATTACACGTATCTATTTATTTTAATGACATCACTTTAATTACAATTATTTGTATTTAAAACTAAAATATTTAGGTATTTATTATAAGTCAATAATTTTAGATTCTAATGTATCATTTAATTTTATGTTATATTTTATTATGGTTAAAATAGAGAAAGATATTCAAAAGATTATATTCAAAACAAATTTTAAATATAAATGATTGTAATTAAATATATATGTATATAGTTATTTATTACATATACTTCTAATGTTAAGTTAGATTAGATTCAATTTTTTTATTCCATTCTATTTTATTTACATTTAATTTTACATTATATTTTATTATTAGTTAAAGTAGAGAAAGATATTAGCTAAAGGATAAAATAAGGAAGCTATAAAAAAAAACGATATTATACCTATAAGAAAATATTATTATTATTACTATTATCACTAATAAAAAATAACGGTGACTCGGTTAAGTTTGAATTTATTGTGCATTTCACGCTAGAATTGGCTCGAACAATGACAATTTACTTCCAGAGTATACTATATTACACTTGCGCTACGCTATATCATAATATACCATACGCTATACTTCTTTACCGACTAAACCGTGGACGTTAATGGAAGTCGGTTCTGCAGCGACAGAGGCCTTTCAGGGGTGCCTTTTCCCGGAAGCTTTTGAATCCTCGAAATCTTCGACGCTTCTCTTTTAATCTCTACATTCCCTTTTTTCTCGATCCAAGGTTCACTGAACTCCAAGAACGTGTTTTACGAGATATTTGAATTTTTTATTTTTTACGTCTTTTTTTGCCGGAGTCAAAACGAATCGTTACACGAATCGAAGAATTTTTAATGATATTTTTGTATAACTTTTGAACCATGATTATTGAGATATTGAACGTGAAACTTGAAGTAGATGATTGAACGAAAAATTGTTATTGATGATATTCACATTTTTAATTTTTCAATTTTTAAAATTTTTTTTTTTAGTTTTTATACATTAAATGATTTTCTTCTATCTATAATAATAAATAACGAAATTAATTAATTATCTCGGTATCGCTTCATTTCTTTAACAAGAAATTAAGCGATATCTATTTATCTCGACTAGACGCTGTAATTATGTATGATTTCACTTTTTATATTGCTTCTTTTTCTAACTCGATACACTAAATTGTACAAAATAAGCAATTGTTGTCATTGATAAGAAATAATAATAACGGCAAATTAACCGAGAAATTATAACCATCGTGATGATTAAAGAGCAAACTGTTGTCTTTAATAATCATATTCAACGAGGCAGTTTTTAAACCAAAAGTCCAGCAAAGGTCAACTGCTTCTATTTGTAACTGCAATGGAGTGACCAGTGGGATGAGAAATAAACGATGAGGCTATTTTTACAAGACCTCAATCGCGTGAATTATCGGGTTAATTAATGATAACTCGAACGCGTGAACTTTTACAATTACGGTTATTCCACGTAAATTTCTTCCATCTCTCGTTAGTGATGGGTTTAAATACATCGCGAGTATATTTGAACTTTGAAAAATCTGGAAAAATATTTCGATACTTTCAAGTAGACTTTTTAAGTGAAATTCAAATAAATTTTCTTTTCTATAAATTCGTGTAAAATCAATTTTTTTGCTTGTTTTTAAAAATAATTCTTGCATAATCCAATTGTTTATTAGAATAATAAATATATATATATATTATTTTTCTTAGAAACATTATAGATTTTCATGTTTTTAAAAAATTACTAAAGTGGAAAAATGAATTTTATTATATATTCTATGATATGTAATAATAATAATTATTATTATTATACAAATGAATTTTTAAATAATAAAAATTATCGATTTTTCAATCAACTCTCGAATATACTCGACATTATTTTGAAGCATAAAAAGTGAACTTATTCGTACGACGTTCACTTGCACACGACTCATCCACTACTCAAACCCATTACTTATCGTCTTCTTCGAACCGCAATTTTTTCTGAACAGATAACAATTTGTCAAGTTCCACGATTGGCGTGCACGATGAATGAAATCACAGACGGCCGAGTTGCAGACAGAGGGGGAGAGGCCTCGACATAATTAAAATCCACGCACTAATTAAAAAGGGGGAGAGTCGAGAGGGTTTCGTGGAAAGTTCAAAGATTATTCAGCGACGCGTGATACGAAGTTTTTCTCGGCAAAAGTCAACTCGGCAAGTAGGGTTACATTTAACACGAGGTTAACAGGGAAGTTTAACCGCGCTGCGACTATTTCTGTATCTTATTTCTTATTTTTATACGAGCTACAAACATTTTCGATTGTGATTTCTAAAAACTCTTTGTAACATTTTTTTTTCTAATACGTAATTTTATCGATTGCATTTTAAAGGATTGCGTAGTTTCAATTGATGGAAAAATAAATTATTTAAAATTTTTGCTTAATAATTAATTAAATAATTAATTAAAATTTATTACAATGATATATTTAAAAGAAATTCTGTCAGTTACGATGAATATGTTTATTACATCTTCTTTTGGATTTTTTAAAAATATATAATTGTTCAATAAAAATGTACGTTTTATTTGTTATTAATTTATGAAATTAATTCTTATTAGAATGATATATTTGAAAAAAAATTTCTAAAAGTGGTTTATTTTTCTATCTTTTTAAAATTGAAAGAAGTGAAAAACTTACAAATTTAAGTAATTGCTTTTTTCTTTTTTATTATAGATTCTTCTTTAAAATTATAGATATTAATATATTCACTTTCTTATTCAATTGAATAAATTTTTAATGAAACAATTCTCAACAAACAACAAATAAAAAAGTAACGTATCTCCAAAGTTGAAATATCTTCTAAAATAATAATATTTATTACCATAAATAACTCATTAATTTTTCATTCAGTTGAATAATAAATCCGGATCGATTAATTTATTGAAAAACACGATGATTCCATTTGTTTAAAAAATAAATAAATAAATAAATAAATTTGACCTTCGCGTGTGTTTCAAATCCATCCACTTAAAATTATAATATTTTCCCTTCCATATCGTACAAGTTTTTTTCACGAAATGAATAATTTATTTGATGCTCTCATTTACAAGATATGTATTTCTCAATACGTATTATATGGAACATGTTGGCGATTCCAAACTTTTGATAAGTGTAATGTAACGCAGCTGACGCGAATAGAGGCAATGAATGAATACGTTATGCGCCACGATGGAGGTTTTTTTTTTTTTTTTTTTAAGTGTTTAGGCGTTTCTTTAGCCTAGGATGATAAGATCGTGGCTCGAGATAATGGCGATCCTAATTATTTTGCGCGGTGTGATTCACACGGATGCGTGCGAAAATGGAAACGTTATGAATACAAAGAGAAATTAAAAAAAAAAAAAAAAAAAAAGAAAGAAAGAAAGAAAGAAAGAAAGAGAAAAAAAAACAATTCAGAAAGTTCGAACTGTACATACACTTTCTTTGTTTAATTTATGAACGAATTTATAACTGTGGACCTAAATTGATTCTCTCGAGATTAGGATAATACAAGGAATCGTAGAATTGTTATTTTCCTGCTACTTATTTCTAAACGGTATTATCGAGAGATTTAGGAATCTTAGGAATGAATCTTTAGAAATTAAAAATACGTGTCACTATTTCATTAAGAATAATTAATTTTAACGGAAAAATAATATCTGTGTATACAGGATATTGATCCTGTAAACATCTTTTGAACAGTCTTTTTTTTTTTTTTTTTACCACATTGGAAAAAAATTCTTCTGGTTTTAATATAAAATTTGTTTTTAGAACTTTATATTTAATTTTTCACTATAAATTTAAGTTTATTAAGTAAAAAATAGTAAAATATGTGACATATATATAATAATTGATAAAATTTGCAAATAAATTTCGTAGCTATTATAGATTTTTTTTTTTAAATAAAATATTAAAAATACGAAAAATATTAAGAAATATAAGTAATTCTAATTTTTTGATAATATTCAAACATTTCAAGATTCGATACAACTTTATATAATAAAATATTATACATTATATTTCGAGTCGTATAATCTATGAGATATTATCACTACTTTTTATTCGAAATCTATAGAATGAAACGTGGAAATTGCCAGTGAATTTAACATTCTCTACAATGAAACAATGAAACGACAAAATTAATATCATTTATCTTCTCGTGTATAAAAAAAAAAAATGAAAGAAAACAAACCAAATATAATTCCACGTTCATTCCCGTAAAAGAAAGATTCAGAGATCTGGAAAAGGTTAGAAATGAACTCGTTTCAAAGAAAATGATCGAGGTTTGAAATCGCTTCGTGGAAATCCAGCGATTCTATTAAAAGCGATTTGCCAATTAAGAGCGAAGGCCGTGCCTTGAAAGGCTTTACAAGTTCACACTTTTTTTCCCCTCACGCGCGAAAGTTTCGAAGAAAAATCGTCGGCCGAATCGTTCGTATGAAAATGGCGGCCGCGCGGCGACTTATCGAAAAGTCGATCGATCGATCGATTCGCTGGCAAACGTCGCGTATAATGGCGGCCTCGAGACGCACCGAGAAGGATTTCTCTGACGATCGATCGCGGGACACAGCGATAAATTTCTTTCTCGTCTCGCGCTACGCACTTTCTCTGACAGAGAGTTTCTATATTAATATTTTTTCGATCACTTTTTAACAAAAAGTTTCTCTTTGAGTGAACGTCGATCGGCTTTCCCCGCGGGAGCTTAATCTCTTTTTATGCTTTTAGCCGGACAATAAATTGCCCGGTAATTTGGTACCATTTGCAATCGTCGATTCGCTCTCGATGAAATATCGAGAGATTCTGTGCTCTGATAATTATGTTATTCTGGATAACTGCAATTTATAATTGTGATTAAAATGATGTTATTAGGTATTAATTTTAATATTTTGTTCGTCCTATGTTATTCGATAAGATATCGAGAGATTGTACGTTTCGATATAATTGTGCTATTTTTATGTATAATTTATGATTGTGAATAAAATTATTCGATGAAATATTTAGAAATTTTATGCTTTGGTTCTCTCTGATAATTATTTTATAATTCAGGATTGGAAATATTAAAAAAATTATTAAATTTATAATAATCTTTATCTTATCTGTTTATCTGTTTTTGTATTTTATTTATTCTACTTTATTTAATTATCGGAAAAATACAGAAATTTCATAAAAATGTTTTATTTATTTTATGTTGTTGAAATTTATATATTTTATTTTATTTAACGATTAAGAAAATAAAGAAATTGGTTAATATCATTCTTGATAACAAAAAATATATTTATTGAAAAAATTTAATTCTTATTTATATCACGTTAAGATTTATTTTAGCGCTCTTCTATTAATGTATATAAAATATAGTTTATATAATATTTATTATATTTATAAATTTATATATATAAATAAATAAATATAATTTTTAATAATTTAAATATATATAATTTATAAATAATATTATAAAATAATATTAAAATAATATTATAAATAATATTAAGAAATTAATTATTATATTTAAAAGGTTAATATTATAAGTACTCAAACATTTTTAATTCTTTAGTTATGTCATATAAATATGCCACGATCAAAGATAAATTAATAGTTAATTAATAATAATTATTAAAATGAAATTATGAAAATTTTTATGTGTTACTTTATTCAATCTATATACAAAAATAATATAATATAATATAATAAAAATATAAAGTTAAAATATTAGTTATATCAAAGAGAGACACAATATAAAGAAAAAATGTAAAAATGTAAATGTAACGAATAAGTTAATTATCCTTTTTAATATGCATAATTTTCTTTGATTTTAAATTTTAAAAATTAATAATCAATGTTTATCGTGGAATGTTAACGAATATAATATAATGTGACACAATAATAACGAGAAAAAATTCGTCCATTGTGGAATGCATTTTTAAGTAATAAATTATAATATTCAAAATATTAAAATATTTTTCTTTCCTTTTAAAACAGCTGTACAACAAGAAATATTTTTAAATCAAATTTTTTTATTCCAATGATTATAGCATCTCGTTAATTTAAAAAAATTAGAAAATACTGGTATCTTTCCAAACTAAGGGACAATTAAAATTGCATCGCACTTTTTTTTCCCCTCAAAGACACAACAACTTGTCGAAGTAAAAACGAAGAATAGAGAAGTGGATCCGTATAATTACTCGGCAATTAGTGGCACTAATTGCCACGCGAGGAAAGTTCGATTCAAAATCAACATCGTTAAAGAAACCTCTGAATCCGACAATTGAAGTCTGACGAATTTCGATCAATCAAAACGTGTTTAATCAACTGTTAAATTGTAAAAGCTGTTCAATGTCTCCTTTCAAGTTCACGAATCAATTATAGGTATTTATCATGAAAAGTTTAATTTAGATATTTTATATCATTTTTACTACGTGTATTCTGTAGATTTTTAAATTTAGGAATATTTAAATTTTTTATAAATACATTAACATCTATATAATATCATATATATAACCTAACCTAACCTAAAAAATAAAAGATTAAAAAAAGAAAAAATAAAGATTATTGAAATACATATATGTAAAATATGATAATAATTTTATCGAATAAAATTTATTAATAATATGATTCAAATTTATTTTTATTAATTTAAAACGATCGATATATGAAGAAAATAAAAAAAATTTATTCTGCAATTGAAGTTATTCTTCCATTAAATATTCTTCCATTAAATATGATAACTGATTTGATATGATATAATTATATATAATTATCCATAATAATTAAATTATATGTATAATTATATTCCTTTTCGTGCGTCAATGAATACAAGCTTATTCAAAATTAGCGCCACCGATCAATCGTGTAATGTACACGAGCAATTTTTTGTTCTCGATAGATTTACATGTCACTAGAATCGATTCTAATAAACGTCTATTTCTCACTAGTCGCGCGACACTTTCCTCGATTAACCGGATTAAATCGAGAATCACGAAACATTTCGATTTTGAAACGACATTTCGCTTTCCATCCAATTGGAAACAAGCTTATCTCGTTTTCGAACGAATAAATTTTAACAGGTTAAATATCCAGGCCAGATTGGGATTTTTTTCCACCGACCGAATTCCGATCTCGCTTTTACAGTCGCGAGTAAAAGTCAACCCGGATGAAATATTAAAGGCACCATCAATTGGGTGAAACTCGAAATTTTGTTCGATTACTCAGAACTGGAGAAAATTTGAAATGAGTGAAAACATATACAAGAAAATTGAAATATCTCCATAAACAAATATTATTTAAAGATACGATTTCATTTGATGTTTAAATTATAAGCAAGTGGCATTTATTATTTAAACTGGTTTTGATATAAATAATATATATATATATATTTATTTTTATAATAAATAATTAAATAATATAATAATTTTCTTTTGTTTAATTGAAATGCAATATGTATTGAAAGTAATTATATTCTAATTCTTATCATAAATATTTGAATATTCTTATATTGCAATAAAATATTTCAAAATAATATTTTTACTAATATATAATGTTATTATTTTACAATGATAATAAAAAATAAAAAATAAAGAAATTATTATATGCTATATTTCTTTCTTCAAAAACCACGTGACCGGCGTGAATTTTAGTACATGCTCTATATAATCATATTGAGCATATTTATCTTATACCTATTTAAAATATTATTTTTAATTAATATTTCAAAAACAAGTTTTTGCAATATCTTATAGAGAGAAAAAAGAGATTATTGAAGATGAAAATATTCTTTCATGATTACTTAGCAATCATGGAAGATCTAACTCGGAATGCAGTTTGGAGACGAAAGTTGTACATAACTCATAGAGAATCGAAGAGATGTAAGGCTTATCGAAGATTTCACTAAAGATTCAAGAAACGATTGATTTCTCAACTTTCTTAGTCTCCCCGTTTGAAAAATTATAATATAATTACGCACGAGTTTGTGATAGTTGTTAACATTTTTGTATAAAAATCATATTCGTTTTTACAGGTATAACGAATTCTCGTTACATTTTGGTTTCGTTTCATTAACGACGAAATAATGATTTAATAACGAACTAGTTACGAAACCATTGAATAATCCTCGCTTCATAAGTGAATTCTTTATTACCGACTGTATTTTCTATTATTATCCCAGTGCAAAATTAAATAATATATTAAAATAAATTATAATCTATAACTATAAATTTCAATAAGATCTATTCTATAATATTTGAACATATAAATTTAGCATAAGTCAAAACCATTTTCCAAAATTATTTTTTTAAAAAATATTTTTATCTCTATTTTATTTTTATACTTTAAGAACTGTCACTGTGTCAAAGATCCTTAAGAATAAATAAATACAAACATCATTCTTATTGATATTAACTATTAAATTATTATAACCTCAAAAATAACCTTTTCGCCTTCACTTCAATTCTCAAAATCAATCCTTCAAGAATTCACACGTTCAACAACTCTTTTTGAGAATAACTCTTCGATTCTTCCTTACAAGCTTACATATTCGCTAATATCGAGAGAATATGGCGAGAAATTTCATCACTTTCGAAATACCACGCTCACAATTAATTCAACCGCGGCGGCGTGAACTTCCGCGGAAAGAGAGAGGGATTCCTGATCGCGGATCGGGAATGAGCGAACCGCGGAACGAGGTGGCTGGCCTCGCTCCTCGGCTAATGAATCGGTCGTAGAACGAAAATGACCAAGGAACGAGAGCCCGTAACAGTGGCTCATTAGAGAGTGTACGTACTCCATGGCCAACGCGGCGTGACCGGCTTTCTCGTCTGTGTCGAGCATTCTTATTTCAACGTAAGAAGGAAATGCTCGGGCTTCTTCGCTCGCAGGCAAGGTCGGTCGTTTCTATCTGCGCACGCAGCCGTGTTGAAAAGAGAGAGAGGGTTATTGTACTTCCGACAGTGAAGTTAGCTGCGGCCTTTCGAAGGTCTTTTGTGGAGAGGCGACACCTTCGACCTCTCGAACGCTTTCGAACGATAGAATTCATTCTTTCGATCGATCTTTTCTATTACGTTTCTACGTTACCGACTAGAAAATTTAATATTTTGTTTCTTTTTTATATTGAATATTTTTTTTTAATTTTGGTATTAATTTGAAATTATTTTACAATTATTAATTATAGTTTCATATAAAGTTACAAAGAATATTCTCCAAATCGTTAAATTAAAATCCTTAAATAATTGTTTTTTGCTATTTAAATTTACTCTGAAGAATTAAAATTAATTTCTAATTTCTAAATTATTTTTGAATTTTATTTTTTTAATCATAAATTATAATTAAATTATTAAATTATTAAATTATTTATCAACAACTAAAAATGTTTTAAACAAAAGCGATTCTTTCAAAATTTGTTCTTTTTATATGAAATTATAATCGCTTATTTCCCATTTAGTTTTAATACATTCGTTGTTAACATAATTTTAATTTTTCTCTTTTCTGTTTTATTTTCATATCTATTTATTATGCAAGATAATTTTTTTAATATAATAGCTAGTAACTTATGCATTTCAAAATTTCACTAATAATATTAGTCTACAAGAGACTCTCTTATGCAAGAGAGCTTTGAGTACTTTTAAAGTTACTTACTTTAGAATCATAAGACTGTTACATAAAAGTATTAAAAGAAATAAAATTCGAAATTACATAGTTGATTAGAGAAAAAAAATTGATGTATTTTAGAGAAAGAGAAAAGCTGTTAAAATGGTTCATTGGACCGAGATTTGAAAAGCCGGATCTTTCGCTTGTCGGACCATTGCTTTAACCAATTAAGCTATCCAGGTCGTGGACAAATTCTCTCCCTTTTAATATTTAAAATTGCTGCTTGTATAACTCTGCAGAATATGCACATACAAAAGTGATAATATTTATATTAGCTTTTATTTTTAAATTTAAATAGATATTTTAACCATTATATATTTCAATCATTTAAAATTATGAAAGATATATATGTGTATACATATACTATTATATTGAAATATTATTATTTATTATTTTAAAATATGATATTTAAATGCAATATTGTCCATTAAATTAAATAATCAATAAATTGAATCAATATTTGAATCATTCATAATTAGTCAATTTAAATTAAATTTCCATTGAATAGGATAAATACTAAAATTAAGCAAAACTTATAAATTGTCTAATATAAAATCAACAATATGTAAATAAAATTGTCAAATGTCTTATTATTAATCTTTATAATTTCAATATAATATATAATATTTTGAAATCATGTTTGAATTTGAAAAAAAATTATTTATATTCATTATTTTTACATAAAAATAATCTATTTTTTGCCAATAATTAAATTAAAATTAGACACCAATTGGAAAATATCACATCTGAATCTAAACGATTAATCTTATCAAAATCGAATATAATCTTTTCTAACCTAACCTCTTTTAAAAGAAAATATATAAAAGAAAATTTTATTGAAAAATTTCGATTGAAAAAAAACTTCATTATTATTGAATAAAGAATCTGCTACTTACATTCAAAAAAAAAAATTAATCTTCGAAATAACTATTATATCTATCTTATAATTTAATAATCCACTAATATAAATTATATTTACTTTACATGAGACAAAAGGAAATCATCAAAAGTCAATTTTAATAAAAAAAAAAAAATAAAAATTGAATTTCATTATGGTTAAATAAAGAATATTGCACACATTCAATTCAAGAAAGAAAATAACCAATATTCGAAGCAACTATTACGGTAAAGCAACATTGGAACTGAAACGCTTAAGGGAAGACACACAGTTTCCAAAGACCGAGAAACAACGGTTGCACATGATCCCGTTGTCACAACGCTTACGGTATCCGCGCAACATTTCCACAGTTCCCTTTGATCTTAACCATCGAATATTTTGAACGCAATTACATACGTACAAAGCTAAAGTTTGCTTAATTGGTGCACAAGTTATATGGCAATTATATCACGAAGCATATTAATACCGTGTCATTAAAGATCGATCAACATAGCATCGCATGCGTTATTAATTACGATGTACAACTTAAACCGTATTTTAAGTTGTAAATGTGTACAATAGATCATAAAAATATTTATTATACAGTGAAATTCATCTATTGTGAAATATGTAATTTTAATGAAAATTTGTGCAAAGTGTAATAGGTTAGTTTTTAGGTTAGATTTTTATAGAAGATAAAATATTTAAACAGAAACATAAATATCTGTTATTTTTGGATTAATGAAATTTTATTAATATAGAATTTAGTATAAAGAGAATTATAATATAACATTAAAATATATATAATCGAATCCAAAATTTATTCATTATTTGTAAAAGATGTAATTTAAAAAATTGTATGTACATAAAGCACAATATATATAATGCAGATACAGATGTAGTATATAGATTAGAATATTTAAATGTAAAACATTTAAATGTAAAACATTTAAATATTTTTGATCTTTAAAAAATTGAATGAAGAAATTTTATTAATATTAGTTATATATATTAGGTATAAAAAGAGCTAATATGACATTAGAATAATATAATTGAATCATTTCTAGTTTTATATTTTAAATAAGATGTCTCAAAAATGTGGAAACATTAGTTAACTGGAAATTTCTAAAGTAATTTTAAGCAATTTTTCTTTGTAAAAATTTTCGTTTCGGTTTTGTTAATAAGTTATTAACAAAAAATATTAGCCAATCACACAATGCATAGATTTGTACTTTATATTGATTTAAACCTTTATATATATAAGATAGTCTAATAAAACCAGTACTTTACATTATTTTTGGAAATATAGAATAAACTTTATAAACAAAAGTTGTTTATTATAGACAAGACAGAAATAACTCTTTTGGAGGTGAAAAAATTATGGATATTTCAAAGTTATGTCTTCTTTTTTCAATGGAGTCATACGTTTCATATGAACATATTGAAAAATTATTATTTTAGAAGATTTTAACTTTGTTAAATTTATTCAAAAGATAAAGAAAACAGAAAAATATTATTTCTTGTCTTTTACACAAATTTTTTTATTTTATAGTTGAAAATTTTCCTTTTCATTATCATTATGAAATTATATTTAAAAAAGAAAAAAAAACGAAAACAATATTGAAACTGAGAATTAATTTCACTCTTTCCAAATGATTTTTTACTAATAAAAAAAATTAATCCATACTCAGAATGTTTCATACAAAACATAATTATCATTGATTTTGATAAATCGACTTATCATTAGATACTTTCGTGATCATACGTACATACATACACTTTACAAGATTGTTTCACGTACAAGTTGCCTTGAATTAATTTCACGTGCTCGTTCTACGCTTTTTCTCTTTCATTCTAATCGAACTATCGAAATTGTTTCAATGTTACCAGAGTTGATTAATGGCCAACCGCGATAAGAATTATGGAACGAGATTGATTGGATACACACGTATCCATACTTATAAATTGATTACATATTTTACCGACTGAGTAACGTTGTTTTTGACCTAATATTACGTTAGGTTATCCCGGTAAGTAATTTCGTTTTGAAAGTATAATTTATGTGGAAAAACAACTTACTTATACATACATACGTACACCTGGATTTTTTTATACGCGATACTTTTTTGCATGATTCATAGTTCACGTTTCGTTCACAGTTACTTTTTTCAATACCGAAATTACCAAAAATCGGATTGAATGATTAGATTAGATTTTTTTTTTTAAATTAAACGTGTAGATATTTTGGCAAAAAAACAATGATTTTTATTTATTTACTACGTTAATTTTATATGTGTATATTTAGATATATAATATATTATATAATATTTTTGTTAAATAAAATATTCGTATCGTTTCTATGTTTCAAATTGTTTTTTTGTTTCAGTTTGCATTGAACTCGAGTTTTATACTAAAATGTTAATAATCAATATCAATATCATATAAAATTGCTATGTAAAAAAAAAAGGCAAAAGATTTCTAAGCGTGAAATTTTTCGAGATATGCATCTTATATTTTTAAACAACGTTAAATGAAATATGAAAATATCTATTTCACGTTTAAAAATAGGACGAGTAATGAATACAAATTAGCAATTGTGCAAAGAATTTTATATTCAACTCAACTCATTAATGAAAAAAAATTGTTACTTCGAATAAGCCAGAATTATTTGCAAATCATCGCTCGACAAACGCGCGCAAACTGTAGCTACACAAACTTTCTCTAAAGCATCGACAAATACTCGCATTTCACATTTATTCGCATAAATTTTAGATAAATTGCGCCATTTTCTCGTAATTCGATGCAATAGTTGATTAAAAATTCAATCTTTTAAGTTAATCTTTTCGCTAAGATTTCATCGAAATTAAATATTTTTCGTGCGAATTGAATATACAGGGTGGCTCAAAATAAAAAATAGGAAAATTTTTCAAATACATATGACATTAAATAATTTTCTATAGCACATAAGTGTGTTATATATACGATAGAATATTATATGAAAGAAACATTTTTTTCATTTAAAAATTAATAATTAAGAAAATTAATCTCGCTATTTTTTCAAAAATCAAGACTCAAAAAATCGAAATTAAATATCCAATGTCCAAACAAAAAAATTAATTTCATTTTAATCGTATTTTCAAAAATCTTCGAACTCAATTTACTTGAAAATTGTATTCCATATTTTGAATTATAGAATTTTCACGATCTCATTTGTACAATTTATGAATTATTCTGTATTTAATCTCCGGATGATTAACTTTCGATTAAGCGCAAGTGATTTTTCCCCTCTCCAAGAATGAAATTTCTATTTCCAGTGCAAAGGAAACGTTTAAACGATAAAAAAAAAAAAACGAATTCACGAAAAAAAAAAAAAAAAAGAAAAAAAAGAATGGAAAAAAAAAAGAAAAAAAATAAAAACGGTCAGAGAAATCGAGTGAACGATAATATCGCGGCCTGTCATCACGCGTGTCATTACATGATAATTTACTGCATTTTCACCGCTTATAGTGGAACGGTATCCTCGAGCATAAAATGTAGAAATTACAATGATAATTATTATACGTTTCATTGGAATCAGTGATGCGATTCTTGAGGACGTGGTGATTTTTATACGGATAATGAGAAAGGAGGAGGGGGAAAGGAAGGAAGGAAGTAGGAGGAAGGAAGAAATATATACACGTATACACGTGCTTATACCCAAGTGTTTGGAATCTAGTGTCCCAGTTTTCCTTTCGCTTATCAAAGGCCACTCGTCCATGGTAAAGTTTCACATCGTAACGCGTCTACGGTTTTTTCACGGTCCTCGAATTTTTTCCGTTCTTGATTTCGATCAAAGAAAAAAGGAATATAATTTTTAAATATATATGTATTTTTACTTTTTTGTAATTATATTTTCTACGTACAAAAAAAAATTAAAATAGAATATTATCTTATGGTCTTATCACCAACATGATAAGTTTAAAAATTCTTCACTCTAATTACATGATAATTATAGCTTGTACTTATATAAATATTAATTATAATAAATATAATAAAAATTGTGAACGCTTGTGAATTTATTTTTTATAAAATTAAATATATTTTATTAATATAAAGTAGACGTAAAAAATTTTTGCTATAATTAAATGATATTTGTAACTTGTATAAGTATTAATTAAAATGAAATAATGAAAATATGCTTGTAAATGTATGTACAATGTATTCTGATTTTTTATAAAAAATTGCCTATTTTAAATTATTTCAAGAAATAAAAAAATGTGTCATATCAAAGATATTTTATACAAGTGCTAATAAAAAAATGTTAATAAATTGAATCTCATTTGTTTTTGCAAAATTAGCGATATTTATTTTAATTCAAAATATCGTTCATATATATATATATTTATAAATGCAAAATTGATATCTACTACGAAAAATTAAATTTCTCGTTCAATTGTTTTATATTTCGATGAACGCATATATTATATTTTTTATTTTTCTTATATGCATTAATTTTCCTCTTATAATCAAATTTTATCGTTTCCACGATAAAAATAAAAATTTATTGGAGTCTAAAGATCTTACTGATCTGGTGATCTAAAATCCGAATAAAATTCTTCTCGATCTATTTCTTCGCTAACCTAACCTAACCTAATTTAATTGAATTTATATACGTAACCGTTCGTGCAATATAATTTATATATCATTTATTTTTTCTAAAAACTACGAAACCAAGTCAATTAATTGACCTAATTTAATCTTACTTATGTAATATAACCTGTTTTATTACTCGAACATCGCATAATTTATATATAAATCTTTTTACAATTAGAATTACTAAATCAAGTCAGACCGATCCTAACTCACTTACACGTGTAACCATTCTTGCACTCGTACAATTACGATGCAATTAATTTAATAAGTTATAACTTTTTTAATAGAAGAAATATCGAACCAAGTGAAATTGACCGATTTTGTTGTTTTTCCAACTATTAAAAATTTTTATTCATATATAAACAATTACGCATATCCAATTATTTTCATAATGCCATATTATAACTCGAATAATTAACGAGGCACTTTTTAACTTATAACGAAATTCTTTACGTTTCTACAGTTTATTTATAACCTACGTACGAAAATTTTATTTCTCACTTTCACGCGGATTGTAAAAAAAAACTTTTCAAACAATTGATACATTTGATACGATACACAAAAAATAATAATAAATAGATAAAGCAAGAACAACAATCTGTATGCAACGTATTTCTCAAATTAATCGAAAAAAAGCGAGATAAGGTTCGATAACGTTCGAAAATAAGGAAGAAGATTTTAGCACTCTTCCAAGAAAATTCCAGCCGTATAATTAGCGAGTTACGTAAAATTCAAATAGGTTTTGCAAGGAGAGCGCGAATGGCGAGCGCGTCTCGGCCAATTTCATTTTATTCGCGTCGACGGAATTAGAAATAAGGAAAGTGTCGAGGTTAGACGAGAAAACCGCGGTGTTTGCCTAGAACACGGCGAGAAAATTTTCATAATGTAGCACGCGAGTTACGAAAACGCGCGAAGCGTTCGTCTAATTCGAGGAGTTTGAATGGGAAAAAGTTTCTCTGCTGCGGCAATTTTAATACCTACCTTTTTTCAATTTTCCAGTTTTTTTTCCCTCGATATATTTATATATATATAATAAATAAATTGAATATAAATATTATTTAATAATTATTTATAAATTATAAATATTATATATATAATTAAATAATTATATTAATTTATGTAAATATATATATATATATAATAAAAAAATTTTTTAATTTATTTTATTTATTTATTTCTTTAGTTTTCTTTGATTTCTCAAACGGGTTAAACATTTCATCAGAAAAATTATTTCTTTTCCTCATATATATAGTAATAAATAAATTGAATATAAATATTTAATAATTATTTATAAATTATAAATATTAAATATATATTTAAATAATTATATTAATTTATATAAATATATATATATAATAAAAAATTTTTTTAATTTATTTTATTTATTTATTTCTTTAATTTTCTTTGATGCCTCAAACGGATTGAACATTTCATCTGGAAAAATTATTTCTTTTCCTCATATATATATGTAATAAATAAATTGAATATAAATATTTAATAATTATTTATAAATTATTAAAAATTATTAAAAAATATTTAATAAAATATTTATAAATTATTATAAAATATTATATATATAATTAAATAATTATATTAATTTATGTAAATATATATATATATATATATACAAAAAAAATGTTTAATTTATTTTATTTATTTCTTTCTTTAGTTTTCTTTGATGCCTCAAACGGGTTGAACATTTCATCTGGAAAAATTATTTCTTTTCCTCTTTTTGTTGTCAAACGTGACATTCACGTGACCTTGAATGCAAAACAAAAAAAAAAATTCATAAAAATTAGGTAATATCGACGCAGGAAAATTTATTTTAACATTATTATTGTGCAACAAATGGCGACATGCTGGCAACAGAAACAGGAAGAAACGCGAAAGAACATTTTAAATGGTTATTTTTTCGAGAAAAACGATGAAAGTGTTCCTAGTTGTCGAATAGAGAAGCAGCAACGTTGTACGCGACACGGAATTTTCTACAAGGACGATTGCGCGGTCGAGGATCGCATACAACACGCAACTACGTTTCTTGTGCTCGAGTTGATAAAAAAAAAAAAACGACATAATGAAATACGCTTTATGAAGCATTTATAAAGTCATCGAGATAATGGAAGTTGATAAAGACGATTTCGTTCCAAGGTTTTCGTGGAGGAGTTGCACAACTAAACAAGTAAAAATGACACATTGTATATTTTAAGAAAACTGCAATAAATGGATATTAATAAACATTCTTCTCTGTAAAAAATTAATTCGTTTTCGTTTGAAAAGATAATAATTGGATAAAGAGTGTATATAGTTTATTGTTTTCGAAAGTGGTAAACAAGATCGATGCCACTTAAAAAAAAAAAAAAAAAAAAAGAAAAAAGAAAAAAGAATTATTTAGAAAGAATTCATTCATGATCATCGATTAAAGATTACGTTCAAAGTATCTTTGTTAACAACTTGGCATCGTTTTTATATCTCTTTGTATCTAAGATTACGGGAAACAAGAGAATCCCTGAGAATTTTCAAGTATAATCTGATTTCACGCGTTGAAATTATAACATAACTGCGTTTTTTTCTCTTTATTATCTTGTCGATCGTGAATATGATAAAATTAGTGTTGGAACAGAATTGGAAGAGAATAGATTTGAACATCGATAAATACGATATTTTTGAAGAGAAAGAATTGGTATTTTCGAAAATTTTAATAATAATTTTAATAATTTTAATTTTAATTTTAATAATTTTTAATTTTTAAATTTTAATAATTTAAATATTTTTTAAATTCTCTAATTCAAAAATGGAAATTGATTAAATATTTATTAGAAATTGTTTATTTATTTATTTAAAATCAATTTTTTTCCTATTGTTCTTGATCTAATTATATCATAAAATCTATAATTATTTGTCTTATAAAATAATACTGTTTTTCTTTGGTAATGAATTTATTGTATATTTTTACACGTTTTCAATTAATTAAGTAATAAATATTAAGTTAAATATTATTTTTTAAAGAAAATTAAAGTAAAATTATAAAAATTCTGTTCATAGCCTATAATGAAATGAATCGTAACTCTCACAATTTCTGTTATATTCGATTCATTCTAATATCAAAGTGCTTATAAATAAATTATTTATAAAAAATTTACAAATTTCTTCTCTCAGTCACTATTTTCGCCTCAATTACATAAAAATTCATAAATCACTCATTCCATCTTACAATTTAAAAACTATTTTATTCTTACCTTAGAAACCTTAGAAATAAAAAAAAAAATAAACTTAAAAATAAACTTTTCCTCTCAAACGAAATATCTACCATCTATCTATGCATTCTCATAATATTCGTTACCAAAAATCTAATTTTATTCCATTCTTTTGATCAAAATTTCACTCGTTCCTTGTCTTGCAATATTACAATACAAAACGAAATCTCTTGCACTTGGACACGTCATATCAATATGTCAAACTTGGCTCCATCGTTAGACAAAATGGTGAACGATTCGAACGAGGTGAGTGAAAAATTTTGGATTCGTCGAGGAGGAAGAGGAGGAGGGAGGGGAGAGAGAAGGAGAGATATCGGGCAAAAATAGATCGGTCGCATCTTTTCGTTCTCTCTCTCTCTCTCTCTCTCTCTCTCTCTCTCTCTCTCCCCGTTAACTCCTCCACTTTCGCGGCTGTTTTCCTCTTTCCTCGGTAAGTTTCGTTCAATTTCTGAGAGTCACCGTCGGATCACGATCGAGAAAGCCGAGAAAGAGAGAAATCTCCTCTTAACGCCGATTAAACGCATTTGTCAGCTGGTGCGCGTTCCACACTGCTTTTTTTTTTTTTTTTTTTTTTTTNTTTTTTTTTTTTTTTTTTTTTTTTTTAATTATATTCTCTATTCTATTGACCTCCTCTCGGAAGAAGAAAGAGAAGGAGGAAAGAAACGTGAGAATTGTGTGTAAACTACTCTACTGCTCGAAAATTTTAGATATCCACGCGCGCTTGAGAAACTTTCATGAATTATACATACATATATATATATATATATGTACTTGTAGATATAGTAATTGGTAAGATTAATTTTAACTATATCTATTATTAGATAATAGATAGAATATTGTTAGATTAATTCTTTCGTTCGAAAATTCGAAGTCAAATTTTAAATTGTACGTAAAAACTTTTTATCGATAATGCATCTGGGATATATGGCAAAGAAACTCGAATTAGAGTAACTTTTGTCACCGACTTGAGAAAGTTTTTGAAGCGAAATTGAATAAAATTGCAATCTTGGATGGATGAGTAGGGGGAGGGGGGAGCTTTTCTTGGAGCTATATGGCAACATTATTACTTCCTGTATGTACAAAGTATGTGCATATATGAACAGAGATAAGAGAATCTTTGGTTTATATACTTCATCGAACCGTGTCAGTGAGCAGATAATTTCGAAAAGTATGTTTCGAAAGTATTGATCCCGGGGAGAAACTTCGAATCCATTGGTTATCAGTCGTGGAACACGTTGTTCCAAATACGTTCGAAAACGGTCATGGACGGTTTGATTGTTCTAGACTCTTTTACAATTGCGAAACAATCATTTCACGTTTGATATTATTCCAAATATTATGATTTCGTAATCACGTGAAGAGAAAGATACTTTTCTTGTACGTGGTGTGCAATCACGAATTGTACGACGAAGAAAATGATAATTTGTCTTTTGACAATGGATTTATTAATTATTACAACTTTTTCTATTCGTTTTGATTATTTATTCATAGGTTCATCTAATCAGATTTCGAATACACATATTTATCATCATCAAATTTTGGAACTGGAATTTCATTATTTTTATTTTCCTCGTAATAACTTTTTCAAGAATTCATCGAACAATGATTATTATAGAAACATTTTAATGAAATACGATGATAAATAGAATATTAAATACAAAATAAAAATTCTCGTTACAAGTAATAATTATATATGTAACGAAAGATATAAATATTCCAGAATTTTTTCAAAACTCTTTTTTAGAAGCCTATAACAATAAAGAAAAAAAAAAAAAAAATCAAAGTTGAAGTGAATTCAAATTACCCACTAAAAGCGCGACGATAAATATGAAATATAAAAATCCCTCAAATTTTATTATTACTGTATCAGACATTTGAATTGCGATCATAAACGAAGCATAATAAATATGAAATATAAAAATTCTCAAATTACTGTAACAGATGTTTGAATTGACATTTCGAACAGCTGAAAGGATAACTTGGACAATGTGTATAAATTACATACAAAATGTTAGTGGTGTAACAAGATCCTTAATTAAATACGGAATATCGTAGCTAAAAATTGATTTTACGACCTTGCTGTAGACATTCAGGAAGAATATAACGCAACACGTTTTTGTTGATTCAATGGAACGAGAACTGGTTGTCCAGATGTTGTAGAGAGCGTTGCAACAATGATTGGACGAATTGACATGGCCATATCGAGAAACCAGTATGCCCAGTGTGTTGCTACGATTAAGGCGATAGATAAAATTCCTTGCTTCGAAATATAAATCGAGTTCCGTCGCAGGAATGCAACATTGTACACCAGGTTGACTTCTCTCCAACGATGCGTCGATAGAGAGAGAGAGNGAGAGAGAGAGAGAGAGAGAGAGAGAGAGAGAGAGAGAGAGAGAGAGAGAGAGAAACTGTATCAGTTCAGTGTTTCTCAACCTCTACTAAAAATACAATCGCTTTTTTGTTGTTATAATTACATTTACATTTACAAAATGTAATTATGTAAATTATGTAATAATTAAATTGCATGAAAATGGATTTTTAATAAAATAAATATGAAATTTTAAAAATTGAATAAAATATTTGTGTGTAAAAAATATAAAATATTTAATACTTGTTGTTTTAAAATCGAATGTTTTTTCTGTATGCTTTTTTTACTGTATTGTAATTAATATAATTTATTGTATAGTATTGAAATAAATAGACGAAGAAAATTTTCTATATAAAATTGTATATATAATTTACAGAATTATTTTGCCAAACTTATATGTGCAAAATATATGTACAAAAACTTTCATTACTCCTTACTTGTATACCTTTTTACTCTCACTTAACGTCAATAATTTTAATTAATTAATTATTGACATATTGATTGAAATCAATTTCATTATAGAACTTTCTATAGAAACAATTACAAATAAAAATAATTATACTGATCCTTAGAAATTATTTTTCAACTCCCTTAAAGTTATTTCATAAATTGAGAAATTTTATGTTTTTCATATACACAAATTTTAATTAAAACCAAAAATTTCAGGTTTAAATCAGGTTTTAAATTAAATTTTCTTGTAATATTTGGTACGTAATTATAAAATTCTCTAATAATAATGAATATATATATATAATACGAAAAATAACCGATGACCTAAAAGATCCCTAAAAAATCAATTTACGATTGCCTTAAGTCTGACTAATTAAAAAATACTGTATATAAACAAACTTTTATTTAAAATTATAAATTTCGAATTGGATAAATCTCTTTATTGTATACTAACTAAATATTAAAAATTTTAATTATAATCATAATTTTAATTTCAATTATAGAAAATTTAATTCTAAAATTTCCTAACTTTTAACAAATGCACGAGTATCATCGAACGTAATAAAAATAATCGAGTGACAATAAACGAGTAAAGAATTACTTTACTACCTTCTGTGTGATCTCACGACCCACAGGTTGGGAATCCACGCAATAAATAAAGGCGAGCTAGTCGATGAAAATTCTCTTGTAACAGAGTATCGTAGATCGAGCGAAGGAAGTCGTTTGCCAAAGTGCTAAGGGTTCTAGTCATGCGATACTAGATGTCGTTGCCAAGGGACTCGTGAAACGCGTTCCACTCACTGTGAATCCTTCCCAATTTTTCTCAATTCCTTTGATCGACTTTCGTGACTTTCACCATGCTGAAACTTTCGCGCCAATTGACTCTGCATCGTATCTCGCGTAACGACGATCCAAGGACACGACCTCGAGCGTCGAGCATCCATTCTCGAAGGAAAGGTATAATGACCTGGTAAAGTTTCGATTCCGTGCCGACACACATTCGAATGAAAAATAAAAAAGGTAAAGTATATAGCATTTGAAGCAAATTTTTGTATATTTTTGTTATATTGGGACTTTTGATTTTTGCCAAAAAAGGAAAATTATAATCATTTTCTACAAAAATGAATCTAATCTCAGTCATAATTTTCTTTAACTTACTATTTTCTTTATAAGATCGTATTATAAATATTATTATAAATTTATCGTATTATAAATTTATATAATACATTTATTTATATAAATAATTTTAATTGTATATTTTGTATGTTCCTAAAATATCATTTTTAGGATACTGTGATTCAAAGAAATATGTATTAAATAAGGAAATAATTGTAGTGCGAATGTAATTATTTGAATTTTGAATTAAATTCTGGATTATTCATCTAGAAATTATAAAAGGGTAATTCCCATATCTTTTTGTTATCAGACTATCTTTATTATCATTTAATCCAGTGATTACAATATTGATAATATTATCACGATGATGTAAAATGTACACTTAGTGATAAAAGTAAAAATATAGATTAATCATTTATGAATTTTTTTTCATATTTTTTATTATATTTTTTTATTTTTAGTTTTTACATAATATTAAAAAAAATTTATTATTATTTATTGATTTATCTCTATTTATCTTATTTTTAATTCTAATTTATTTATTTCAGGGGATAAAATGCATAAATAAATATAAAAACAAATCAAATTGATTAGTTTTAAATTTTTGTGTTTGTTATTATTACAAAATTGGCAAGTATTCCTGCCAAAATTAATATTAGTTTTTACTCATATATGTATAAGATACATATTACGCTTATATTAATAATTCTAGTGTTAAAATTCATTTAAAAAATTATCTTTCGTTTATTACAATTTAAACTAAAACTTAAAACCACAAAAGAGGCATAATAATGATTACAAATATCTTATTTGCATATATGACTATATAAACCCTATTTAAATACCAATAAAAAAAAAAGAAATCGTTTTTATAACTTCGTTAATGGAAAGTGATGGACAACGTCGATAATGTATACATTGTAACTCGACGCTCCGGGAGCCAGAGTTCAAAAGACTTTGACCTACGGTACAAATTGCAAGGACCCTCCAGAGGCGGTGGATTTATTTTTAAACGGAACGCTCGCAATACATCGACCGTAGGAATCGCCGTCGTCACTCTGCAGGCCGTACTCAATTTCCTGTTGACCTATTTATATCGTATCTAACCGGCGAG
This sequence comes from Apis laboriosa, assembly GCF_014066325.1. Classification (NCBI taxonomy): domain Eukaryota; kingdom Metazoa; phylum Arthropoda; class Insecta; order Hymenoptera; family Apidae; genus Apis; species Apis laboriosa. Next base: position 458,106 of record NW_025223765.1, read on the forward strand.
AAACGACGACTCTCAAGGTTCTCGAGTTCGATAGCTTCCGACGACACTAGAGGTGTGCGAGAATCCGAAAATCTCGGGTACCCGATACTCGGTTCGGTTCGGGTCAGATCGGGTCGGCTCGGGTTCTCGAAAGTATCACGTGACACGTAAATATCAAGATTCTCGAGATCTCGAGAATTCGAATCGTGTTTCGAGACGATCTTTGTCGAACACTCACTCGGTTGTTTGTAAACACTTCCAATTCACAATTGTATTTGACAATACTCATCCCGAAATACGATTACGAACAAAATTAATATTTCTTTTGAAGACAAATAGACAAATCATGAAAAAATAAAATATCTTTTGTTATAGAAATGGAAAATTTTATAAAAATAAATATTTATAAAGAATAAAGAAATCAAATGAACAATAAAAACTTTTTGCATTTTTATTAAAAATGCAAATAAATATATTATGTAAAATTAAAATTATTTCTTGTGAAAATTCTTTAATTTCTTCGCTTGTATTTGAATCATAATGTAACAATACAATGCTATTTTGGCGATTAAACTATAATTTGAGTAGTATAAAATATAATCGATGATATATAATATATACGTTATTGTAATTAATAATTATAAAATTATTGGTTTTTTAAATAATCTAGCTCATAGTATTTGCTATGTTCATTACAATCGATTTAAATTTACAGCAGCATTTAATTTGCGTTTGCTTTCAAAATAAAATTCCACCGTTAAAAAGTTAAACTTCTTCTATTGAACGATGCACTCGACGAATGTGTACCATGCAAATAATTTCACCCTTGTATTTCTTAATTCCAGTAATTATAGATTTCCTAGTATTATATTTTTTTGTCAACTCTACATCACTCTCACCACTTTCTAATTTCTTAAGTATTTTCGATTTCATTTATATCCAATGTTAATTTCAAATTGCTGTGCCAAAGAAAACGTCTATATTGTTGCAAGTATAGAAATATATACAAATAAAGTTCGGATAATAGAAAAGAATTTAAGTTAATGAATGTTCGAACAATCGAGATCGAATTTTTCGAAAATCCAATTCTGGCCTGACATTTTCGAATTCTCTCGATATATTTAGACGAGAAAGTGATCATCGACGAGCTGCCATTCACGAACTCTGGCAAATTGCGGGTTTTGTTACCCGCACCGGAAGTGGACCGACTTTTCATCGAGTGCTGCAGAATAGCAAGTATATACGGTCGAAAACGCTTGCAGGGTATTTCTTGATCACGTGGAAGAGAAAAGCGCGCGTGTGTGTGTGTGTGAGAAAGAGAGAGAGAGAAACGACGATGCTAGATGCACGGATAAGAAAAGCACCGGTTAATAGTGGTGGAAGGTAGAGGCTGAAGAACGTGCAATAGAGGAAGTGGTTGCGGACGAAGAGGAAATTGTGACTTATAGCATCCTTCCTGAACAGTGGATCTAAGTACGTGCGAACTGAAACCTTCTTCTTTATCACGTATATGTATACTAGTGTGAAACGAACGAATTGAAATTTTCTGATTATTTTTTTCATAATGTAAGAAAAAAATTTATCTTTGATCTTCACAATTTAGATGATATTTGAGAAATTAAAGAAATTATAATTTTTTTATTTTCTTTTATGTATGCTCCTAAATTTATTTTTTAATTCTTATTTGACATTATAAATTGATATGTTAAAATGTTTATAATATAAATTTGTAAATTAAAAATTCTTGTAAAATGATATTTTTCTTTGATCTAATTTGAATTTCTTCATTCAAAATTATTTTTATTTATTTAGTGAAAACAGAAATTATATTATTATAAATTATTGAACAAAAATATATAAAATCAATTGATTTTATAAATTCGTATTCGGTAATTTATAATAACGTAACTTTTTTTAAATAAATAATATATTTTGCCATGTAAAAATTATTATTAAATGATTGGCAATATATTATAAAATTTATTGATCAAATTCAGATTTTAATAGTTTTATATAAAATATTACTATGAAACGTAATTTTTATTTGCTTTTTCATCCTCTGCCAACTTGTACCATCTGTATTAAAATATATTTATCAATATATATTTATTCTTATCTTTTTGTTAAAGTAAATCAATAAAAGAAATTTAAAAAAAATTTTTATACTTGTACATCATTATAGTTATTATAACATTTACACATTAATTAATTAGATCAAATTACATTTCGTATTATTTAATAATATTATTCGTATGATCATTCATATAAGAATTTCATAGCATGAAAATGTTCATTAAAAATAGTATAAGCAAATATATTCTGTAATTATATTTTTGAATCAGAAATCTTATTTATTACACTCTCAAATTTTACAATATAAATAAGATATTACTTATATAGAGTAATTTTTAAATTTACAAATATCGCAAACTTAACGCGAAGATTTTCCACGAATTTTCCACGTTAACTGTTACACAAGAGTTCTTAAACATAAAGAATAACAACTTACTTCCAAGATTTGAATATCGAACAAACTGCAAAAAAAACTTCTGCGTCATTTCTCTGGCTGACGTTAAGCACTCTAAACGATCTAAATGTTCAAACAGCGCGTAAAAAATTCCATAACACGAATAAATAATAATCTGTCACGAAAGTAGCCTAATGTTTATGTACACACACAGAATACCGAAACGATGTTCTAGGTGCATAAAAAGTCGATGAGATGTAACCAACCTTGACCAATCGAGATAGAGACCGATTTTTCATGAAATAGCGGATAACGAATTCCTTTGGAAGAAGGAAAATCGTGATTCATGCAAATGTGGCTATACGTATCGTTATGTCACAATATTTTATTCGTGCAAATGCAAATTGGAAATTTTGTATTGTACATTGCTAGGCAGTCGGAAAAATATATAGTCTAACGAGATAAGCCAACTTACACAATATACAGTCGAGTCACACGTATTCTTATAATTGGCTGAGCCATTAACTACCACCGATATATGTCAATGTGTGTTACGTTTAGAAGACCGGCCATATCTTCAAAGTGCCAACTTACCAGCAAGGTACATATTTCAATCTTTGTGAAAAATGTGTAAATAAGTTGATGTGACTTAAAAATATCAATAGTTGTTTGATTTATGAAATTTGTAAATGTTTAAATATAATATAATACATAATAAATAAGATATTAATATATTTGTCGATTTTAATGGTCAAAATAAACAGAAAAATGTTGGTTAAGGCCTTATTGAGTTACAGATATTTTAAGTTAGTATTAGATAAAATAGGAGGATGGAGATAGAGTGAGACAGCTTTATCTCTGTCATATCCTCTTATTTTCTTTCCGTCTTCTTTCATCTAATGCAAATTTCAATTTATAATAAGCGAAATATATCATAATTAATATTTTTATGTATCAATTTTTCTATTTTTTTTTAGCTTTTAGAATCAATTTTTCAAAGATATCCCGATATCACGAATATGTTAATAACATAATATTATAATATATATACATAATATAAATAATAACATTTAAAAAAAATTGTTTATAACTTTGAAAATTTTATTAAAATCCATTTTTGCTAAATCTTTTTTTCAACATTTATCGAATATTATTAAAAATTCACAAATTCTTTTTTTTTTTCTTTAATCAATTTCTTATTATTATTCTATCTTATTTAATAGTACACAGTCATCATCATTATATAAATATTTTATGTAATACCATATTCATTTTATTTACAAAAAAATATTTCTCCATTTATGTTAAATAAATTAAACAATCTGTACTTTACTGTAACAAACAACAAATAATATAATTTAAGTAAAGTTATCAATTATTATTCAGTTATTATTCACGTTCTAACGTTCACGAAATTAATTAGAAATTAATTACATTAACTTGGAAATCGTCGCCTCTATTTCTTTAATTCTAAATCAAATTAAATTCAATGATCTAACTGATTGATCGATAAATAAAAATATATGGAAAAAATACGACACGGCACTTAGTTAAATTGGCTTCGGCATTGATTATTGGTTGTACCATATACGGAGAAGCTTTCTATATGGTTAAATGCCATTTTCTCCGACTGGGAACCGTTATCTCAATGACAATTTATCCTCCCGTTTACGATGGTATTATTATTAATTCACCGTCCAGCAGATTCTCAAATATGTACTTTCTATAAAAAAAAAAAAAAAAAAAAAAAATTCGAAAAGGAATTCAAGTATAGTAGCAATCAAATTTCGAATAATAAAATGATAAAAACCAATAACTAATGAATAATTATTTTATTATATTATTATGATGTTTAATAAAAATTAGGATTCATCAGAATCGCACGAAAAAATTAAAAAATAATTATAAAATATTGGCTTGAATTTATTATAAAAATATGAAATTTAACTTTTCAGAAGATAAATGAATGGCTTCTTGTATGGTTCAATTATTTTATTTAAAAATTAAATTGCATTTTTAATAGAAAACTAAAAATATATTCTAAAAGTCAACGCTTCGCGGCTAGAATTTAAATGAAAATTGAAATTACTAGGGGTCACTAGCGCTGCAAGTTTACTTTCGTCGAAGAAAAGGTGAAGCGTGATAATCAATTTGTACACGAAACCAAGATAAATAAAATTCACCTTGAAAATTACGGAGAAAAAATTTTTAATGGAAAAAAAAAAAAAGTCAATTCCTGAACAGCTGCTGCTCAAATAAAAATTACTAGAGTTGATAGCAGATTTCGACGAAAAGGAGGTCAAGCACGATAATCGATTGGAAAATCGAAGATTTGTATAAAGACGAAATCAAGATAAATAAAATTCACTTATAGTCAGAGATTATCGAGAAGAAATTAATTGCACACGTATTAACAACGAATAATCACACGATTAAGAATGAATAATAAAATTAATTAATACGAGTAAGTCTTAAGAATTATTGAATGCATTCATCGATATTTAATCATCGTCAAAGTGAATCAACTAGATAACATTATTTCCAATTAATAAATGTTTACACGCATACATAATATATATATATATATAAAAAAAAAAAATAATAATAATAATAGAGAAAAAAAATGAAAAGTAGAAAAACGAGAAAAAAACTCAAAGAGAAATTTTATATTTTTTAATAGTTATATTTAGAATTCGTATTCTAATTGCAAATTTCTCGCCGAATCGAGAATGTAATTTCTAACAAATATAATGTGCAATGTTCGTGATAATAATTTCATTACGAAACATAGCCGCGAATCAGAAGTGTTTCGAGCTAATTTAAAATAAACTTTGTAATTATATTGCTTTTCTCGATTTTATTAAGAGTAATCGAATTTTATAAAAATATGAAATATTGACAATTTGATATAAAATTTATCTAATCAATTGTGTGCATTATTTTTGCGTTATCTTTTAAGTATTAGATTTTTCATTACTATAAAAAAGAATATTTAATTCTGAATATATTTTTATTTCTTCAGTTTCTTTAAAAGATTTTTTTATAAATAGAATTTTTCAATGTATAATAATAATTTTTCAATTATGTCCACATAATATTGAACAATAGTATTGTTAAGAAAAAAGATCTTAAGAAACAAGTAAAAATCAAATAAGATAAAATTTAGTGAGGTTAAATTAAATTGTAATGATTTTTATCACAGTATTCAAAATTTATTATATAAATATTATTCAAATATGAAAGAAGATAATAACAATAAAAAAGATATAAACAGAGTTTTTTTTTATATTTGATGCTAAATAGCAGTAAAATATAATATTTTCTCAAAAAGAATGACTAAAGCACTTATTATCTTCAATAAAAAATAAAGAAAGCAGTAACTGCATTAAAAATATTGCTTCTTAAGAACGTTAGAAAGATTAAGGTTTTCAAAATTTACATCTCAAATCATATAATAATTATATTTGTTTCACAACTGGCAAAAATTAAAATATGTGAAAAAATATCTTAACCTGATATTTTATTAAGAAAATATAGTGTATTAAACACAAATGTTATTTGTTTAAAATCTTTTTCAACAATTAAAATTTTATTAAGAACAAATCAAATTTGAAAGAAATGGTTATTACTATTTTTCATAATAAAAATGAAAGATTAATAAAAGAATTATATAATGCAACAATATCAATTTAAAACCTGTACCATTTTCATAACAAATAATGCTCTAGATATTAATCTTTGCGGTTCTACGTCCAGCATGACTGAACATATTATTCTATTATAGTAAGTCCAATGTCCAGTCTACCTAGACAACGGTTTTATTTCGGTGAATCTTATGTTTAGACCAAATAGATTATACGTTCCGTTATTCGTGATACAACAGAGGATGATTTATCATGAAAAAAAAAAAAAAAAAATTCTTTTGAGTTGAAACTTTTTTTTTTGTTTTTAAGTAAAACAAATGAAAGTGAAATTGATTAATTGCCAATTAAATACGAATATAAATATCTACAAAAGCTAACATTACAAAACTAAGTAGAAGATATGGAAGAAACATTTTCTTAAATTAATTTTTGAGAAAATTAAACGACTTTTTGATCGAAAATATTTAATTTTAATTTTCTCACCATTCATACCCAATCTTCAAATTTGATTTACATAAAAACGAAGCCTCAAAAACGAACAAATTTTATTCTCTCTTTTCTGCTTACTTTTTTTTATGAGAAATCACTTTCTCTCCAATTATATCAAAAATAACGGAACACCCTCTGTATATTCAAATTACATTATCAAACTGTAATACAACATTCATATCTATTTTATTTATACTAAATAATTAAAAAACCTCAGAGAATTAATAAATTAAAAACTAATAAATTAAAAAAAAAAAAAAATGGAATCCTACCTTGAAGACCTCCGAGAAGAAGCCAGCGCCGATCTTCTCCATATAAAAATCGTCCAATCGGTTCAACGAGGCGACCGCATGCCTCAACGCCTGACAGGAAGCGCCCGTCCTCCTCTTCGTGCTCGTATCCTGATACGCATCACCGGGGCACACGTTCAGGTTGCAAATATTGCTCTCCATTTCGGTGGGCCGCCACGGATCACGGCACTTCTCCCTGTAATTCCTCGGCGAGGACAACTGCAGCTCCGTAGGAAGATCCTGGGGCAAACAGGAAACGCAGCTCTGCTGCAACGCGTCACCGTTAGACTTCATCCAATCCTTGGCAGGCGTCGACGTGGCAAAATCTCCCCTGCAGTTTCTTTGCTCGCAGGTGGCGGAGGTTGCCGAGGCGACCATGTCCACAATGTCGTTCTCGTTCGCGTGATACTTGGACTTCTGGCAGGGCTCGTCGGTCGACTGGATCACAGAAATGGCGGTGTAGTCCATGGACGAGTTGGCCGCCTCGTCGTTGGAATCGGAAGACCTGCTGCCAGACTTGGCCCCCGCAACTTGGCCACCCACGCTCCTCTGCGAAACAGACTTTCCAGGCAAATGTTGCTCCTTACCGGTGAGAAACTCGCGGCTCGGACCAGCGTGTTTCTTCACCAGCTTCGAGGAATCCCTCGGGCTACCCGCGGCGTTGTCCACGTTCAGATTGCTCAGGCTGGTGGAGCACAGCACCCTTTGCGACTTCGTGGCCGGTGCGCAATTACTCGATTTCCCGAAGTTGGCGCAATTGGAGTTGGACGAGCACTTGTGGCTCTTCAATCCCGCCTGGCCTCTTCCGTGGCCGGCCTCCTTGTATTTGGAGCAATTCTTGGCGCACCCGCTCGCCTCGCTTCTGCCGGCTCTGTTCACCTCGAACGACGATTGGGAAGAAAGATTGGACGAGGTCGGTTGGGAGTGATGGTCGACACCCCAAGCCTTCGACTTATCGTCCGACGGTTGCTCGAAACCGGTGCACTCGGTGGCCGATCTTCTGGCCTTCTTGTCGTCCACGGCGAGGTGACACTCGGACGACGTGCACATCTCCTTGCATCTCCTGACTTTGGGTTTATTATCCTCGGATAATAACTCGGGGGTCTCCTTGGGCCACCAGGACTTCGACTTGTCCTCGGAATACTCGTTCGAGGATCCTTCCTTCGCCCTCTTAGGCTTCGACTTGTCGTCCAAGGTGATGCAGGGTGGTGGCTCCAATATCACGGAGGCGTTGCAATTCTCCTTCGATCTCCACAGTTTTTGTTTATCCTCCATTCCCGTGGAAGGCGCCTCCGAGACCACGGGTACGTTTTCCTTGGGCCTCCAAGGTTTCGACTTTTCGTCGGTGAGGATGGGCGGGGCCTCGTCGACCGAGAAACAAGGAAGGCAAGTGGTAGCCGTCGGCCTGGCGCACGATTTGCCGGGTGCCCCATCGTTCGCAGGTGGCCCTGGTGTGTTCGAGGGTGGCACCTTGCCGAACATTTTCGCCGTTATTGCGGGAAGATTGAGCAGCTTGAGTCGGGACGGAGGGTCGCCGTCTCTGCGCGCCGCATTACACGGATTGTATCAGTCTTGTGGCTGGCCTCTGTGTTGTACGCTCGGTGCGTTGGGTTCAAAGGAACCTGGCCGCCGACACTCGACCAGGAAGACACTCGAGGCGACGAGCTGCGTCCTCGAGGCGATGGCCCGGCATCTCAGGATCAGATGATCGGTTCAGGGAGTTCGATGACTGTTGCAAGTGTTGTACGAGGGATCACATTTAAGAATTTTAACGTTTGAGCTGTTCGTACACGCGGAGTCTCTGTTTTGGCAGTGGGTGGGTCACGCGTCAAATGTACCACTAGGACATGGTCCTAGCACGGGACGCAGTGCGACAAGGCGTCGATGAACTCGAGGAGCACGTGGAACATCCGCAACGACGGAAGTTGGCACATCTCTCTTCTCCTCTTCGAGCGTTCTCGAAATACGGAAGGAGACTTTAAGCTTTTCTGGAAAAGAAATATGTATGTTATAAAAATTATTTTTTTCTAATTTTTGGAATTTTTTGAAATTTTTTAATGTTTCGATTGCTGCTGCGAGATCTTTGGTTGCTGTGAAATTTCATTTCTTCGAATTCCACTTGTATTTTAATCTGAATTTTCTTTTCTTATTATCCGAACTGTTATTCCTGCTTATGTAAACGTCTTTATGATAGAATTAAAAATGTGAAATGTATTTTTGATACAAAATAAATAAAAAATTTAGAAATTATTATTTATTTATAGTTTTTAAAACTGTTTCTAAATTTTTAATATTTAATATTATGTATTTTAGAAAAAATGAATTGTAAATTGTTCTGACAAATTTATGTAAATGGACTTCTAATACATGTATTCGTTTCATAAGACGTTTCATAAATTTGTTCTTAACTAATATACAAGTGTGTTTTTTCTAAGTAAAATATCCTTTAAGAAAAAAATATTAGAAAAAAGTGTTTTTATAAAAGTTTATTTTTATAAATTTTGTTTGTGTAAGAGGAATATTACGTAATAATATCAAAAATAATAAATTATTTTGTCCAAAAATTATTAATATGTAATTTAAACTTATTATATAAAATACAAGAATAAAGTGATATCTATTGTTTTACATTTTTTTTGTCTTTCATATGATAAATCTTATAAATTTATTCTATTCCGTTATATTTAGATAAAAATCTATATAAGGAGGACATTCTGTATAAAATTAAATATTTCAATTTTCAATTTCAGAATTTCGTCATAGCGTTAAATTTTCTTGATTCAAATAGAGATAAGTCAAAATATGATGAAACGATAGCCAAGTATTAAATCGTTCACTAAGTTTTATAGGTCACTTATAAATAATGATACACTACATTGAACTTATATTTCACATTATAATATTTCTCAAAAGTTAATCAGTTATAACAAAATAACAAATTTTGTAATATATCAATGTTCGATGATGTGCTGTTAAAATTATTAACAAAACGAAATAAATTATAAGTATAAAAATTCATTTTCTATTCAATCTATTCTCCAAACACTACATTTTTAATTATCACTTATTTAATATAACAAAAAGTGGCAAAAAAATCTTATGAAAATAAGTAAAATTTAATTCCTGTTAAAATAATTCGAATAAATCAATTAATTGATGCATAGATGTTATTTAAATTAAAAAAAAATTAAAATGAAATTATTTTAATAAATATTATAAAATAAAAAATCAACAAAATATAGTGAATCCAATATTTGTTAATAAAACGCTCAAAGTTTTTTAATTACAAAAAATTTATTATAATAAAAGGAAATAATGATTTATTGAATTAACCTTTCTGATATTTCAACGATGCATCATACAGAATTAAAATCTAAAAGAATTCTTCACATTAGATAGAGTAAGCGAGCATATAAATAGGAAAATTATTTCTAACTAATTCTTTTAATTGATTCAACTAATTCATGAAAAGTTTCATTTCTATTCTTTTATATAATACAGAATTAAAATATACCATATATATCCATCAAATTACGATTATTCTTACACCTTTTATACAGATATAAATTAAAGACTTTCTCTATTTATATATTCTCAGTGTACATACTTCCGTATAGAGTCAATGTAGCATGATGGTTCATGAATATTATAAATAGTAAAATTATTGAAATCTCTTTTTGTTGAAATATCTTTTTAACAATATACAAGAAAGCTTGTTAAAAGAATAGACAAGAGAAATAGTGAAAATTTTGGCGGTATGCATGCGGCGTTCCATTCTAATGTATATGCCAAGTTCTCAAGACCCGGGAATGCGGACAGATTTGTTAAATAACGCGGATATATGTATGCAGGTTGGCCGAGTATACGCAGTGATACATTAGACAGCGCGCACGGCAATTTGATTTACAAAGCAGTGCTACTTCTTATTCCACCAGTTGCGGCAGATGACTGTTTTCACACGCGAGAATCGCAATTTATGATAAAAGTACCAAGCGCAATTACGAGAGACTTATTATGTTTAATTGGTAGAATGTTGTCGCGGACTGATGCGTTTTTAGACAGCGGAAAGTCTTTTCTGTTGAGATCAAATATTTTGTTCCAATTTTAAAAAATTTTATCATTTAAATTTCATAAATCTTTGTTGTAAATTTCTGTTGAAATAATATTTAAATAAGAAATAAGAAAGACTTGACACTCTATTCAAATAAAAGATTCTCTTGCATTTTTCGTTACATCTTTAGTACTTGATTATAGAAATATAAATTACAATAAAATAAATTATTTGCAAAAATATAAAAATAAAAAATTCGATATATTATGTTTTGAAAACATAGAAAAACAATAATCGAAATAACATACCTGCAAAATTAAGATTGATGTATCCAGTGATTTCCTTTTTATGCTTTATGAAGATATTACGTCCTTCGTGTCAAAAATTCTGGGACAAGTCCTTGGAGAATACACGAGAACACATAAACGAAAACCGGGAAAAGCGCGCTCAGTGTTGCTGTCAGTGACAACACACTCGAGATAATACATTCGATCGCGAAAGTGGCATGAAACTCACTGGGTCTGTTGGCAACGTGACGTTAAGTTGATTTTAGAAGACCTTGAACCACGTGAGGGAATTCGAGCTCGCAGAAGAACAAGACGTCAAATACTGTCGGCAAACACGGACGAGACGGGAGGCATGACCGAACGGCATCCGCACGCTGTCACTTTTGTTTACTGTCCGAAGGCGAACATCGGTTCGAGGGAATCATGCGACTCCGACACGACTCGACGTTGATCGATGATGTTCGATTGCATATCGTGCGATCTCGATCTGCGATTCTTCCTGTTACTAGCGCGATTTTTTTAATCTACCACTCTGAACGATCGGTGGGTCGAGTAAACAGTGGGACACCACGCACATCCGATTTGAATTTTTTCGATAGACCGTCCACCTTGGAGTCACAATTATACACCACCATACGCACTATGCACGAGCGAACACCACACTTCTTGTTACGTGGATTGCTGTACACTGGATTTTCGTGAACGATAATGTTGTGCAAATTTTTCTTCGCGAGATTCTGAAAGAGACCGATTCACCGACAACGCCAGACGGCGGCCATTACAGAAATGAACTGCTCCGCCGCACGCCGTCTATCGGCGATAGCCGACGTTACCCCCACTACCTTTCTACTAATGAATCGAATGTAAAGACGGCACGCGTCTTTCGAATGTGCGCATCCTAAACGCGGAATTTTTTATTCTCCTCTTCTATACTTAAATTCGAACAAAACACGCAAGGTGTGGAATGAATATTAAGCAGAAAAGATTCATCGTATAGAATCAAAGACACGAATCTTTCTATTCTTTAGCAAACAATAGGAAAACTTTATTTTAAGTTCTTTGAAAAAAAAAGTATTTTCTATTATCTTTTAAAAAAAGAATTCTTAGAAACATTTCTTATTTATCGCGTGAATATAACATTTTATTTAATTTCACACAAAAATAATATTATTATTATGTTAATAGTTAGTATGAGAGAACGATATTACCATGAAAATAAGAATAGAGAAATTGTATCACTTGTTCAATGAAAATTCTATGAAACAACGATTTCACTGCACGAAATAATTTATGAGAATTTCCATTCCGACTTTACCGCCACGATCTCTTCTCTATGATGCCGAACAACTAGTTTTTGCGAAGCAGAATGAAAGTGTGAGAATTCTCATATGCATACAAATACACCTTTCACTGTCTTTCAACAATTTTCGGTTTCTCACATAACTACTTAAATTTCTCATTTTATTGTCAACGACGCAGAACAAATAACTTGACACATAATTTCATGAATTTTATGTGATCAAATTATTATCAATTGTCATTCTAATTTTTGAATTTTTTTTTATTTATTTTTCTTAAAATCAAATATAAATTTTATGAATTTTATGAATTTATTCATGAGTTTTTAATAAATTAGCAATATTAAAAAATAATTATATACATACATATAAATTAAAATTAACATCAGAATTTGTAATTTTCAAAAAACGAATCAAATACAAATGAATGTTTGCATGCAGTGCATGCAAGTATTCAATACATACTGTATACTCTTATGTTTACCAGCCTGATTCTTTCCTAACCTATCTTTTAGTTAATAGTTACACGTGATATATTAAAATATATTTTGGTTTTTTAATTTATTATTATTGTATATGAATATTGAAAATTAATATAAAAAATTTATAAAAATGGCGAAATTTTGTCTAAGTAAGTTAAATTATTATTAATTAATCAATTAATACAATTTATAACGTTCGTTGAAAGTTTTGTTTATCCTAAATTTTTTTTAAAAATATTTTTTTTCTATAATTAATTATTTTTATAGTTTTATTTATTATATTTATTATATTATATTATATTATATTATATTATATTATTATATTATTATATTATTATATTATTTATTATATTATATATATATTTGTTTTATTTGTTACTTATGTCATTTATTATAGAGAAACCGAGCAAACGAATGCCAGCTCGAAAAAGATATAAAATTGAGAAAAAAGTTCGAGAACACAATAGGAAATTAAGAAAAGAAGCAAAGAAACATCCTAAAAGTAAATATTATAACTGTATATTTGAATTATTATAGTTATAGATATTAATGATTTTTTGTTGTTTTATAGACAAACCAAAAATAATTGAAGTTCCAAATCAATGTCCTTTTAAAGAAGATATTCTTAAAGAAGTAGAAGCTATGAGAAAACAACACGAAGAAGAGAAACAAAAGCAACGTGAAGCTGCACGTCAAAAAAAACAAGAAGAACTTGCTAAAACAGGTTTGCAAGGATTAGTTTCAGCTGCAGAGAATAAACAACAGCAACATCAAGAGATGGAAATAGATACTCCACATGAAAAAATAAAAGATGCTTTAACTAAAGAGGAAAATTCATTAAAAGCTTATTACAAAGAATTCAAAAAAGTTTTAGATGCAGCTGATGTTATTCTTGAAGTTGTTGATGCTAGAGATCCTTTAGGAACTAGATGTAAACAGGTATATTAAATATATTATAAATATTAGATAAATATATTACAAATATAAGATATCTTAAATAAAGATAACTTATAGGTTGAAGAAGCTGTACAATCTGCAAAAGGAAATAAAAGATTGGTAATAGTTTTAAATAAAGCAGATTTAGTACCCAGAGAAAATTTAGATCAATGGTTAAGATACTTACGTAGTAGTTTACCGGCTGTAGCATTTAAAGCTTCTACTCAAGACCAAGCTAAGAGATTGGGTAGAAGAAAATTAGGGAAAAAAACTGAAAAGATGATACAAAGTGGAACTTGTTTTGGTGCTGAATTATTGTTGTCATTGCTTGCAAATTATTGTAGAAATGTTGGAAATGTTAAAACTAGCATTAGAGTTGGAGTTGTTGGACTTCCAAATGTTGGCAAATCAAGTGTTATTAATTCTTTAAAACGTAGTAGAGCATGTAATGTGGGAAGTACTCCAGGTATTTAGATTATAAGATTATAAGATTTTTTTATTTTATGATGTATATTTATATTTTTCTTATAATTTTTAATTTTTTTATTTTAAGGAGTAACAAAAGCTATGCAAGCAGTGCAATTAGATTCTAAAATAAAATTATTAGATTCTCCAGGTATAGTTTTTGCTAATCCTGGAGATAATTCAGATGAATCTTCAGTAGCTTTAAAAAATGCAGTAAAAATTCAATCCCTAAAAGATCCATACACACCTGCAACTGCTATTTTGAAAAGAGTTTCTAAACCACAAATAATGGAAATGTATAATATAACAGAATATTCAACACCTGATGAATTTTTTGCTTTAAAAGCTACCAGAATGGGAAAATTCAGAAAAGGTGGAATACCTGATACAATAGCAGCAGCTCGCAGTATTTTGGAAGATTGGAATTCTGGAAAAATTAGGTATTTATAAAACATTGTATTTTATAGATTATCAAATATAATAAACTTGTACTATTTTCTTAGATATTATACTGTTCCTCCAGAACAACCGGATTGTCACGTATCCGCAGAAATAGTTAGCCAAATCAGTAAAGAATTCGATATTGAAAGTTTTGCTGCAGAAGAAAAAATGATGCTTGATAATTTCGAAGAAGAATCTTCAAAAAAACAGACTATTGATTCATTATTAATTGAAAGTTCTGGACCAGTTCTATCTGCTATGGAGGTTGAATTGCAAAAGCAAGCAGTAAGTTAACTTACACATATTTACATATAAAATATATACATAATTCTTATTAAGATAATTATATCGTAATAATAATTTTTATAGCAAATTAAAATTCAGAATAAACAGAAAAAACAAATGGAAAAATCAAAAAAGAAAATGGATGAAACAAGAAAAAAGAAAACAGATCCCCTTTTTGAAATTGAAGGTAATCAGAAATTAAATAAAATGAATAAATTGCGATTTAAAAAAGAAAAGAAAGAACAAGCTAGAAAAGGTAAGAACATTTTTTTTTTTTTTAGAAAAAAAAACATATTTCTTCAATATATATTTTGCTTTATTGTTTGAATTTTATAGAAAAAGCAGCTACCAAGTTGGCGGGCCAACTCGAAGAATTCAACATCTCAGCATCTGATGATTATGATTTTAATACAGATTTTGTAGAAAAATAAATATTGTAAACATGTTTATTTAAGATTTATGTGTAAATAATTGACATGAAGCAATGAAAGAATTTTTTATAGAAACAATTTTTTAATAATAATCTTTTAATTACTCTAAAATTAGAGTATGTGATACAAATATTTCAAAATAATCAAAGAAAAATTATTAAATTATTAAAAAAATTATTATTAAAAAATATGCTAAAGCAAAAACTTATTGATAAATAAAAAAAGTGTCCAAAAGACCAATTATGATTTTTAAAATTGGATATTATTTTTTTTTTATTAAATTTTATTTTAACTCTAATGATTTGACATAATTCATAAAATATAGACAATATATGCATCGTGACAAACAATTATGATAAGAATCATTCGTCCATTTCTTCTTCAAACAGAAACTCGTATTTTATGAAACGAAAACTAACGAACTACTAATAATAAAAATATCAAAATATATAATTTTGTCTTTTTTATCCACGCGCAATTCTCTTTCCGCTTAATCATTTTATTTTTTACGTTTTAAATATGCATTAATATCAATAATTCATGAAAACAATTGCATTTTAATTAATGTAAATAATGTATATTTCAAATTTATTTATTCCACAATAAATATTATTAATTATAAATATAATAAATATTATTGCAATAAATATCAGGTAAAGTTAGTTTATCTATTCTAATAATACTTATCATAAGAAAAATGAAATTATATAGAGCTCATAACAGTTATAAAACTATATAATCAGCGTGCATGATAACTCAAAACTACCGCGGTTATACAATTCATGTCATTCGGCTATAAGTCTTCAACAAAGTAGCAGTAACTGTGACGAGTGACATTTAATACTTAAAATTAA
This sequence comes from Apis laboriosa, assembly GCF_014066325.1. Taxonomy (NCBI): domain Eukaryota; kingdom Metazoa; phylum Arthropoda; class Insecta; order Hymenoptera; family Apidae; genus Apis; species Apis laboriosa. Next base: position 474,505 of record NW_025223765.1, read on the forward strand.
CTCGTTAATTTTCACCGCACAATCGGTTCATTTTTCTCGAAATTTTGTTCACGTATCATCCGTTTCTGAAATAAAATAATAATGAGCAAAAAGGAAGAGGAAATTATTTTTCCGTTAAAACCAGTTGGTCCACCGAAAGTGTGGAAAATTATCGAAACTAAAAAGAAAGACACAGGTGCTCCGATAAAATTCTCTATTCAACAGATACCAGAAGACAGATACGAGGATGTAATTGATCATATGTGTAAATATTTCATCGCGGACGAGCCCATGTCTAATTCTTTGAGTAAGTCGTTCTTTTTTTTTTTTTTTTTCGTATATTTTTAATTGAAGCATAATTCTGGAACAAAAAAATTACATGGTAACATGATGAGACATTAAGAATAGATTACGACTATGTTCTTACATGACATTGTTATTCTATGTGATGTAATAAGAAAAAGAGTGAAGAGAATTATAATTTTAATATTTTTATTTGATTATTTTGATTATTTAATTCCATAAGAATTTTTTTTTAATTTTTATTGAAATTTATTTGAAACAATAGAAACGCAACTATGATTGTCACATTTTTGGATGTGATGAAAAAAAAATTTATAATTTTAATATTATTTATTTAATTTTATAAAAATATATTTCGTTTGTTTTTATTTTTCATAAAATAATTATTTATAATGTAACGTTTTCAAAAATAAAATAGCTCATACTATTCTGTTCATAAAAAAATAATTCTTTTATTTCTAGCAATACTATATAATGCTATATAATCAGGTCGGAATGTAGTTATCTATAAACAGATTAAATTTTATAAGCTTATGATAAATCATTCGTTTATGGTAATATCTTTATGTATGCCCACATTTCTTGAAAAATATCTTTTGTATGTTTTTAAAAAACAATAATACGAAATTTCTCGTGAAACTCAAAATAATTATATAAAATAATTGATAAATTAAAGAGATATATATAATAATATTTTATGAAATCATTTACAAAATGGTGAATCTTTTAAATGATATTGAAACCATAAAACGAAATGATGAGAATTTTGAACAAAGATTTTATAAAAAAATTTTCATTTATGATCATTAGTTATTTTTTTGTTCTAGTAGAAGAAGATATTTTAAAAAAAAGTCGAAACATCCAATTTTATTGATATTAAATTCCTTTAAATCTTTTCTATTACTTTATTAAAATTTTCTTTAAATGTGAATTTTTCTTTTTTTTTTTTTATTAAAATTAGAAACTCTTTTAGAAAATTTTCTTTTCTTTTCATAACATTTCGTTCAAAATTTTCATTACTCTATTTTAAAATTTCAATTTCTCTTTTAAAATATTAAAATATACATATAAAAAATAATTTATAATTATAAAACATATGAATTAATGCCATATATATCATAAAATTTTTTTTCTCTGATGCTTTATGCTCACTATATTTTTCCTCTTTCATTTCAATTACTTGTTTTCTCAACTGTTTTGAATTATCGTCGATTTAACTTTTGTTTACAATTAATTATCGATAACGCTGATCTCTTCACATTGTGAAAATTATATCATAAAACGTTCGAATATTTTTTCATGTAAACGAATAATATTCGAAAGGAGAAAAATGCAAATAAAAAAAAAACTGCAAACATTTAAAAAGCATGCTACTTTCAGATGGAATAAACGAACCTGAATACGTGGAAACTTTTAAAAATTTTTGGAATAAATTTTTGAAACAAGGTTTATCAGTGGTTGCGTTCACGGAAAATGTGAATGGCGGTAAACCTATAATCGCGGGATGCAACATGCTTGGATTGAGTTTCAAGGGGGAGGAATTCGATTATAACGCGATTAAAGTAAGTTTTTATCCGATTTTTAGACTTAAGAAAAGAGAATAAAATTGCGAGAAACGGTTTGACATTTGTTTTTCAGTCGGAAAATGGGCAGAAAGTAGTCAAAGCTATTGTCGAGTTGAGCAAAAAGGCAAATGTGTTTGAGAAATATGGGGTGGATAAATATATGACCGCCTTTGGCCTTTCGGTGAATCCATCCTATAGAGGAGCCGCTCTAGGCGGTCATCTTCTTAATGCCAGGTACAAAAGTTCAATCATTAATGTATCTTTCTATGCTCTTTTCGATATTGTTTTTCGTTCAAAGTGTTTCCATTTGTCTTCACAGCTTGGATAGATTAATATTTACATTTAAGATGGAATAGGAAAATTTTATCTTTAATTTTCACACATTTTGTAAATTTATTGTTACTTCATTGAAGATTGATTTATTTTTCTTCAATCTATAATAATGCTCAACTGTTGCATTTTGTGCAGAGTTGTACACACTAATTTCTAGGGAATGGAACTGTGCCAACAATTCTCAAAGCACTTACCTTCTGCTCCTAAAACATTTATCTCTACACTGTTTCTGCATACCAAATTTAAATAATTCAAATTTCTTCCAATCCAAAATTACTTGTACATACATACATATTTTATTTTACTAAATTTAATTTATTGAAAAAAAAATGATAAAATTAATGAAAATAATCATTTTTATTTGCTATAAAGATTAAAAAATGATGGAATAAAATAAAAGTTTATTACATGAAATATAGAAAAATAAAGAATCGTATAGGGAAAAAAAAAGTTGAAAATAAAAGAATAACATTTTTTTCGTTCGACGCTTTTCGAGTAAAATGAGTTTGAAAAATTTTCCAGTACAACTAATATTGACTATTTTCCAATAGAATATGAATTAGTAATAAGTATTGTGCTATTTGCTAACAATAAACCATTTACCTCAAATGTAACACACATTGATATATGCTATTAGTGGCAGTTAATAAAAGTGACGAGTTCAGCCAATTATAAGAATATATGTGACTCCGTTATATATAGATTGGTAAGTTTGTATAGCTTGACTTATCTCACTATATTTACTATATTATACTTTTCCGGATGCCTATCAAGAAGTAAATATCCAATGATAAATTTCTTTTATTTAAAAAATTAGTTTTTGAAAAAATTAAATTTGGAAAATTAGCCCATTACACGATTCCTTGACTGTACATGTTTAATTTCAATTTTGTTAAAAAACAAATGATAAAATTTATTCTATATTTTTTGATATTATTTTCACCTGTTTATATAGAAATCACGTGCAGAATCGTTTATCGATAGTTTACTCGTATCTAATAAAAAATATATAATTATACTTGAAAATTTTCCTTGTTTTATTTCAAAATGAATGGAAAAATTTTATCTTTTTTTTTTTTCAATTCATTTTTCCGTCTTTTAAATTATTCATCATAATTGTTACTGATCATCAATTATAATCATGTATAATATAGAAATAAAGATATAGAAAGAATTTTTTTCTATATTTCATTCCATCTTAACATATTTAATTCCCTTTATGCAAATTTTAATAAATTTCTGTACAGAGTGGATATTGGCCGTGAATACAACATTTCGGTAACATCCACAGCGTTCACCTCACCGATCTCTCAGAAACTAGCCGCACGATGTGGATTCGAAACTTTGATTGAGAAAGATTACGTAGATATGGTGGATGAAAAAGGAAATCAATTGTTTCCAGAAATCAAAGTGAAATCTTTAAAAGTGATGAGCAGGAAACTCTTTTAATGCGAACAGTGTTATAAATTGAATTATAAATATTTAATGTTGTTTATTAATTTTAAAAATAATATTACGTTCTTTTAATTTTTTTATTATATACATATCTTTGATAATTTTATTTTTTCAAAAATGTGAATCAATGTGAAACATATTTACATATTTTAATGATATTTTTACTTAGAATGTCTTATCGTATTATTTTTTCAAAATGATTTAAATTTATTTGCAAAGAAATAAAAGATAACTTTTAATATCATTTTTAAAAATTTCATTTTAAAAGATTATCAATTATCGTGTGATTATGTAATTTTATTTGAAGTATGATTGTAACGGAATAATAGTTTATAATCTAATCAAGTTGTAACTTGTTGATTTTTTAACATTATTTTGATAAATAATTGATAATATTCTCAACAATTGGAAAAACATACGCTTTCTTGGAAAGTTAGAAAAAAACTAAAAAATAAACCAGACCATGTATTTTTGAAATCGTAAAGCATATGCAAATAACAGAAAGAATTTTTGGATCAAGAAATATTGGAAAGTCGTATACATATTATAATAGTTGCTTATCACTGCGAAAAAGAATACAAATGTACAATCTCTGATAGTGCGAATTATGAGAAATGCGAGTAATGAGGTGATGCGGTCTATTTCCGGGCGTAGCAAGAGGCACAAAACGAGCAAATTACCTAACAATGGGACAAACGATTTCAATTTGTTCAATAGGAAATTTTATCTCCACGTTTTACTATTCAACACTTGTCGAGAGCAATATAGTGTAAAAATTTTCTGCTTTTTTTTTTTTGTTAATAATGTTTTTAAAGAATTCATAAAAAATAAAAAAATTCATGAAAAGAGAAAAAGAAAAAAATTTTCTCTTCTAAAAAGAATTGTTACACATAGAACCGGTCGATAAAAAAAACAGAGCGTATTGAATTTCTAAACAACGATGTATCAATGAAGTTAATGAAAAATATTTCTTGACGAATGGAACAATGTTGATAAAAGATCTTTTGTTGCTTTGTCCCCTACGAATATGTTGCATACGCGACGTGCTTCGAATTTCAATAGTTTCGCTATGAGCACCCGCTGAGTAACTGTTTTACCATCGGTGCATACTGAAAATATGGGCGAATGCACTTCCGCCTATATCGATAAGCAGCAACAATGCGCATATAGGTGTTACGAAATTCGAATGACAATCATCGTATTTTACCTTTTACGGTAAAATGCCAATAAGCATACTAATTAATGAGATTGTCGTTCGATGTTCGATTAATTATCATTCATTGCTATAATTACACGGAGCAGATAATTATTTCTCGTTTTCTATTCACAGCTTTGTATACAGCATTCTATATATACATATATGTATATATAGAATGATTAAATAGATAACGATAATTCAGAATCTATATATTGGAAAAAGTAAAGAATATAAAAAATGTAATGGGGTGAATATGAATGGAATATATACAATAAATATTTTGGAATTTAATATTAAAAATGGAATTTATATGATAATTAATTGAGATAATTCAAAAAAAAAATTATCGATAGATATTTGACTATTACACATTTTAAACAAGTAAAAAAATGAAAATTGTATATTCAATCTTAACTTTAATAATAATAAACTAGTTAATAAAAAAATATTGTTAAAATTATTTCTCTTTTTAATTATTTTTATTCACCCCATTACATTTTTTATATTCTTTACTTTTTCCAATATATAGATTCTGAATTATCGTTATCTATTTAATCATTCTATATATACATATATGTATATATAGAATGCTGTATACAAAGCTGTGAATAGAAAACGAGAAATAATTATCTGCTCCGTGTAATTTATATAAATTTTATTGAAATTAATAAAATTGAACGTTCTTTTATTAATAGATGTTATTGAACAGGCTATTTTCGTAAATTTATGCATAAGATGATGAGCTATCTATCAATTATTTTTTATTCCATTAAATTTTTATTTATAAGATTTTTAAAAATATATAGTATATTCAATGGAAGTAATCTATTATTTGACTTGTAAGAAAGGATACAAAATATATTTGATAATATTCGAACAATATTTTTGAATACGTACGTATATATATATATGAATTATATTAAATGGTGTAATATAATAATAATATAATATATAATAATAATATAATATATAATATATAATAAATTATAATTTTCGCATCATATATTATATTATTATTAATTATTAATATTTATATTGTATAACATTTTGAATAAAAATCTTAAATAAAATTCATTGTTATATATATATATCATTAGTTATATATATATGTATAATATATGCACATATTTATAAAAGCATAATAAAAAAAAATATTAATATAATATACAATTATTAATTAAATTATAATTAAATCAAATTAAAAATTATATAATTATTATATTAAATATTGTATTAATACATACATATTATATAAAATAAAATATATACAAGATTTTCATAATACATTCATTAAATATTAATATGTTCGTGAAATATCTTTAGATGATAGATTCTAAAAATCAAAACAGATATAAAAGTGGGTATACTGAAAATGTCTGTTAAGATTTGTTTATTAAGTTATAAATAGAATGCAGATGTTCATACTTGTCAAATATTTAAGAAACTACCATTTATATTTATAAAAATATATACATCATATATACATGAAATATATATACAAATAATGTAGAATATATGTTTACAATTTTGTATACAATTTTTTAAAATATATCTATATTATATTTTAAATTTCAAATTAAAAAAAATATATTTCAACGACAATGTATTATTGATATTTATGAATACTTGTTGATAACAAAAGAATTCAATTTTGTAATACAAATATGCTATGTAATAAGCACAAAATATGCAATATCTTTGTACGAATATTCTTCTCTTCAAAAAAAAAAAAAAATACAAAGAATATACATTATGCAATCCATGTACAATGAAAAAAATATTTTTAGGATCTTCCAATGACCAAACAAATTTCTGTCTACATTTTGTATCTTTTATCTATATATTATCATTCTATATTCTATGCATTTGGATGAACATTTACACTCTAGCTGTAAACAATTGAAGTTTGGCATAGAATAAGAAAATCAGACAGTAGCATGACATAATACTATTTTACTGTATTGGATATTAATTATTTAATGTTAGGTTAGAATATGGATTTCTATATTAATATCACTTCCACCCTTTAATTTTTGCTTTTACTGCGTATGATTAATTATTTAATTAGTAAAAAGAATTTGTTTATGATTTTTTAATATATAATATTTTCAATGTTGCATATTATTTATTCAATTTTTCAATATTTCATGATTTGATAAAAGTTTATAATAATAAATGATTCTTTGCAATTATAAACAAAATTTTAAAACGATATTATTATTTAAGTGACAAATATTTTGAAAAATGCTTGTCTTAGAAATAATTACACGTATAACTCAATTGTTTATAACTTAATAATAAAAAATCATAATTAATATTTTTATAAAATTTTCTTTAATTATGAATTAATAAATGATAAAGATATAGTTTATGATTCAATGTATGATATATATATATGTTGAAAGAAAAATACACTTTTTGTAAAAGGCTTCAGAAAATAATAAATTATGAATATTTATTCTTCCTTTTTTTATTAAATCTATTTGTATTTGTATTATTTTTTAACATAACTGCTAACACAACTTGACATTATTTTATAATATTTCAACATATATTACTTTAAGTATTAAAAAAAAAAAATGAAAAAAATCATAAATTTTATTTCCAATGCTAATTATTATTTTACATTCATGAAATACTTCTTTTTGACCTCTAGTCTCTATCCTTTAAAGATACTTTATGATTATTCTATATAATATTTTATATTAACACTGTATGACATAATTCTTGAGAAACTTAATATGAAAGAAAAATAGTAATTATTCTTATCTCAAAAAATAATGTATATAAAATAGTTTATATAAACTTTTTACTTATTTCAACAAATAGAATTATCTTCTCGAGTATACAGATCTATCACCGTATAATCCATTTTTCTCACCCACGTTTCATTTCCTCTTGCTACCTGTTCAAATTCCCATATAACTGTAGCATAAGTATAGAGAAATTCGATGCAGAGGGAAAGCAGTCGATAATCTTGACAAATGGATGTACATAAGGTGGGAGTAAAGGCATTCGAGAACTCTCTAATGCTGCCAATGTCAGGTATTATTGAACAAAAGATGATTGTTACGTCTAAGGTGTGAAATATTTTGCATTGTTGATGATACGTGAATATGTGAGTAATGTTATGTATCATTAATTATGTTCAATGTACATATTTGTACAATTCATATTGGAAAGAGACAAAAGTGGACAAATAATGATTATACGTAAACTTTGAGTGTATATTCAACTAATGAAAGGCAGAATAAAATTATATTCTCTCTAAAATTGCTAATAATTAATAAATTATGTTCGGAGAGCAATTTCATTCAACTTTTTTAAATTTTCGAAATTTCATTCGACGATTTAGAGGAGATACGAAGATAAATGAGATTTTCAAAAAATATAATTAATCATTTTCTAATGATTCGCATTGATTTATAATTTTCATTTTCTTTAATTTTTTATATTTTCAAATTAATTCTTTTCTCTTTGATTCTATTCCTTGATTAAAGTGACTTTTGTTAATCAATATAAAATTATTGTAAAAAAATGTTTTTTAAAATTCACGTGTACTTGATCATTAATCGCTATCAATTAATCAATTGTTATTAAGTTATAGTTTTTTGTTAGTGATTTTTACTTTCACTATAACAAAAAATTTTAATATATGCATATTTAATGAAATATTCTAATTTATTCTAGAAATGATATTAAAAATATTAATTAATTTCATATTTTAATTTATTTCATGATTTTTAAAGAATAAAAAAAAATAAATAAATAAATTTTGTATTGTAGTTTTAAAATATTAATAAAAATTTGAATTATTATATTTCTTCGGCGAATTTGTAATATGGAATATTTGACATTACATTTACAAGTAAAATTTTGTAAACTATAAAATAAAATTTCTAATTTTAAAATTATTTATTTAATCATTTTATTTATAATTAGATAGTTTTCAAATCAAAAAAAAAAAGAGAGAGACAAAACATCTTATATTTTTATTTTCTCTAGTAATATTTTACATATAAACTTATTCTTGTTTTACCATCTTTTATCGAGAATTAAAAATAGAAGATAGAAAAACTTCTTTTTGCCATATTATAATACATAATATTGTCATAAATTATATATTATCATAAAAACGTTAAAAAATGTTCTAAAAAAAAATTATTTACAATAAAATGGTTACAAAATCTCACAAATTTTTTATTATAAACAATTATTATTGATTTAATACCGCATTATTGCAAAATGCATAAGAATATTAAGCGAAACCTGATCCACGTGTTAACTTGTCTAATATTTTTTCTTTCATGTTACTATTGCAAACGAGTGCATATCAATTCTAAGAACTATTTTTCATCAATTCATACGCTAAACATTTCTTTTTTCAAATATTTTTTTTTTATATTATTTAAATAAAAATTTCAAAACATTATTCGAGATTATCGCGATAGTAACCGGGTAGTTTATGTTCCGACAGGATCTTTATCGCGCATGCGTACGCAGCTTGCAAACTCCTACACGCGTATAGCATCGTCTACGAAAATGTAAGTATAGTCATCGTGGATTTGTTCGCCGGCTCAGTCGCGTTCGGCGCGTCGTACGAGCAAGTGTGTTCTTGTTTGTTTTCACCCCATTTCCAACTTCCTTTACATAGCATTTTCCCAACTCTGTCCATACTCCGTCCATTATTATTTCCGTCTCGACAAGGAATCGTTTCTTGCGATTTTTTATATTTTTGACGAAACGGCAGTCCGCGAAAAAAAAAAGCATAATCAAAAGGATAATCAAAAATGCATCGAACTTAAAAAAACCAGCCCAAGGATTCTCATTAAAGGTGAAAAGAGCAATCGTAACATTTTGCTGTTTTCCTTGTTTCTTTTTTTTTTTATTCCGATATAAATTGAAATTTACCACCCTTGTTCCATTTCTTATTATAACAAGTATATTTTGTCACATTAACAGAGATCAAAATCTGTTTTCATTGGATTGCTAATCAATTTTCTTAAGAATTTTTGGAAATTTGAAAATTTTGATCAGAAATGAAAAGATTAATAGAAGTTTCATTGTAATAATTAGAATTTTTATTTTCGCCTTTTTAAGATATCAGAAATCAAAAAAAAAAATTCAAATAACTTTACAAATAGATGACATTCATTCATATACAGAAATCAGAATTTTTATTTCCTGATTGAAATATTCCACGATTGCAAATTAAAAAGAAAAAAAAAAAAATAACGATGTCGAATCGATATTTCTTCGTGGAACTTTCGTATTTTTTGATCTCGTTGAAAGACAATCTTGTATTTCGAATAAATTTCATCTCTCGAGAACATGTAACACACTGAGAATGTTTCTTTCGCGAAAGACATCGGTTGACAAGCACAAAAGTAAAAGAACGTAACTTGTTGCGGAATGAATTACCAACACATTGTCGTTGCTTGCAAGTGTGACATTGTGCATTTATCGAATGTGATTTTTTTTTTTTCTTTTCTTATTCGATTGTATCAAAGAGAAGAAAGCAATTAGAATGTGATTCGGAAGAGAGAAATGTATTTATTAAAAAAAAATACCAATCAGATTACTTTATCGACCGAGTTTTTTTAATTCTAAAAATTTTATATATTATATAAATATATATATTTTATAAAAATATTAATATTAAATATTTTATGAAAAAATATTTATATATATAAAGATATCCATATTGATTGTCATATTTTTAAATTGAAATTAAATTGAAATATAAAATATTGGAAATATTTCAAGTTTTTTATTTTAATATAAAGATTATTTTATAAAATTAATTATAGAACATAATTTTATTCAAATAATTATATCAATTTTTATAAATTTATTTTTATAAATTTTATTCATTTTATCTAATTTTCTAATAGATTTTTGTGTAACAGTATAATATTTCGGTTCATGAATTTTATTTGTTTTTGGATTATTGACATAAAATTTACTTTTCAAAAAAAGAAAAAATTTAATGAAATTAAATTGCATGATCTTGGTTATTTTGTTCTCTTTCTTGTGAAATTGATGGATAAAACGATTATGCAAAAAAAATTCAATAAACAAGACGAATTCGTAAAAAAAATTATTTAAATGATATTCTATTATTGTATTGATTAATTTTGTAAAGTTGATTTTTATATTTAAATAAAAAAAATGAAATACGAGATATGTTAAATTTGGATGGCTCTATATTACCATTTGTCGGTATATTTGTGTTTAGAAAACTTAAACTCTTTAACTTTAACTTAAATTCATAACATGAACTTTTATATTATAAATAAAATATTGCTATTTATCGGTTTAAAAAATAAAAATTTTACAAAAATATTTTCATTATATAAAGTGGTTTTATTATTTCTATTTTTAACCAGAGATTGATTAAATATTCCACTTTATCATACTGTTACAAAATAAAGAAATTTTCTATCGAAAATGATAAAAATTTTTATTGATAAAAAATCCATTATATGCCAACTATGACATCGAAAAATTTAATTATAAATAATTATTGAATTGAATATGATTGTGCATTTAACAAAAAATGAAGCATATATTGTCATTTGTTATGTTTGAAATTCTGAATAGATATTACAAAAGAAGAAATTAAAATTAAATTAAGAAACAAAAAAATTTTATATTTAACTTCCATTTTCACTGGCTTTAATATCAATTTTATTTTCTCTTTGTTATTGAAGTTCAAACAATCGAACGATGAAGAAAAAAATGAATAAAATTTTTTAAAGATTTATTAAAATTTTCAGATTTTTTTCCTAAATAAAAAATTAATATTAATAATTATGTGCGATTTTGGTTTATTATTTGATTTATTGTATGGTTTGAGTTTCATTGTTAAAATTCAGGAAAGTGAATTAAAAATAAAAAAATGAAAGGAATAATGGAATTTTTTATAAATTCAACAGAATCTTCATCTTTTTAGATGAAAAAGATAGAAAATTAATATCGATAAATCGTGAATCATGTAGTTTTTATTTTATTTATTGTTAAAGTTTTCGAAGAAACAGTAAGTTGAAATGAAATAAAAAAATAAAAGAATAAATGGAAAATGAAATTTTTAATAAGCTTTTTTCAACAATTTTAATTTTTTTTCCTTGATGTGACAATTTATTAACCATAAAATTTAATTTCAATAATCTCGAATCGTATAATTTTTATTTATTTTCTTACTATTCAAAATCGAAAATATAATCAAATAATGTAAAAGATTGATAAATGAAATTTCTAATAACTTGATATATAAAATCTTGATTTCTTTTTTTTACATCATATTGATATCATTCTTAATAATGATATCAATTTGATATGTCAATAATCATGTAATTTTATTTATTTATTTTTTTTTGATTTTGTAATAATTTTTCTTTAATTGAACGAAGATATATCGATTATGAGATTTTTGAAAAAATGATTGAAAAAATGATTGAAATTTTGAAAAATCATAATTAGACTAATTCAAAAATTTAAAAAGTCTAAAATTTTATCATATTATTAGCTGCACAAATCTTGATTTGACCTTGGTTTTTCATATTCATAAGATAGATATTACAATCGTGGAAGACAATGGTTCATAAACAATGCAATTTAATTAAATGATTAGGTTCAAATTATGAACAAAGTTACAGTAGAAAATAGCTTGAAGCATGATAACTAAATTTCCATTCGTGAAAAAAAATGTTAAGTTTGAAATTTATTTAAAGAAAAAACTCAACGAAAAAAATTTTGTCATTGTTTTTATAATAGAAAAGTATGTAATAAAATAAAGATTGTTCTATGAACAAGTAAAAATGATTATTCAGACATAAAATTAAATATATACTAAATTATATTTAAGATTATACATTTTTACACACATCTATATTTTGGATTTTCAAACATTTTTAAAAAAGTTATGACAAGTTTCATAAAATCATTTTTCTCAATTTTATTTTCATACTATTATTTATGACAAACATATTTTTTGCAATGTTTTTTTTAAAAGAGACATGTTTTAAAATTCAAAATTTTTTATTTACCGAAAATATAATTGACTAAAATATTTTCATTTTTATAATATTATTATAAATTTTTTTTAAAGAATTTTATTTCAAAACAAGATGATGAAATAATAAGATTTATGAAATAACTTTTCTTAATTTTATAATTTCACAAATTTGTTCTAAAGTCTTTATTCTCTCATTAAAATAAGACTTCACTCTAGTCAGCTTAAGAAATTATAGCTTAATTTTTATGTAAATAAATAAAAATGTAATATTCTTTAATTCGCTTCTTATTTAAAATTTATTAAATAGAAGATTAGATTTAAACTAAATTCAAAATTAGGCTTTAATTAGATATTTTAATTAAGTTAGATTAGATTAAATTTAGATTAAATTAAATAAAAATTAAATTAGATTGGATTTAGCTTAAATTTCTAAGTTGTTTCAATTAATTTTTCATTTCAAAATATATTTCTCAAAAAAAAAAAAAAAATTAGACTAATGCACATCATTTTCTTTCTACAAGCTTATTATTTTAATTAATCTATTTCCATTATACAACTCTATATATACACAATCTCTCTATATTCAAAATTCTATATAATCTCGATATTCTATGCAATACAACCTATCTCCTTAATTAACCTATTTTCACTTTACAATTTTATATATATCTTTCTATATAACTTCTCTATACTTTACAATATCTTTAATTTCAACACTTTATATATATAATATAACCTATATTCATTTTTCATCTTTTGCTCCTCAAAGAATAATAATAATAATAATAATAATTCTTCTTTTCATAATATCAAACATATCTTTCTATTTCATAATCCTCATTCATAAAACCTAATTTTTTCATAGATAATCTCGTACAAATTTCGAAATAAAAGTACCTCCAAACACAGATCTTCTTTCCAAAGATCAAATGGAACATGATTGTCCGGATTTTTTCTATTGATCTCTTAAAACATTCTCTATTACTATCACGCGCGATCCGTTTCCTTCCATTTCCCGCTTCTCGAATCTCGCTTAGAGGTCACTCGACATAACCAGCATAACGAAATGCTCCCACGTAACAGGAAGACGGCTCGCTTCTTCCCAGAACAGGTTCTCCTGATGCACCGATTTTTAAGAATCGGATTTTTCAACCGGTCACGTTGAAAGGCCCTTGATTTACGGCCCTAGTGTCGTCCCACAGTGATATACGCTGTATCTCGTATAGGAACGATTCAATCGTCCTGCTGGCCTCATCTTCGTTTCGAGAGGAAATGCGATATCAATTAAGGGAATATATAAGTGGAAATTTTCGATATTATTAATGTTCTTGATTCATTATTTACTTTATGTCACAATGATTAAAACATTCACACTCAATAATTCAGATATAATTAAATATTGATATAAAAATATTGTGAAAATATTGATTCATTTGTTCGAGGAATAATAATGAAAATGACTTTATTATTATTATTTCTTAAGTTTTTTTTTTATTTAGATTCATAATTTTGTTTTTTTGAAATAACTATAAATTTTAAATTTGGTCATACCTTTGTGATTGAAATCATACAATTCAATCAATTCAATTCATATAATGAATTTTGGATGAATTTAAAGCTCGTCATCTATATTTTTTTCAATTTTCAAATAATGATTGAAATGCTATGATCTTGATTATTAGTAAATCGATTCCACTGTCAGTTTATTTTACTTTGATTTGATTTTCTAGGAGCACTTATTGGATTATTGTGTAAGCGATATTGACACGATTTAATTGTAATCAAGCTGAATCAAGCTTAAAAGTATAAAAGAATCAATTGTTTTGTTTCATTTCAGATTTCATTATGCTGGAACAAAGTTTTATTATTAGTTAGTTTTGATAATTTTGAATGTAATTCATTTGATTTAACAAAAACATTTTATTTACATTTTATAGAAACATTTATATTTATAAATAAATGTAATGCATATATAAATAAAGAAAAAATATATATATATGTATTATATATATATATATATTATGTAATATATTTATCGTAGACTATTAACATATTTATAGAATATCTTTGAAAAATAGATTTTAGAAATCAAAAAAAATACAAAAGTTAATATATAAAAATATTAATTGAAATTTATTTATTAAAATATAATTTAAGTTTGCATTAGATGAAATAAAAATAAAATGAAACAGTTTTATCTTTGAATAATCAAATCATCTCATTCTTTCACAATTCTATTTCTTCATTTATTCTAAAGCAAATTTAAATTGCTTAAAAAATTGTCTAATAAATAAAAATTTTTATATATCAATTTTCCTGTTTGTTTTGGATAATATATAAATTCTAGGAGTATTTTAACACTTTATATATAATATAAACAAACAAACAAAACAATGAAAATGAGAAAAAAGAAAATGATAAAGAATATCGATTATCTCACTTTAATATACTAACAATTAAACAATTCTTTCATCTGAATTAGTCAAAATATCTCAATTATGATTCAAAAAGACGAAGTACCGAGTAAACAGCCGCGTTTCAATGTCACTTCACTCCATAAACCGTACAAATCCCCCACCTCTATCCTTCGAATCACCTAAAAAAAACCTTTCTTCGTGCAGAGTCGTCGAAAACAGTGTCCGGAAGAATGTTCGAGGATCACGACTCTCGGCAGTAATCGCAAATCTAGTGAAATCGATCCGAGGTGAATCAAAGCGGAAATCGTTCTTGTGCCAGACAAGGTGAAACGAAATGAAGTCGTCGGATGCTTAGTTAAAATTCGTGAGAAGCCATGAATTTTTTATGGCCAAATCACCGAGTAAAAAACTTGAAAATCGCGAAATAACCGCGGTGAAGACGAACAAAGGACGAAATGTCCGTGGAAGAAATCGTGGATAGGACCGATAATAATCACACGTTCCAAAAAGAGGGATCAATTTGGAATTTTACGGATTATCCGGATATCAACGACACGCTGCTAGATGCGAACGCGAAGATCGACTCTTTCTACTTCTACAAGGTGAGTGTTAAAGTAAACACAGGCTGACTCTATAAATATATACACTACTGATTGAGGTTATGTTTCGAAAGAGAGTAGGCTGATAAAAGTAGGATTCTCTTGTTCGAATATAGAGAAGAATCGGATATAAAAATTATGATTTTGTTTTTGTACTAATCCGAAAGATTGTTAAATACTGCGTATATATAATTAAACGAGACTTTTGTATGATTTAAGGGAAAGAGAATGATATAGTCTTTGTTTTAATACAAGCTTTGTTCAAGAATTGCAACCAGAGCACTCTTGCGTAGTAATTTATTAACTAGTAATATTAATGAATTGGCAACGCGTTAATAATTAGTAACTTCTCTTTTATAAATATAATATTATAATAATATTAATGAATTGAAAAATAACATATTATTAGATTATAGAATTCTCTTCTATAATTTTATAATTTTATATTAATTAGAATAATCGGGTTAATTTGTAAATTAAATTTAATTTTAGAAAAAAGAATAAGATAATAGGAAGCATTTTGTTTAAAAATTGATAAGTGGTATATCATAAAATTATAAATTTTTTTTCAACAATTTTATAATTTTATATCAAATAAAATAATAATAAAAGAATAAATTTTTAAGATTGATAAGATGATTTGAATGAACAATAATAAAAATAATTCTAGATTTTATTAAAAATATAGATTTGAAATAAAATATATCTCACGAATTGCTTTCAAGATTATTTTTTTCCAGATATACAGATATAAAACTATAAAATTACATTGAGAAATAGTCTTCGACAATCATTTTCAATGTAGTTTCTATTTGCGCAAAATACTTTCAAGAGCAATTTTTGTCATGCTTTACTGTCCAATGTATTCACGCCCTAAGGCTTAATCGAGATCAGAGCCCTCTGGCTTTTGATAGTAATTTATAACTATAATGTTAGGTTATAGACTTTTTTTTTAAAATTTTATAGTTTTATAAATGAAATAAAAAATATATTATAATAAAAATATTATAATAAAAGATAATATTAAATAGATTTATAAACTATTATACGAATCTTATAAAAAGTGATTAAATTATTATTATTTACCATTAAAATTAAGAGTTGTGAATGGATCTGTTTTCTGATAATCTATCGTTTCAACAATTACATCTAAACTGTTTATATGACAAATTCATAAAACATCTAATATGTAACCAATTTCAGAAAGAAGAAATACTCTTGTTTTTATTAGAGTATGCCGAATATTTGGTAAAGTGCAAAATATTCTTTTGTGCAGTGTATGATATATTTTTTTGATTTCAAATATTATATGGTATGGTATGAATAATGTCGACGTTAATCTTAAATTGTATATGGATATGTAGATATTTCGGACTTACAGAAAAAGCGAACATTAAAGTAGTAAATATGTGTATTTGATAGTGGAAATAATTATGGAAATATTTTTATGATAGTGTCTATGCAAGAGATAATATATTATTGAATAAGCGGAAGAATTCAAGTTTTTTATTCTACAGTAAATATCTAAAAAAAGATTTTTATAAAAGATCATTATTTTTGAAAAATCATTTTATGAATTTTAAAAATTATTTTATTTTATTTCTATAATTCATAGAACTATTTCTAATGAACAATTTATTAATTAATAGTTAATTGAATATATGAATTATGATTTAATATAATTTATTTTACTATTTATTAATTTTGAATTTGATTATATACAGTTTGTATATATTTCAATCTCGATTTTTTAAAATTAAGAATTTAAATGATAATATTTTATTTTATATTTTTCAGTACTCGTAGAATATTTTTACATATACAAAATAATCTTTTATTATATAAATTAGCTTCTATATAAATAATTATATAGATAATATATATTATATAGATAAGATAATTCTATATATAAGATATTTTACTCTATATGTAATTTTATAGATAAAAAATAATTCTCTAAATCGAAATAGTTTCGTTAAAATAATATTTAAAAATTTATATAATAAATATTAAAAAAATTATAATAATAAATAAATTAATAAAAAATATTTATCGAAAGTATAATTTAATCGATAGAATATATTTAGAATATAGAATATATTAAATTATTAATTAAAATAATAATTCAATTAATGAATAAAATTTAATAAAAAAATAAATTTGAAATATGTTGTAAATATATATATATGTAAAAAAATATTTATTTCAATTATTTAATTTTTTATTTTATTAATTATTTTATCTTTACATTGAAAAATAATTGAATTATAAATAATAAACATTAATAAAATCAAGTAATTATTTCAAAAAAGTTTATTTGATATTTGATATTATTTAATTAATATAAAAACAAATTATCGTAAAACAATAACCTATCTATAATTTATTATAATATTTAAAATTAAAGAAATATGTAGATTTATGGAAATATTTTTATTTCTTATTTCAAATATTATTTTTTAAAATTGAAAGCAAATATATGTTTAATAAAACAAAAAATGAATTTATGGAATACCTTTACTCTAAAATATGAACTTTTTTCATTTAGAAACGAAATTATTTTATTTAAATAAAATGCGTGGTTAAAATTTGAATAAAAAATATTTAAGTATGTTGAAAATATCGGAATAATTCTAATTCTAAAGAAACACAACAATATAGAGGAAAAAATATATATTATTTGAAAATCGATTTAAAAAATACGCAAGTGTTCACCAAGAAAAAAATTATATTTTGAATAATATGTAAATATTTTATAATATAAAAAAAAAAGAATTTGAAATAAAATAAAATAAATTTGAAAATTCTAGATTTAATATTTAAATTATGAAAAAATACTATTTATAAATAGATTTAATATAAATTAAATATTTATTTTACATTTAATCGCAATAATATTAAAAATTAATTAATATTTTCTATTTTACTATATATACAGTATGACTTCAATATATTATATAATGATAAAGTTAAAAATTGTACATTTGTTTTGTAAGTATCTATTATTATTTAAAACTATATTTTTCTATATTTATATATAGAAAATATATAGACAAATTTTCAAGTATAAAGCTAAAATTAGCTATCTTTCTGATTAGATACGAATGAATTAGCGATAGCTGATTATTTTACATGTAAAAATAAATAAAAAATATAAAATAAATTTTATCATTTAAAAATTAAATTTTCGAGAAAAATGAATTTGAAAATTATATATAAATTTGATTATATATGTATATATATATTCATGTCAATTTTCTCAAAAATAAGAATTTCAATTATGAAATTTTATTTTATAATTGTAAAAAATTTTATAATTGTAAAATATTTATAAAATAACCATCTAACAAATAATTAATTCGTATCTAATCGGAAAATAGCCAGTTTTAGCTTGAAAATTTTGTATTCGAATATGAAACTTTTAATAAAAAAATTTTATTCTATATTTTCGATTTATTTTTTCATTTATAATAAAATCATTTACCATCATATAAATCCTTTATAATATTTATTCGAAAAAATAAAAATATTATTTGCTTTATCAAAAATCTATTTTCCTCAACTTTTTATAAAAATCAAAATTAAAATAGAATTAAAATATTTTATCAAAATTTTTATGTTTCTAATTTTTTTTTTATATATATTTTATAATTCTGTAATATATTATATTATAGTATATATACTACAATATATACATATATGCCTCTGCAACATTCTGTATCACTCAAACGAATACTCTATTAAATAGAAATTCTATATTCTATAATTTTATAGTATTCATACAATGATGTCATATAAACTAATGATGTCATAAACTTTACATCATTCGAATAAAATATTTATTTCTATTCATTTACATCAAATATATTTCTGTTTTTCTCAATTCTACAGAAGTCGGAATTAAAATAGAATCAAGATAGAATTATTCGCAAGAATAAAATTTTAACTCAAAATTTAAAGCACAGTTTGTCTGTATCTGTAAAAATGTAAACGTTATCGGAGTAATGAATAGTGCATTTACGTTCTCGTAAATGTCGAGAGACACGTGGACGAGACGTTCGGCAATTTCTCAAATGGTAAAGTGACGTAACCTTGTTCCCACCGTTAATCGGGTCATTTGAAACGAAGTCGGTTGATTTCTACTTTTGCCCGCCAATTAGCAAGCCGGATGCAATCATGCGCGAATAAATTTCGAGGTGAAGGTAAATATTATGAGAATGAAAAGCGATTTAATCATGGTTAACCGAAAATTATTCATACGATGAACTACGTATGTAATCATAAATTCTTTCTAGAATTTTAATCAAAATGCTGGATAAAATAGTATTTCAAATAAGAAATAAAAATATTTATAGGTTATATTTTTTAAACTTCTGTTTTGATATTATTGATATTAATCAATTTGAAATAATTATTTATTTCTGTATTAATTGAAATATTTATTTAATTTTGTACGAATTTTTATATGAAATATATTTTAATTATTATTTTTTAATAACAATTTGAAGTTGTTATTTGAAATATTTCTTGCATTATAATGTAATGAAATATTTCAATATTATTCTCATCATAAAATATCATGTATCATGAATTGCATTCCTTAACAGGTGGTTGTGAATATGTTTAATTTTCATAATTATATTCTGTATTGTAGAGTAAGCAATTGAAGTGAACAGTAGATTGAACAACAGTAGATTAACCATTTTCAGAAATCATTTCTGTAAATTGAGCGTTATTCAACTAACTTTTTATTTGAAATGCATGCATTTGAAGATAAGAAATCGAAATATAAATGTTTAATAAACAAACGAAGATTATGAGATTAATTAAATTGTATATGTTTTTTATATACATTTTGTTACTTATATAAAAATAATATTTAAAATAATCCTTGAAATGTAAATTTAGAAGCATGAAACATTATTTGAAATAATTATTTTTGATATATCTTTAGAAAATCTTTAGAAGATAACAATTAAGGATTATTATTTCAATTAATTATTTTAATTTATATGCTTAAAATAAATATTTCTAATATACTTGTTTGTATAAATAAAATAAATTTACAAATACTAGGTTATTTAAGATTATTTAAATAAAATATTTCAATTATTATTTTCAATAATTTTTACTTAAAATATATTTAATATTAATTTTTATTGAATACAGAAAAAATTATGAAAAATATTGAATTTATTTGTAGATAATTATTTAATATCTTCTGTCAAGATTTATTTTTATTTTGAAAAATTGATTAAAATTAATATAATAAAATATAGTTTTTTTGAATAAAAAATATAATTCTCATTGAAATATATTGAATATAAAAATATATAAATATATTGAATATTATATTTAATAAAATTAAATAATATTATTTTTTATTATTATTTATATATATACATTTATAATATTATATTTTTATTTTATATGTATATAAAGAGTTTACATTTTTAAAAATGAAATATTATATTTATTTCATTCTATTAAAAATATATTGTTCTATCACGATGAAAAAAAATAAATAGTTTGTAATTTATTTAGCAATTTATTTATTATAAAAAATTAACTTTACTTGCTTTTCACATATCAAACATTTGTAATATCGTAAATATTTGCATTGTTAGCGAACATTTTACAATTAACAAACTATCATTTAATTTAACAAAGATTAATTATCAATCATGTCGATTCGATTTGATAATATTTGCTAATATTTTTTACTTCCATTTATTTAATACTTTTAAAAAGATTCAAAGTTAAATGAAATGTTTATTTAGCCGTAAAAATATCATCATGCAGTAAAGATCTTTTTTACAATATTTATTATTCCACTATCCACTTTCCGGAAGTATTTGCGACAAAGAAAATTCTTCGAAGAATGTACTTTAGACGTATTTATGGTCTTGCACAAAAGAACATAATGGAAAATTGTGATAAAGTCGGATACATGGTTCCCTTTTCTATCTAGTGATGTTTTCTTCGTTTCATCACAATCTCTGACAACATAAATTTTTTCCTAAAGATTTTCCCTTATATATCAACGCAATATAAATCTGCAACTATGCAAACGTATGATATATACGTATATTAATCGCGATTAATTTTTTTAAAATATTTTTCATGATATCTGTGGTATATTTTTCAAAAATAAGATCTCTTATTTAAGATGTAGTGTATAATGTTAATATATATATTATGAAAATTTTCTATTCTGTAGCGGTTGACGCATACGGGTACATCATAAATTTTTTTTAAAAAATATGAAAGATGAAGAAGAGTTTTCGACATATCTAATTTTGCTTATTGCTTATTCAATATAAGCATTATCATTAGTAATATATATAATACACAACTATTTTTTTGTATTTTTCGTTATTTTATAGAATTTTTTCATTTTTTATAGTTTTATATTTATATTTATATTTATATATTTATATTTATTATATAGATTATTATATTATCAAAAATTAATATTCACCATAAAAAATTTCTTTCGATTTTTAATGTGATTTTGAATATTAAAAGAATTAAACTACTAATTTTTAAGTAAAATTTTTGAGCGTTTTTAAAAATTATTTTTTTATTATTGAACATTATATTGATAATAATTATGTAAAAAATAATTATCACTTTCAATGTTTAATATCTATTAGCAACGAATAATTTCTTAGAGCAATTTTTTTAGAGTATATTTTTTACAAATGAATACGTAGAATAACTCTCAATACAATATGTAAAAGAATACTCTCCAGTGCAATTTTCAAATAGAATATTAATTGAGGTTATGTCATTCAGAAGCCATATTTCTCTTAATTTCAGTTTATTTATTGAAATTATAATTGGAATATAAAAATTTAACAGATTATAATAATATCGAATGATATTTCTATATTTTTTTTTTTAGAGTAATAGCAGATTATTATTATTATTTTTTGTAAATATAATGTATCGTAAAATACAAAAAAGAATTTTTTGTCTTTCTTTTTTCATGAAATTATATTCTTTTTTATATTGAATTATATATAATTTTTTTTTTTGATGATATAATCATTGCCAGTATGCAGTTTAATTTTTTTCAATCATCAGAGTCTAATAATTAAAAAAATGCAAAAAATATAAAATATCCAATGCAAAATATACACATTATGATGTTTCAAGGATGGAGCAGATTTTTATCTCAATTCTATTTCTGTAATTATATTCATAAACATCTTAATTTGCATATCCGCAATTTAATTATGATTCTAACTAGAATCTATAATCTATTTTCCCGACTAAAATTGCGTCTAGAATTATTTTTATCTATAATGCTTATATTATATATTATCATTAGAACGCGAATATTTATTTGCGATACATATGCAAAAAATATATATCATTTAAGCACAAAAAAAATATGCAAAAATATACAAAAGCATATTATTTATATATAAAAAATGGAAATATGTACGAAAAATATAGAAATATACTCGGAAAATTTTGTCCAGTGTGCAATATAAGATACGATACATATACGATACATATACGATAATTATAGAATATTATAATTATATAATTAATAAATTATAATAAAATATTTAAAAAAAATTATAAATAAGCAGTATTAATATTAAGTATTAATATAATTAATATAATTAATATAATTATTAATATTAAGTATGAATATTTTGAATATTTTATATTTAAATTATTAATATTAAGTATTAATTATAAATCATATTACTGTAATAATAAATATAACCAATTATTATTAACAATATATTATTACATATTATAACCAAGTACATGAATGATGAAAAGAAATCATCTACGATGAATCGAAATTCAATTTTGTTTTCTATTCCATTAATTTTTCTTATGATTAAATTTTTCATATGATTAAACAAAACTCAAGTTATGTAAAAAAAAAAATTACGAAAAAAATGTCATTTCCATTTTCAAAGTTGCTTACTAGTTATTATTTTTCCAAATATCAAATTTTTCGAATGAATGGCACAAATTTCATTTATTAAAAGGTAAAGTATTATTATATTATATTATATTATTATATTATATATTAAGTATTATAAGTAATATTATAAACTATAATTTCCAATCATTATTTTGTAAAAATTAATTAATCATTTGAAAAACTTTATAAATTGACAAATTATTGTGATATTAGTTCACCATTATATATTTTGGTTGTTTATGTAATGAATCTATGATGTCTCATTATTATAAGATAAATAATTAATATCTTGAATAATTAAGTTAAAATTTTATATTTGGTATCTATCTATTTATTCTCACTGTCCTTAAATTTCAAATGAATCAGTTATCCAATGCGTCTTTTTCAATTTTCTTGTAAAAATTCTTAAATTTACGAGCTAAATAAACATTAATTACGATTCTGTCGTTTAGAAATATTTCTCTAGGCCAAATTACGAAAGAAACGCGTATTAAATTTCGTACAGCACGTAGAACACGAGAGAATGTCTATCGAATAACCAAAACACGAGGAAATGGGCGCCTGTCTGGTCTATGCTAATTCGTCAGTAGACTTGGCTGCCATCTATATCTTGTCAACTGTTCCTTTTCTAACCGTTTTTCTGACATGTGTCTCGTGCACGTTTAAAAAATCACACGCGTTCATTACTGAGCAAACGCCAATCAAACGAATCTCGTTTCTCGAGAAAAATGTGTTTATCAGGAAAAAATATGAGATGGAAATGGAAATATACAAGGTGTCCTAAAATGTGGATAATTGATTAAGAGGGATGAAAAAAATTTGAAATGATTTGAAAATACTAAAAAAAAAAAAAATACTAAAAAATAAGATTTTGATACCATTTCATATAAAATTTAAATCAAATATTATCAAAAATAGGAGATATAAATATAAAAATTATAAAATCATATTTAGTTCATACATCTATGAATTAAGTTTCTTATATACCTTATATTATATATAATATCGTGATTTTAATGTATTATATTATATGATAAAATTTTTAAATTTAATTTTAATATATAATAATAACTATAATAACTATATAACTATAATAACTATAATAACTATAATAACAATAATAACTATTATTTGAAATATTATTTTTTTTATTATATTTCAATAATTTCTTATTTTAGTATTATAGTATTTATAGTATATAGTATTTAGTTATAGTATTTACTTATAGTATTTGTTTAAGTTGATAGGAAAATATATTGTAAAATATATTAAATAAAATATATATTAATATAAATAATGTAAATTAAAATAAATTATTATATTAATATATTAATATAAATTAATATAAATATATAATATAAAAAATATATTAACATCTATTTTGTATTTTTTTTTTATTTTATAAATTTTTAATATATATATTAAATACAACATAATATGTTTAAATATTATTTTAAAAGTTTATTAACAAAACTCTGCATCATTCGAAGAAATAAAAATATCTATTTTTATTTATGCATTTATTTTCTGTAATCTTGTCAATTAAAACGTAATTCTACATGCAACAATAAATCGAAAAAGTAGAATCATTAATCATTATTCATGGAACACCATGTAAATTAATTTTTCTGGATAGCTACAAGATGTTATTCAAAGGAGACATGTGATATGGCGTGGGAGTGCATTCCATGAGTTGAAAAATTAATCTATCGTTATCGAATGATCTTTTTTAAGAATAAAAAAATATTCGAATAAAATATCTCAAGACAATTGAATTATTTAAAAAATAAAATTTCTTTTCTATAATAATTTTTATGGAATATAAAAAGACATATTTTCATTGTCACTTTCAATGGATTCCAGTATTATTATAGTATTAATTATAGTATTAGTATTATTATTAGTATTAGAATTTGAAATATGTTAACAATATCCTTATCGTTATACTTTTTATCACATTGAATTTATTCTGCGGCAATGTTTTATTGTATTCTTCACATTCTAATAATATTATTAATTTCCATAATATCGCAATAAATTTTTTTATATCTTGAAAAATGTTCGTTAATCTTTTTAATTTCACAATAAAAGTTTTCTCAATATTCTTACGTTGTCGGGAGTAAAAATAGTATATTAGTTGGATAATGGAATGTCGAGTTAATAGAACGTTTAGATATCAAGATATTCGGATAATGGATGTTTAGGTAATGAATTCCACAATCTACTACAGTTCGAATTGAAATCGAGATTTATTTGTGATTATGATTTGAAAATTAATTATTGACAAAGAAATAACAAGAAATAACAAATAAAGGAGACAATATTGCAAATAATAAATAGATTATTGCAAATATATAATAATGTTTGATTAATTGTCTCGTGGTTATTTGTTAATTTTTGAAATTAGAACTAATTTTGAAATATGTTTTTAGAAAATAACTTGTATGTATTTATTTTATGTATAGGTTAAGTTAGATTGATTATTATAAATAATTGTAATTACAGTGATATGAAAATATTAAATAAAATAATATTGAATATAAAATAATTAATAATTTAATTATATTATATATTATATTATTTAATATTATGATATTAGTCATTATTTAATAATTGATAATCATAATTAATGATATGATATCGATCTAAATTTAATTTTGTCTTAAACTCATCGACACGAACGATTAATTTCCGTTATTTGTGACTATTTATTTTATGTGATTATTTATATACTTTATATATTGTGACTATTTATATACTATTATATCACATTTTTATATAGATTAATATCCCTCGAAAAACTTAGAATCGAAACACATACGCGATCATCATTCGATTAAATTATCCGATAAGATTTTGCTTCCTATCTCGGGATTTGTTGGATGCAGATTCCGTTTTTATCGACTCTTGAGAAAAAGATTAAATTGCAATACTTACACTTTTTGATGAGGATTGTGCAAATATTGAAACATAGATGAGATTGATATTGAATAACAAGAAATTCTATGAACTTGTCGATGACTCTCCATCTTCTAGTTTTCTAAGAATTTTATTTGTCGTTTCATCATTAAGAATATACGAAGTTTGATAGACACAAAAATCTTATTATTAGTAAAAAACGTTTCAATGTATAATACTTATATAGATATAATAATTTATTATTATTATTATTATTGTTATTGATTAAATTCCGTAATACTGAATAAACAATTAATAAAAATATGTTTTAATATTATTTGTTTGTTGCACAAACAATAAGAAATAATCAATAAGAAAAATTATAATTAAACATATTGAAAGAAAAATTATAATTAAACATATGAATAGAAATTTTATAAAGAAATTACAACAAACAAATTTCTTAAAAACAAAAAATATTTCTTATTTATATATTTATTAATATAAATCAAAATATTAGAATATTGAAATTTTTATTTCGAATTTTATTTTATTTTTGGTGCTAAGACGATTATTTTAGGTTAAACAAGAAATTATTAAATATATTATTAGAATATAAAAATGAGAGAATTATTGATATAAATCTTTTTTGAATTATTAATACAAAGCTTTTACTACATCATTTAATGTATCACTGCATGAATAGATGCAATACTAATAACACAAACATAAAAATGACAAAACAAAAAGAAAGAGAATCGCATAGACACAATATTTAAAACAACAGCGACGCCTGTTATATATTTTTCTTACTACGCATATAGCGATCATAAATTCATCACAAATTCATCCAATCATCCATCTTGTATTAATAAGTGTATACATATAATTCACCCACAATCAATTTCAATTATTTATAAATCAAGTTGTTTGTAAATCAAGGTAAAACATAATCTTCATAAATGATTATTTATTTTATCATATATATAATTTTTTAAAATAAAGTTCCGAAAAATCCTAGTAATCAATTGGATCAATAAGAATTTGAAGAATTGTTACGAGAGAAAGACTATTCAAGATATAAAATTTCAACTAATTATTGCGAAATATTAACAAAAGAAACTTTTTTATATATATTGATAATCTATTTATATATTATTAATATAACTATCTTCACTGTAATAATTATTGTTATCGATTGTTGAGTGCTATAATATCTTATCCTAACCTAATTCAACTCAAATCTAGTGAATAACGGATAATAATAATTGAATGTTTTTAATTTTTTAATAATTATGATTTTTCGGCTATCGAAATTAAAATATAAATAAAATAAATTAAAATAAAACTAGTAATAAAGAAATAAAGAAACTGTGTGATCTGATTACAAAATATCTTGCAGAATTACAAGATATACGAAAAATTATTACACAGACATATTTGTTATGTTAATATATTTTATAATTGTCATGTCACTGAAATTTTATATATTCTATAAATATTCTAACATTCTATAATATAAATATAGAGATTGATACTGTTATTATAAAGGTTGATGTTGTTATTATAACATTATTGACTACTCAATAATCGAACACGATTGTATTAATAATATTTGGATATCAAATATTCAATGTATTAATCACGTATATAGTATAATATTCAATATGTAGTGAAAGTTTTTTATTAATATCTTAGAAAATAATAATTAAAGTTTCATATTTAGAATCTAACTTTCTTCCAAATAACTTTCAAATTTTGTGTCGATTACTTTCACAATTTACCAGAGTTTTTCGAAACTACAATTTTTTTCTATCACAAAACGAATTATGTAGACATTTTCTTGGTTACTCAATAAAAGCATCGCAACATGTTTCTTTACCTCACATCATCAACTGATTGCAGAAATCCACATGGAATTCGCTTATTTTTACTAGGAATGCGCGGTCGCGTTGAAAGAATGAAGAATGGAGGGAGAAGAAGCGAAGGAGGAAGAAGAGGGTCATTGACGTGATGCTGGAAAAAGGCGGGCGATAAAATTAAGCTCTTACGAGTCGTTTCATTCGAAAAATGGTAAATACTGAAGATATTGTTTTCGATAAAATATCTTATTATTACGTATCATCATTTCATTGAATATATGCTATAATTTATAAAATATTTGCTATAATTTCCTTTGAAGCAATGAATTAATTTACTATTGAATTAGAACCGAGACATATCCATTCAGAATATAGAAATATTTCTATATATATATTTTATTTCAATTTGTTTTCAAATATACTGATTTAAATATATTTTTTATATATTTTCCATATTTTCTTCCTCTTATTATTATCATTATTATCGATATTTCAACAAATTGGGAATCACTGTTATAAAATAAATAATATTTTCAATTACTTCATATTTTTTTCATAATTTTTAAAAAGTTAATTCAGTTTTCAATAACTAAATTCCTGAATCACAGTTCTATAAAAAATTATATGTTTAAAGGAATCAAAAGGAATTTATATTTTAAAATAATAATTCAATTATTTCTTTTTTAATTTTTAAAGATTAATTTTATAATAATTATATAATATATAATATAGCAATATAATTATATTAAAATAAAAGCTAAAAAAACTAAAAATGATTATAATAATTTCAAAAAACATGCAACACAAATTGAGAACCATTCTTTTAAAATAATATAATTATATTATATTATTTATATATATATTATATTATTTATATTATATATTATATATATTATAATATTATAATATACTCCATGTTTTCTTAATTTTTAAAAATTTATTCTCCAATAACTGAATCGTTTCCCTTTTAAGAGAGAATTATTACTTAAATACTATAATTCTTAAAATACTAATTCAATTAACTTACCAATTTTTTTTTAATTTTTAAAAAAATTAATTAATTCTTCACTAATTAGACTATTACATTATTCCTAGAAAGCATTGTGAACATTTATAAATCGTCTATAATAAAATTGTATATAAAATAAAAAAAAAACTTGCAAACGATGATTTTTCATCTACTCTTTAGATTAAAATCATATATCTATCTAAATGTCACAAAAACTTGAGCACTTCACTGAATCCTATAGCCTGTTAATTGAATCTCGTGTCGCTGAGCCGACGATTGATGTCACAGACGGTGAAATATACCGACCATCAGCCTTGGAGAATAGAAAACATGGTCGTGACCGTAGAGCAACGATTTATGTTATAGGGTGCATAAATCTCGAATTATCGCGTACTTGTTCACATCAATGAAATCTGGACCAAATTGAACGCAGTCGAATTCTACTTTGAAGTTTATAACTTTCTTTGAGTTGTGTATGTATACAATATGTACAGTTTATAAATTAATCTTTGATTATATAATTCGATCATGATCGTGCGAACCGGCT
Organism: Apis laboriosa; assembly: GCF_014066325.1. NCBI lineage: Eukaryota > Metazoa > Arthropoda > Insecta > Hymenoptera > Apidae > Apis > Apis laboriosa. The sequence continues at coordinate 504,641 of NW_025223765.1, forward strand.
ACAAACTCCTTGCACGATTTCCTCAGAAACGATTTTTGCGCGTAATCAACTCGCGAAATTAGGGGGTCATAGTAATTGCGTTCGTACCGAGAACTTTAAAACTTTAAATTCGTTTTATGGCGAACGAAGTCGAGAAGAAAGAAAAAGAATGTTATTTTTATTTTTATTTTCAATCGTCGAAATATTTCACGCACGTAGAAATACAATCCGACACAAAATTTTTCGTACATTATTTCACGAAGAAATTTATCTAACTTAAAAATTTTAATTTTAATAAAAATTAAGATACATATGAAATTTGAAATTATTATGCTGTTTTTTTGTAAAATTTTATTAAAAGATCTTAAATGAAAGATATATTCTTGAAAATAACGTTATTATGTATTTATTGTTAAAAAATATTTGTCTTTTTTTTCCATTAAATGATAATATTATCATTATGAGTTATATAGTTATGCAATTATACTTTTATCAAAATTTATTTTTTACATAATTAAGATTAATCACTTGGTGGTCTCTAATAGTGTGTTATTTATAACAAAATATAATATATTTATCAACAAAGATTTTAACAAAATTGATATTTACTTAAACACGAATATATGTCAACGGTTAGTTTTCAAATATTATATATTATCAAGATAACAAATGAAAAAATAATTTAAAATATAAAGTAAAAATTTTATTAGCAGACGACAATAGCAATTAAAATATATTTATTATTATATTAAATTATAATAATAATAATAATTTATTATTATATTAAATTATATTAACCATATTTATTTGAATATATAACAGATATTAATATAAAATCATTTTTTAAATTTTCATTTTTCATCTTGTGAGTTCAAAATATTTCTTTTAATATGATAAATGCAGTAATAAAATCTAAACATTTTATAATAAAAAAAATTAAGAATGAATAAAATTATTTATTGTCAGAAATTCATTTCGATAAATACAATAAATATTTTCTAATATAATTTTGATTAATATTTTTTTTATTTTTTAAAAATTTAAAAAAATAATTAATAATCATGTTCTTAGAAATTTTACTGCAAAATAAAATTAAATCATTCAAAAGTTTTTATATAAATTGTTCACTTTATTTGAGCATTATTTGAGAGAAAAGATTGATTATAAATTTTTGAAAAAAGTACATTAAACAATTTTTAATCAAATTGCTGTATAAATTAATTTTCAGTCACAATTTATATTGAAATTGTTTGACTTGATTAATAATTAATTGATATAATTGTCTAATATAAATGTAGCTTTAATGATTTTGAACCTAATTTAACTTAATCTAACTTAACCTAATCTCTTAAACCTATTTTGCTATCTTTTTATATTTATTTTATCTTTTCTTTTTTTTATAATTAGAAGAATTTAGTCAACACTTGCATCAAAATTTTAACTCAAACTTAAAATGATAAGAATAGACTGAATTTAAAGAAAAAATTTATAGGACAGAAATAAGTTTTTTTCAAAAAAAAAAAAAAAAATATTCATTAACAACCAATCATAATTAAGGATATTAAAATAGTAAAAGATAATAATTTGGAAAGTGAAGATATTACTGTAAAATTGAACAAGATTACATACGAAAACCAAAATTGAACTTATAATCTTATTATAATCGACAATCAAATTATTAAGTAAACATTTACGAATCAAGAAAGTTATACGGGTGCGATCATGTATACTAGATTGGGAACTTTCTTAATTAAATGCAGTGAGTACATTGTTACAACTGTATTGTTCGTGCATCAACAAATATTTTATAAAATAACTAAATTTTATAAAATATATAATATATAATATATATAAATATTTTACTAAAATTTCCAGTTCAAATATCCTCCGTTTTTGTTTAATATATACTTTTATAATATTTTGATAATAGCATTAGAAAAAACGAAAAATGATAATAAAAAAATATATCATTTTCATCTAATTTATCGAAAAAAAATTTTAAGAGAATTTAATGAGTTTTTTGATAATGAGTTTTCAGAGAATTTAAAAAATTTAAAAACTTAAAAAAAATTCAAATTTCCGATTTCAAGAGTTTTGAGATAACTTCTTCAAATTCAAAAATCAAGGTTTTAAGATTTGTCTTTATGATAGAGTCTGATTTTGATATATTACAACCACATAAAAAGAAAACGTAGAAGGAAGACATATTTACGATCTTAAGATCACTTCTCCGGGTATTCTAGTGATCTCGAAGATAGAAAACCGTAATGGAGTTGTTTACGGTCGCTTGGAGAGAATGAACTTGGAGGATTCCAGCATCTCTTAAGATAGAGGAGAAAGAAAAAAAAAAAGACAGATCTTTCATCTGCCCCATATATCTTCCCTCGCTGTGACTATTCCTTATCAGCTGGCTCGATTATTTGATAGCGGAATTGGTCATTACTTTGGCCCAACTTTGCTCGGATAATTCTCTAAGAAATCTTTTCGATCATTTTGTTAGAAAACCACAAGTAATATAATAAATATTTTTATTATTTAATTTCTCTATTTTCTAAAGAATTTGAAGTCTGTTTATAATTAAATAATATGTAGAATGTTTTTTTCTATTAAAAAAGCATGATTTATAAAAAAATAAGAGATATTTTATGAAATATTTATTTTTTAAATTTATATTATATCTTTATTCAAAAATAAATAATTCAATTTAAGAGAAAATGCATTTATATTTATTAAATATTAAATATCACTATATATTTACTAACAAAGAGATTATGAAAAAATAAATATTACTATTCCATTTAAATTTTTTCTATATAATTCTTTTCTCTTTTTCACTAAATTCAAAATATGATTACAATCTTATAATTTTGTAAGATATTTTATAAAATTTTGATTTTTTAAATGCTATATCTTATTGTATAAATACATATAATTCTATAAGGAAAGTAAATGCACTTGCCATTTATCAAATTTTTGGTTTGTAGTTATATTTATGAAGAAAGTCATAAAAAAATATAAATTATTATATTCAACTTTTTTCCTTTGTGAAGTTTTTTTTTATCATTTATCTTTTTTACTAAAAATGTATAAAACATTCTGTATATAAGTAGTATATATAAAGTACCCGAAGATTTAGTAGAGACGAGTCAACAGTTTTTTATTTTCACGCAAACCAGTCATTTTGAGGTTTCAAATAAATTTACAATTGAACCGATGATATAACTAACTATGTTCGACTATAAGCAAAAAGCTTGCTCGAAGCTTATTCGTTACTCGCAATTTCAGTTCAAATAATGATATTCACGAATAGACATTGAAACACGATGTTGTTCAGGTTATATTTTTTTACTTCGACAATAATAGTTGATCGAATTACCTTTTTTGATAAAATGACCTTGTTCGTTAACATGACAGTTAACTAATAATCGCACAAATTACTGATAAAAGTAACCGTTTATCATTTGACAAAGTCGATACTTTTACTGTCCACACTACACATGCGTCTTTACATGCACCATTATTTTTAATATGACGACTAGAAGTCTAATTTTATGATCATCCAGCGCCCTCTTGCTTCCACGGAATTTAAATATCGTAAATATCACGATATAACATCATTCTTCTTTCTATTTTTAATATCTTTATAAATAAAAAAAAAAAAAAGAAAAGATAAAAAAAAGAAGTCGTTATAATTTTTTATAATATGTACGTTAACGTAATTTTTTTGAAAAAAAAAAAAAGAATAATTGAGCTTTATTAATATTCGATCTATAAAATATACGTGCGAGATATATTATACATATATAATTGATTTTAAAAATATTCGATTTTTCTTAATATTGCATGATTAATTTTTAACCAAATATTTTTTATTTTTTATTTTTTTTAAATTATTGCAAGGACGAATATTATCATTAAGAAATGAAATAACGAATATATATATATAATAAATAGAATGAAACCATTTAGAAATTAATAATATTTAAAATTATTAAAATATTTAAGTATTTAAGTAAAAAATATTTAAGTATTAAATAAAAATTGAAAAAATTATTTGATAAGAAAGATTTTTTCTTTTGAGTCGCAGCATTTGAAAGTCAATTTTTTTTTTTTTAGAATCATATTCTTTTAAATGCATGAAAGACGCAATTAGATATAAATTATAAAAAAATTATTAAATCAGTTTATTAATTCAATCATTAAATCAGTTATGTTAAGAAAATTATTAATTTAATTTAATTTTTGAGATAGTTTTTGATAATTAATTTTGTAGAATTTAGTACATGAAAGACGAGGAAAATAAAATATTATTAGGATATTTTTTCATATCATAAATTTTAAAAAATTGAAGTTAAAATATCTCCTGAACTAATGGTTTTTTGGCATAAATAATTCAATAATTTTGTTTAGAGATTAAGATTATTTGCATTGTTTTGTGCATTTATAAAGATATGATTCTATTTAAAAAAATAAAGTTGACCTACAAATAATCTTTATGACTCAACGTAGAAAAAATCTCTTATATCAAATGATATATTCTATCAAATTATTTAATTTTTCCAAAATATTTCAATATTATATCAATAGAGATATATAGATAAATTTACATATAATATCCTGTATACGTCAAAATGATAGTAAATTGTTTTAATTTAATTTTTAAAATAAACTTAAATTTTATTAATAAAATAAAATTTTATTGATAAAATAAAATAAAATTTTATTTTTTTTATTAATTTTTCATAAAATTTATCAAATATTTAATATGATATTTTTATGACTAACTGTATTTTTTATGATTTGAAATAAACAGGTAAACAGAATAAAATATTACTTTTTCTCCATTTTATGAGTTTGTATTTTCTATTGTTTTTTTTTTCATATTATTTCTTTATTATCTTTTTCATTTTATATTATAATGAGCAAAATCATTTGAACAAACGTGGAAACCTAATATTCTTCATATGTTATTTTTATAAAATTCATAATATATATCTACGTTTCTCAAAAATGTTAGTCATTATATATATTATTATTGTAACACATTTGATTAAAATTAATTTATTAATATTCATTTTTCATAATTTAATAATAACTTTTAATTGAAATAAAAACTGTTTATTTTTTATACAGCTTTAGAAATTTAGTTTTATTATTATTATTATTATTATTTTAATTAATAAAAACCATTAATGTTAATTGTTAATTTAAATTGCTAATAAATAATAATTAATCTAAACATTTTTTTAATTCATCACTTATGTGTTTACATTTTAAAATCAAAAGTATCTTATAGACATATTTCCTTCCTAATACAGTTACATATATTAATTTATTTTTATTATCATTTTAATTTTATTTAAATTATATTAGAATATATGAACATATTTTATATATAAGATATAATAACAAAAATTTATATACGCATTAAAGTTCCAATATTAATTAATTAATTTTCAAAACACACTTTCTTTGAAAATTGTTGCACATTGCACTATGTTCAAAGATTAAAGTAACACGAATCATAAGTCAGAGCTAATCTGGTCACGATAAATTCTTCTGTTGGTCAGATGATGGCGATAAAATTAATTATACGGTCGCTCTGAGTACTTGGTCGATTTTATGGATGGAAATTAATACTTTCTCGTGGCATACTAAACTAGTGTATAATCTGTTAAACTTACGAGTTCGGTAGCTAGTCTTTGAACGAACGTAAATTCAATCACCTCGTTATCGAATTATCAACCATCCAATTTGATTTGTTTTTTTTTTTTATGAAAAGAGAAAGAATTGAAAGCTTTTTTTTTTCATTAGCCAAACTGTCTATAGATTCAATTTCAATCATTCGAAATTATTGGATTTTGAAATTGGGAGATTGATTCATATTTTAATTAGAAATATGTAAAACTAAGAAATTAATTCTACGAAAAAAAAATTTCAAAGTCTTTTCTTTGAAATTTTGAAAAGTTAACTTAAGTTAAACTTTTTGCTAATTTAAAAGAACATTTCAATTTGTATAAATAAATTATAAGAATTTTGTCATAATATGAATTTATTTCTATTTTAATTATTCATATTTTATCTAATCTTTCGATACTTTTCTTTAATTTTGTGATTTAAAAATTCTTGAAATTTTGAAATAAAAAAAAAAATTTATGTTGATAGTTATAAAAATTTTGTAATAAGATTATTTCTATTTTATTTATTTAATTTTCTAATCTAATTTAATTTTTCTTAAAACTTTCTATTAATTTTGTGATATGAAATTCTTAAAATTCTAATATAGAATAATTTTTGTAAATATAATAAATTATTATTTTTGACTGAATAATTATGAACTTAAATTTGAAATATTCCAAATTTTGTTAAGATTTTAATTTGAAATATTATCAATTTGGAAAATTACCAATTTCGAATTTCGAAAATTTAAAAATCAAGTTTTAATCCATTTCTAATTAGATAAGTTATAGTTTTTCAAATTTGAATTTTTTATATCGTTATATTCTATATATTTTATTATTTTATATTTTTCTTTTGAAAAGAAGTGAAAAAAATTTCTAATAAGATGAAAAGATGCTATAAAACTAAAATTTTTTCTTAATAAAATAATATTTCAAGTGTTTCAATTTACTAAAAAAATAAACTAATAATACCATAATTATACTATTAATATTATCAAGTGTCTAAGTATTTTAATGAAATACACATTTTAAAATATTTTTTTTTATGAGATGATATGAAAATGTGCAAAGTGAATAAAATAATTTGATTATTTAAAATATTTCGTTTGTTTTCAATAATACTAAGATTAAAAAGTGCAATTAATAGTGCATTTAATTTTTCAAAACAATTCCTATTATTATCAAAATCAGATGAAATATTCAAAATGATTAAATTATTTAATTCATCGTATATTTACAAATATAATTTAAAATAATATTTTTTTTATAGAATTAAATCATATTCAACAATAAAAATATTAAAAGTAATTTAATTTCAATTCTTATCTAAAAATTTTTCTTATTATTAAATAAGATAAAATATCAAAATTATTTTGTTTATCCTATAGATTCGTTATTTCTTTATATAACTAGATAAATATTATTTTAAAAAATTTATTTACAATTCTGTTCTTGTGGCAGAAATGAAAATATCTGCATATGCAAATGCAAAAAAATGTAAATATTTAATATTTTATGCATTTACATACCGCATAAAAAACAATATTTTTTGGTCTGAAAAATCATTTTTTAAATATTAAGCAAACTACTCAGCAAATTCTCATTTTATTATCGCAATATCGAGGAAATTTTTCGAAAACAGCGCGTTATGTTTAATTTGTTGCTTATAAAAAGTGCTTATTTGTTGCTTATATAAAACATTATTAATTATGTATATTATTGATTATTTCGTTGTGCATGAGAAATTATTATGCGAATAGAAAATGTCATTATTCATTCGTTTGAAACGAAAACTTTTAATGAGATAGTTGATAAATTTAACTTATACGTCCTCTGAAAAAAAAAAATTAACAATTATCATTTTCTGCCATTTTAAATTTATTTACACTTTGGTTAAAAAAAATTTTTTTTTTTTTTTAGAATTTTTAACCTTAAAATTCAAATATTTTGAAGAGATGGATTAGAAAATTTTTTTATCAAGAATTTAATAAACTGATGAAATTATTATTATTGATATTTTATTTTATTTTATTACTGAAATTAGACGTAAATTAATCAAAGATTTTTTTTTATTTAAAGAAAGTATTTAGAAGAGTATTTAAAGAAAATAGATTAAAAAATTGTTTTGTCAAAAATTTATAAAATTCAAAGAAATTATTATTGATATTTTTAACGATAATTTATAATTAATAAAAAATTAAAAGACGATTCAATTAAGAGAAAGAATAAAAGGATGATAAAAAATTTTTGGTCAGTGACATATGATAAAAGAAGAGAATCAATTTTTCAAACATGAGTTAACTCTACGACAGATCGTAAATCATAATATATTACGATATAATTCTGTGTGAGACACGCAAAATTCCATGTTATTTATTAGAGAAGAAATATTAATCTTATAATTTAGAGCTTTCAAAAGAATAATAATATTGGCATTGGACCAGTGATTTATTCTAAAAATATTGTCTTTTTCGTAAAAGATCAGATTAAAATCGTTGATGTTTTAAAAAATTATTTTTCATCGATTTATCTATGTTCTTCGTAAAATTATAATAATGAATATTTTCCAAAATTGTAAATAAAATAGTACTAATGAATATTTAAAATAAGATTTATAATTTCTAATTTATTTTATAATAATATAAAACAAAATTTAAATTTCAATGTTAAAATATTTAGATGTAATATCATATTAACATTATTCATATATTAATAAATATTTTTAAAAGATTTATTGTTTTTGGATTTATTTAGTACAAAACAAATTTCATTTCCTTACAATTTTATCATTTATGAAAGAACATCTTTATCATCTTATGATTTTGGTAACAAGTAAAATAATTAAATAAAATTATTAAATAATAATTTAAATAATAAATATTTAAATAATAATTTTTATATCTTTCTCAAATATATGAATTTTTAAGTATCCTTTATATGTATATGTAGTATAATATATTATACTAATATATTTATTTATGCATGGTACCTATATAATGTTTATTTAAAATATGTCGCTTATTTTTAAATATTTTTACAAATTTGTAGAAGACTTCACATATCCTCTATTATATTCTATTATATCCTCTAATGTAACCGATGTTACATTAAATATAATAATATACACTTAACATTTTCTACATCTATAATACACAATTATATATTCTGAGAACTGAGAGTAATAAATATTATAGGAGTAAAACAGAAAAAAGAGATTGCACGAATACAATTCTTTATATGGAAATATGTTTGTTTTTGGAAATATTGTTAATATTGTTAAATAAATTATTATTGAGTCTGTGTTTATTAATACTTTGTCACCAGATCATATGTTAAATCATGATTAGGAAAATTTTCATTTTTATTTGTAATTTACATATTATTTATAGAAAACAAAAAAGTCTATGCATTAATTACGGGCCATTGATTATTCAAAATTAAAATTTTGCAAATTTTTTGCAATGATATAAAGGGACATTTGTATTAAAAATATTTAATAAAAAATTTTATTAAATAATTTAATAAAAATGTAAATATATAAATTTAGATATTTTTTAACTATAATTTCAAAAGATTGCTGATCGATCCAAAATTTGAAGAGACTATTAAGAGAGAAAGGATGGATCTAAAATTTAAAAATTTTAGTTTTTATTTACTTTATTTACTACTTTTTGAGATATTATAAAGAACTTTCTTAATTTTTATTGGTATATAATAGCCTTTGTTATAAACTGCCGTTATTTTTAAGTCTTGATAACGTCTACTATAGATTTTAGTATTCATAGGATTAACTTTTCATTTCATTAAAAATTTTTTCTAAATTATTTTTCAAGAAGTTAAATATATTTGATTTACCAAATGTCATATATAAGTATATAAATGTCATAAATGTCATATATGATAAGTTAGAAATTAGAAAAAAACTAATTTATATATAAAAGTATTTGGCATGCAAATGTGATAATTGCTGTTTTCAATAAAAACAATCTCATAATTGAGATATTATGTAATAGGATTAGAATTTAAATACAGTTGCTTGAAAGAGACTAAAAAAGAAAATAATAAAAAATATATAAAATAAATATATAAAATATATAAAAAAAATAATAAAAAAGAAAATACATTTTTGGAAAATTATAATCTATTTGCAAATTTAGGATTTAATTTCAAATTACAATTACAAATTATAATTGACAGAAAAATAAGCCTGTTTATATCAGTTGGCGAAGAAATATTATTATTAATAATAAATTATACATATTCGAAATATATAATTATAATTTATTTACAAATTAAAATTGTAAATTATAATTGATCTGACACAAGCAGATAATTAAACGTCAATTATATGCATTCATTAAAACGTTAACTAAAAGTAGAAAAAAAGTGTATTAGGTAAGACATAAATGTACTTACAATCAGATGCAAAAATATTCGACTAGAAAAATCATGTACTAGAAAAATCATCTATTTAAAAATTCTGATTTTAACTGAAAATTTATATATAAGAGTATAATGAAATGTTTTAATTTCAATTTTTTAAATATTTATTTATATAATTTTTTAAAATAAAAGAAATTTTAGTTTTTCTAATTAGAAATTGTAATTTTTATTTTATGTTGAAATTTTGTGAATATATGCACAATTGATTATATATATTATGCAGCAATAAAAATATGATTTTAATGAGATAAAATCTACAATTAAAATTTTAATATTTTTTTGTTTTTTTTTTTTTAGTATTATTTCGTAATGGTACAAGAGCAAAATTTTAAATTATGAAATATTTAATTTTTAATATATTATTATTCTGTCATGTTGTATGACATATGCTTGAATTTGTTTTGAAACATAATGTAAAAAAACTTATTTAATTTAAAATTTATCAAATTTATTATTATAACAAAATTTATTTAATTTATAAATATTAAATTTATTTAATATATTCTATTTAAAATATTAAAAATCATTTTGAAATTTCCAAAAAATTTACAATTACAAAAAAATTATATGAATCATTATAGTAATAAATACAATACAACTTTTTCTATCATTTTTTTATTTATATGTTAAATTTTAATAATTTTATTCTGTATATTTTTTTTCTAGAAAAACATGAGATAGTAATAACACTCTATATATAAATATTTAATAGAATTAAAATTTTTGAAATGAGGAAATTTCTTTATGAAGACAAATACTTTTGCTCTTGACTGTACATACTTATATTACTATATATTTCTTAATGGAACGGAAATTGACAAAACGTCAAAATATGATGATCAAAGAGATTAAATCGCGTTGAAATGATTTATCAATTATTGTGTGATACATCATTGAAACATCGTAGTTTAAATGATTGCATCTATGCAGAAAGCTGGTCAACAATGACGTTATAACGAGCTTTGTTAACGAGCTGCCGCTTCAACCAGTTGTATCGAGAATTATATGACGTCCATGTGTCATGTGGCTGATGATTTACAATTGCTCGTGAATCTCAACTACTCGTTATTATGTATCATTGTGACTACCATGGTGGTCCCATTTTTGAACCATAGAAATTTGCTAGTTCATTATTGATGGAATATGAAATATAGAATATAAATTATTAAATAATTAAATAATAAATAATAAAAAAATAAATATATAATTCAAATTTTATTAATTTGAATAAATATTTGAAAATCATTATAAATATAAAATATAAAATTATATCTTGAATAATCTCATTATAATTATCAAAAATAATTATTATATCTCAAATTACAAAATCATCATGTTCTGTTTTTTCAATATAACCTTAACCTCAAATTAATCCAGATAAGAATATAAAAACCAATTCATCAAAACTAAAAATCTGATTTTGACCGAAAATTTATTTACAAGATAAAAATTCATGGTCCGTTCAACGAAACAATGAATAACTCGGTATTGAATGATCATTTAATCGAAATTTTTGGTCTGCCATTCTATGCACTCGTGAAATTTCCGACATTATTAAATTCCATGCTACTTTGAATCTCATTAGCCTTCCTCGGGAATAGAGAGGTACATACGAATAACCATTATATACGTACATACACTGGGTTATACACCAACTGTACACAGAATTTGCACGAAAGTTGGCTTGCATTTACCAAACTGTCGCGACAAACGAGGAATACATAATACAATAGACGAGAACCACGTGTTTCTTGTACCTAATTATTGTAATTTCGCGATGAGACAATTGATGCATAAGTTATATAATTTTAATAGCCGATTAACGTATAGTCATCACTTTTTTACAGGGACAGGAATTTTTGAGGTTATGAGTATTTTTATGCGTGAGACGTTTAACATTCGATGAATTTAGGGATATGTAATAGTTACTCGATAGAGGGCGCATATTCATTGTCGATATTTTCTGAAAGTAAAGTTCAGTATTAAGCCATTGAAAAAATAATTACTTAATAAAAACTAGATTAAAATTTCGAATAAAGTTATTTTAAATAATTACTTCATTTAAAAATGTTTAAATAAATAACATTAAATAACTTTATTATTATTCGCTATTATAGTTGATCCGTTCTTCAATTAACTTCACTTAACTTCAATTGTTATTGTTGTTCAATAAAATTAAGAAAATTTGGCTTTTTTGCTTGAGTCTTAAACATGTCTTTTAATATATATATAATAAGAAGCGAGTATTTATTGTTTAATAATTATGTAGGATAAGATTTAAGTCAATGATTTCAAAACGCTTTTTTTTTATAATTATAAATTAGTTTTTCCAAGATATACTTAAATATAGAATGATATTTATGATATGAAAATTTATTCCAACAAAAATTATGAGATGAAATAAATGATACTGAAAATATGTTTATGAATGTTTTATTATATTGAAATAAAAACTTTCATATTCATTTAAATAAAAAAATATATATATAAAAACAATCAAACATCAATCTTTTTCATGTCACTCATATCACCTGAAAAATTATTTTTCAAAAAAAAATTTTATATAATATTTCTTAAAAAAATTCATTATTCAATACACTGGAAATATTAAAAAATCTCAATATCATATAAAAACCGATATTTTATTACGCTAAAATTACTGTTTAAATATCTCTTACATTTATTCTCACCTATAGAAAATATCATCTATTAATTCTTAATGGGCCATCTTATCTCAACTTTTCATTTCGTTTCTCTGTTCATTAAACTTTAATCGATAAGTTATAATTAAAAAACGAGCATAAAAGCGATTAAAGGACGAGAAATAGGCTTTGAATTGCAAATTATGCTTGTACTTGTGGAATCTTTATTAAATCGATAACCGTGACTCCTGTGAAATTTGCCTGGGGGAATCTTACGTCTCGAATGATGGCGGAAGTTCTCTTCCGGTGGAAGGTGAGCATCAGCCGTTTTAATCCCAATACAAACGTAAAATTCAATATTCCCTTTGATGACTTTATCTCCTCATTTATACATAACCTTCTTGTGCTTGTATTTCGATCTTCTCGAGATGAAAACGAGACGACGCGTCGTTCACTTGTACTAGCAGATTCATTTATTTAATTATTAATTCGTAGATATCTTTTAGTTCAGGCAACAAGGAAAATAGTAAAATTATCTCTTACAGTAAAATTGCAGTAAAATTATCTGGACAAATTTAGACTAATTAATTATTTTAGTGTACGCAATAAAGAAAATATAATCCTTGATGAAAAAATTAGGATCATTTATAATTTTCGGTGTTTTTCATTTTTTTTTCAATTTATAAAAACTTGGACGAAATGTGATTGCAAATTTTATTAATTATTAATACATGTTGATATATATAGTTTATATTATAATATGATATAATATTTCATTACTTTTTTATCTATATTCCAGGCAACTCTCTTGATATAAATCTTGATATTCAGAAGCTTATTTAAAACACTCCTATATAAATTATCACATTAGATGATTTAAATAAAAAATTCTGGATATTTGATAAAAATCTACATTATAATCTAAACAAAACAAGGATATAAATATAAATTAATAATGTATGATTATAATATATTAATAATATTAATTTATTTAATAATAAATAATATATGATTATATTATTAATTAATAAAAATAATAATTAATAAAACTTGGAAGTAATAAAAATTATTTTATTAAAAATATAAAAAAAGATGAATGACCCTAATTTTATAATCAAGATTAAAATCTAAGAAAAAATTATATAAAATATATTAGATGCAAATGAAATGATTGAATTTTTGATAAGAATATTATTTTACAGCTTTATTGAAATTAATTAAAATTTCTTATTTCTATTCAATAAATTCAATATTCTTGTTCATTGAAAAGCAAAGTTAAAATTATCACACTTAATTGATTTGATTGATTGTTATTAATAACTGTTTTTTTTTATTTTTTATGATTGTATTTTTCAATTTTTTACACATTATGTCAAATTTCTTATATTTTCCTTGTCTTTCATATAATAAGTTTTTAAATTCAAATTAAAATATTTTCTAAATTGATAATTTTAAAAATAAATAAATATAATTTATCATACAAAAATTTTAAAGTAATCCTAATACAATTGAATACATTTTTTCCCAAATATCATATAAATTGCACGCTTTTAAGAGGCATTCTCATAAAATATATTTCTCTTTTTAAGTGAAATTTTAATATTAAAGTACATGGATTTCCATTGTGCGTTTTGTTGCCACGAGATATTCGAGATATAATGAAAATATTAGTTCTTCTAGAATATGAATTTTTTGAATAATGCAAATCTTTTATATTCCTTTATTTCTTACTACATTACATGTACATTTTCTATTTTTAATTAAATTATAAATTAAAAATGATCAATATTGAAAATGATGATTTGTTGATTATATCTTCCTAAAACGATCGATATCTTCATTTACATGTATTTAATTCGAATATCATATGAGAAATGAAAAATCGAGAATGTAAAATCGATGTAATAAGGTGGATTGAAATCAAGTGAAAATAAATATAATAAATCGAACCGAAACAGAAATCTGAGATTTTGCATGAATTTTAATGGATATTTAAATATTAATCTACAGAAGATTAAAATATTCGCTTAACAGCGAATTAATAATCTATAATTTTTTACAATGTATGATTATTTATCATACATTTTAAATTTTATCAAAAATATTTCAATTGTTTTGAAGTTCGAGATATTTGAAGTAAAAATGCATATTGTAATAATGTATAAAAATTTATTATAAATATATATATAATAATAACATATTAGAATTTATACATTTCTTACAATAGTAAATTATTCAAATTTTTAAAATTATATAAAATCATAGATTTAAAAAAAAAAAAAAATAAAAAAAAATGATAATGAGGAAAATAACAAGCAAATCATTGAAATTCATAATTATGATTTTTTAAATATTAATTAATACTATTAATATTAATTAAAAATTATTTATTGTTAAAAGTATTAATATTTTGCCCAGATCAAATATATGATCTACGAATTATAATTTACACATAAATCGTAAATATATATTTTCCAAACAAAAATAATTTATTTAAAAATAATATTTTCACTTTATCATGCGTTTATTTCGTAATATTTAAACTTAATGGAGATTAAAAATTATCCAATCAATCATCTATTATTTAATCATCTATTATCCGATTATTAAAAGATATCATAATGATATTAAATCATTTCTAATATTAACATTTGTAGAATGTATTTAATTTTCAAAATATTAAAAGATGTTGTAATTAATTAATATTGCATTAACTGCGACGAAGAATTTTAATCCAACGTGGCTCGACTTTAATTTCAAAAAAAAGATAAATGATTTTATATTATTTAATGTTAAATTATATTTATAATTAATCTAACCTCAAAATTTTGATAATTTTTATTAACTATTGCTTGTTGGATAAAAATTCAAAGACACTATATACACATTGATAAAAATCTCGTAAGAATTCCGTTTCTAATTTATTGCTCCCATAGGAATCGTATCGCATCAATTTGCGCCACGGTTGATCCTTTTCTGATGGCAGATTGGTTGATTGCTGCAACATTCGAGATTGCATTCCATCCTATGGAATTCAATTGTATTGCGAACCGGTTGTTACGATTCCTCTAGGAAAACTATCATTATTAGAGATCGAATAACATTCGAATAATTATTGTAATTTATTGATTGATCTTAAATCTTTGTTAAAAGATTTTTAATACGTTATATAATAATAGAAATTATATAATAACCTGTAATCTATTTGCGTTCAACGCTTCAAAAGTAAAATTGTTTTATTATTGATAAATATCTATATGTTATCAATAAAACAATATGAATATATTTTCGATAATCGATAGTTACAATTCTATGAAATGTTTTTATTATCAATATTTTCTACGTAATCGTGTGATTAATTTTAAAAAAATAGATTTAATACCATTTTAACTGAATTAAAGAGATATAATTGAATAATTTTTATAATTAAAACTGATCAAATATCGTTCTCTTCATAAATTTCTAAAAATCATAAAAGTTATTATTTAATTCTCGTTGCTCAGCCAACTTAATTCATTTTTGACTTACATTTTTAATGTTGTAATTGATATTTATTATCCATAATAATTCTACAACAAAAGCGATTAAAAGTGGATAAAAAGTAATCAGATCAGCTTTTTAAATTTGAAGGTTAATAAATCTTTTCTCGTATCAAAAAACGAAAACAGAAACAATCTTCACAAGCATCACGCAAAATCAACGAAATTCCACACTGTATTTCACCTTTCCATCCCATTAAATCACTGATCGATCGTCACTAGTGACGTGATAAATTGTCGGCGACACCTATCGCGGCAAGAATACATCCAAGAAAACGTGAAGGAAAAAGTGGTTCGACCCGGAGGCTAAGCAGAGTCATATTTCTCCTTACATGTCGTGGCGAATTCTTTTCGTTAGAAAAGTGGCTAGCCCCTCGAGAGTTGTATCAATCTTCAGTTTCTTAACTTTTTGCTACTTTTGCTTAAGTCACTGTTAAAACCAAAATACACGTGCTGAAAAATTTTTCTTTTCAATGTAAATACACGATATGTTAACACGTTATGTTAACATTATGGCGACTGATGACGCGACACTAACGCCACTTAACTATTGGTATTCAACTTAGAATTGACACCATAGATATCGATAAATATCGATAATATCGTTAAAATAAATGAAAATTTCAATTTTTATTCAAACTTATTATAATATATTTTCTTTAAATAGTTAAATAAATTATTGTAAAGTAAAAGTAATAGAAATTAAAGATAAACAATAAAAAAAACTTTTTATTTAATAAAAAAAAGTCTAATCTAATATATTATATATTTACTTATTTATTTATACATTTTTTTTTAATTATTTAATATTTTTATTTTTTTATTTATTTTAAATATTCGATATATTATTATGATATATTTTCTTTATTGAAAGATCTTCTTTATGTGCTTGTTTATCGAAAGTTTGAATCTTTATACGATGATACGATCCTCTTCTTGGTCAAACATTGATTTCTAATCAATCATAACTGTCGACTGAGACTACTTTTTCTTCTTTTTATTTTCCTGAATTTTTGTTGTGTTCTAGTTATCTTGAGCTTATGGATAACCGATAGTAGAAAGGAATATATAATATAAAGTATACTAATTGAATTCGATATACTTTGTTAATATAAAAAACTCTCTGAAAAGAATGTTAAATTTCAAATTTAATATTTATCATATTTCTTTGTAAGAAAATAATTCGATATTCATCCAAAAATTAAATATTTTTTATTTCGTGATTAACTTTTTTTTGCATGCTTCTTAAATAGAAGCAAATTTCTTGTTTAAATTTTTATTTACATTGTTTGCAAAAGTATTTGAACACATACACATACATACACACACATAAACTTTCATTGAAATTAGAATTTTTTTGATCAAATATCATTTTAAAAATATGAAAAAATAAATTAAATAAAGCGCGATTCACAATCGGTGAAAATTTAATTAAAATCAATTTATTCGAATAATTTGATATACACGATATATTTATTTCTTCTATGTTGGAAATTTTTTCATTTAATCAAAATTTTCAGATATTGGAAAATTAAAAAATTTTACAAATATATAAAATCAATTTTTATATATAAAAAAATATATAAAAAGAATATATAAAAGAATATAGTGATTGAAGTACAATTATGTGGTTTTGCAATATCTATCTTTATTAAATTAATTCTAATTAACTTCAAACTAAATTAAAAAAACAGAAAATAAGATTTGAAATTCAAATTTTTAATCAATGTATCATGTATAAAATGAAATGAATTTCAATGAAATTTTTTATAATAAAACGTTATAATAATATTTATCGTTATGATTAAATATGAAATATTATTAATTATATTAAATTATAAGTTATATTATAATTACATTAAAAATTACAGTAATATAAACGTTTTGATATGTTTTATAATCAGAGTTCATTCAAGTAAAATAAAATATAGAAACTTCTTTTTGTATTAATTTTTGTTTCTAATTTTTAGTAGTACACATATTTTATTTAATATATGCAATGGTATAACTTTTTTAAAATATTATAAATTACTTAAAAATTAATATTATTAAAATTAATGAATACATTTGAATTAATATATGAATTAATTAATTCTCAAATTTGATATAGATATATTTAAACTAATTTAGATGATAATATAATCTAACCTACTTAAGTAAATCTAAACTAATTTATTTTACAACATTCATGAAATTCGATTGATAAAACTTCAAGAGATTTAGTGGGATAGAACATTTATTCAAAATATAAGTTTCAGTTTTCTTCACGAAAAATATACATATACTCTAATCTAATTTACTTTGTCATATATACAAGTTACTTTACTAAGTTTTATATTGATAAGCATATAAAGAGATAAAGAAGTTATATAACCTAATCCTACTTTATCATGCATATGAATTACTGTACCAAGTTTTACATTGATATAAGCGTACATAGAAAAATAAAGAAATTAAATATAGAAATGATTTATAAAATGCCTCTTCTGAATCAAATATGTGCATCTTATGATATCTCGTAAAATCTCTCTGTTTAATTTGGCTCATAAAATTTTATTCTTTCTAACTTAATCTAATTTTAATTTTGTTATATTTATATGTAATATATGAATTATCTTATTGAGTTTTACATTGATACAGAATTTTTTAAATATACAAATAAATACACAATTAAATATATAAAAAAAAAATATAAATAAAAATAAATATACAATTATAAAGATGAAATTATATTTTCAAAACGTTTACATGTCTGACTACATCAAGCACTTAATTTTCTCCCATGAAATTTTATTTCTCTTTCACATTTTAATATATTAATTAGTAGTAATAATAGTAAATTATTAGTAAATACACGAAATATCTTATATAAGGATTTATATTTCAATATTAATGTGTTAATTTTCCAAATTGAGATTTTGTATTTTGAATTCAAATTCTTTCTGCTCATCATCTCTTCTAAATTTTATATTACTAGAACTATATATATTCTAGAATATATTATAGTAATATTATAACACAATATATTATATGTATTTGTTATTTAAGATGTTAATATATTCATGAAAGAATCCAAAGAAAGAAACACGTTGCTTTTCTTTAATTTCAAATGAAGCTAATCCCAAAGGAATCAAAAACCTTGTTTCTTCGAATCTCGATCTTTTTCTTTCATCCCCTGAAAAGTTCTGCGATGACCTATAAAAGTTTTCAGACAGATGTATATCTTTTTAAGTGAGTTTCAAAAAAGAAAGTCAGGGTAGCAGCGTATTTCATAAAACAAATATTGTACAACTGGCTGATACGAGTTTTGTACAAGGCAGCAAAAGCTTTCATATAAAGTTCGACGCAATCGAACGTGTTCGAGTTACAATTACTTTCTACGATGAAACGAGTTTTTTAAATTAATTTGGATCGAAAGTAATAAAATTTGCTGATTAAAATCACAAATCGGAAATATGAATATTATTCTAATTGATAAGATTTACGTAAAATCGGATATATAATTGGATTATTATAATTGGAATTCTAGAAAAAGTTAAAATTAATTTCAAATTAATATTTGGATGCTAAATTCCATCATAATATGTGAAATTCGTTATAATTCTTCCTCTTGGATAAAAAAATTAATTTAGAAAAAAAAATTAATCTGTAAAAATTGTAATTGGCTTGAAACAATGTTTCTCAATCTTTTATATGGATATAAATTAACTTCTTTATATTCTTCAATATATCTTCAATAATGTAATTTCTTTTTCCATATATTTTTTCATAGAACATTCTTTAGTTATATTAATTAAAAAAAGTGATATTATTATGAATATTTTATTAAATTTGATAACAGTTATCTAAATGTTAATTATAATATAATTAATTATTAAATATTAATATGCTATTTAAAGTTATTTAAAAATTAGCTATTTAAAAAGATAGAAAAAAGTATTTTTTCAATTTTAAGATTCACCAAAAATTTGTTGCAATTTATATTATTGATTCTTATTCATTCAATCATTCCAATATTTTGTTATATTATAATTGGCCAATTTTCATTTTAAAAATCATAATATACATGGAGAACTAATTGGGAATTTTATTTTTATATAATGTTAAAATTTAAATTTAGTATAATTTGTAAGAAAATAGGGATGTAGAGAATTAATTCATTATTTTTTTTTTTGATTTCTAAATGATTTTCAAAAAATGCAATTATGCAAACTTGGTAAATTTTTCATAAATGCTTAATAAATACAATTTCACTTTTTTCCCAAAAGATTGAGAAATACTGATTCTAAACATTTTACACAAAATAACTAACTTCAATTTTTATCCTCGACGATGCAGCAGAGAGAAAAGAAAAATAAATTTTTGCGATCAGTTTCTCACTATATAGACTAATGTATATAGAATGTTAATGTATTCATGGAAGGATCCTTTTAAGAATCCATTTTAAAGAACAAACGAAAAAGTTGGTATACGAAAATATCAATTGAGATTTACTTATTAAGTTACAAATAATTAAAATTTACATTAGATGAAACGAGATAGAGATAAAGTGAGATCTCCATTATTTTTTCATTTCATTTAATATAAATTTAAATTGTTTATAATTATCATTATTTAAATAAAATGCATTTAAATAAAATTTGAATGAATAAAAATTTGTAGAAAGCACATAACATGCAAAAGAATAATTAAAAAATATGAAAAAATATAATATACGTTATATTTATAAAATAAAATAAATATTTATTTAAATCGCATTTAGTCACATTCAAAATGTAAAAATTTGATTTTGATATTTAAAAATTTGCAGTCTACTTGTAATTTAATAAATTATAATTAATAAACCTCAACTAATATTTTCATATATAAACTTTTCTATTTATTTTGGCAATGAATATATTAATACACTATATATATTTATAGAAATATATTAAACATACATTTTAATATTGTTTCATATATATATATTTATATTATATGTATTTATTATTTAAGATATTAATATATTCATAAATCTATTTAAAATAATAAAACAAATACAAAAATTATTATGCAAGAATATCGATTAAAGTTTATTTATTAAGTTATACAATTTAATTTTTGCATTAAATTAAGCAAGACAAAAAGAAGACAAGAAATAATATGCATAAATAATATGATATAACGAAAACAGAATAATTTCACTATATATTTTCGTCTCGTTTTCTTTAAAATTTAAATTGTTTATTACTTGATAAATAAATTTAATAAATTTCAACTGGCATATGTTTGTTTTGGTCTTTAGAATCAATATATTAACACTTTTTATTTAATTAAATTACATTAAAATCAAGCAAAATGGCGATATAATGTAAATAGAACTGTCATATTCTATCTTTATCTCGTTTTATCTAATACAGACTTCAATTTGTTTTACAATTTAATAAATAAATTGCAATCAATATTTTTGTATACCAACTTTCATATTTGTATTTACCTTTAAAATTTGCCTTCTAAATTATTTCACGAAAATACCAACATCCTATACATATTCACAAAAGACACGAAATTTCACTACTTTCCTTTATTGTGAAGTTCAACGATGCGTAAAAAAACTGAAAACTTTACGACTCGGCCGAGGAGCGCTGCGGTTAAATGAGATCAGAGGAACTTCTTGTTGCCTTCCTCTCCATCGTTAGAAGCGCGATTTTTAAAGAGCGATCGCGTGGTCAGGCAAAAACCTTTTACTGCAATTTACGATTTATTGCTGGAGAAACGAATACACGAAAAAGAAAATCTGGTCGGTGAAGAAAGGAGAATCTTGATTGGAACGTAATTAGGAATTAAAAGAAAAATCTCTTTAAGAAATTATTAGAAAATTCTTTTTTTTTTATTTGAAATTTATCCTTTGAATATACCACTTTTTATAAGATAAAAGAAAAAAAGAATTATGAAAATTGCGTTTAAAGGATAAAGGATAAAGATTTTGTTCATCAAAAAAATATCCAACTACAATGGAATTGTCAAAGAAAAATTTTTGATGGAATAAATTATAGATCATTTATTTTGAAATTTTGTATATATATTTGATAATTTTGATAATATCGTCATTATTATTTTTTAAATTTTCTATTTTCAGGATAAAAAAATAAGGAGAAAAAAAATTAATTTTCATAATAATTCCATCTCGATTAATTAATAATTATTCTATAAATAATTAATGTATATGATGTATAAATATAAATATAAATATTAACATGTATCTATAGCAATAATAAGAAGAATTCTATTCATGTAGCATTAGATGAAATTTCATGAGAATAATATTGAAATAGTCTTGAATTATACATGCAAAAATAATGCAAGATGTTTATTCAATTATTTCAAGTATTGGAAAATATATAAATTGAAATATAATGAATATTGAAATACACATTTCATGTAAATATTTTGAATAATATAATATCAATTATTATAAAATAAATAATTATTACAATGTAACGTAGTTTAAAAAATAAATTTATAAATATTTTTATTTTTTACTTAAAAAACTATTTTATTATTTTATTGATCGAAAATAATGGACACAAAAATACATAAATGTATATAACACATAATTTTAATATAATATACATAAATTTCAATAAAATTAATAAAATTCAAAAAATTAAAAATCATATTTTACGTTTAATTATTTCTTCATATTTATTTATATTATATTCTGATTTTATATTATATAATATTGTATTATATTATATTATATATTATATTATATTATATTATATAATATTATATAATATTGATTTTAATACATCGTGTTATAAAATCTTAAAGAATCTTAAAAATTGTTTATTATTACATGATACTATTATTTAAAATATTATATATCAATAAAATAACTATTTTAATATTTTTCATATTCATTTTGTAATTTTATATCTTGTATGATAAGTACTTAAACATATATTTGTATATTATTATTTCTAAAAAAAAAGTTTATTCAAAAAATCCTATATCACTCACACATTTATTTTTTCCAGTTTTAGAGAGAACAGAACAATCCAGAAATTCTTTATAGATTCACCAAATAGTGGCAATTTTTATGAACAGTGAAGTAAGATTAAAACGATTATCTTTTTAATTCAATCTCTCATCACGGATATGACGAACCATTTTGGTTTCATCAAATTTTTCAGAGATAACTGCATTATCGGATCAAGTAATTTATCGCTTTTAATCGCATGAATGATTGACAGAAATCAAATAACAAACTTGGCTCATCCATATTGAGATTCTCTTCCGCTTTTATTCCACGTATTTCACGTATTATTTCATTCCACGTATATTTAATTTCTCGAATAAAAAAATTTTTTAAAAAGTTATTTAACCATATGATTTAATTACATGATAAAAAACTTCGTAAAATGGAAAATATGCACGTTTGTTTATTTATTCTTATAATCATTATAGGACTATCTATAATCACTAATAAACGATATGTTTCTATTATGTGATTCTATTATTTTCTATTTGTGTCAACAGTCTTTTTTTATTTACAGATTAAAATTGAAAAAGTTGAGGTTATATAGATCAATCAATAAATAAGTTACACTTATGTAAAAAAGATGTAAATGGATAAAAAAAATATTTTTTATTATTAACATAAATTTACAATTAACTATTATCAACTATTTTATTATTAACATAAATTTATATCTAATTATTATCAATATATTTATAAACATTTATCCAACCAATTTATGATTTGTATCTAAAAAAAATTTGCAATCGATATTACTTTAAATACAATGCAATATACAAATAACATACAAATAATTAATTTTTATTCATCATTTCGATGATTCATTTTCGATGATTATTGTATAACATAAAATGGAATTAAAAGATGTAGTGTAAATATTTTTTTTTATTGTAGTTGAAATAATAAATAGATATATATGCCAATAATATTTTATAATGAGTTATTTTTATCGCAACAGAATATTATTTTCGATATCACTTTTTTAGTTTAATTTGTTATGCTATATTTTACAAACAGAGAAAAACATATATTTATATGAAAGAATATGAAATTATTCATAAAATATTGTATTTTATTTCATTCAAGTGATATGGTATGAAACATTTTATATAATCTAACTTATGTAATTTAATAATATCCTATTTATTAATATTACTTAAAAGAAATATCACTAAAATAAATAATTTATTCATCTATAATGTATTTATCCCATCTTACCATTCGAACATTTATAATATTTATTACATGTAGATTATATGTAACATAATCTAATAAAAATCATAAACAATAAAAAAATATTTAAATTTTATGGAATTTATAAAAATTAAACTTGAAGATAATATTATTTTTATTTAAATTGTATTACATATTATATAATAACTATATTTTGTTATATAATTCTATTTATTAATAAATTAATTTCTATTTAATAATAAATAATATAATTTATAAGATCATAATAAAAACTAAACTTTGACACAATTAAAATTTCATTCAATATTATAATTAAATGTATTATTATCAATATTACATATTGTACAATATTATATTATACATTAATATTATAAACATTACATAATACTCCACTTAATAAATATAATTCGATAAAAGAACAAATGCAGACAAACCACTCCCTTTCAAATCTTTCGATTAAAGTTTTTTTCTCTTTATCGCTTCATAAACGAGGAAAGCGATTTACAATAAAATGAATACGTTCGACATTACGGGATACGAATCAAATTTACCTTTTCACGACGCTTCTCGACCTCCACAAACGTAAATCTCGCTTACGTAGAGTGAATTTCTCGACAAATGTCTCGCGAAAGCCGAAGAACATTTTCTTCTATCACCGAGAGAGAAACAAAGTGAATCTACATTTCGAGATTATAATATAATCTAGGATAGAATATCCGTGGAAAAGAGAAGTGAAGAAAATTCTCGTGACAATCGATCGTTTTGTTTAATTTATTTTTATTTATTAATTCATCGAATTAAACTGAATCGAGATATTTTTTAAAGTTGAAAAAAAAATTAATAAAATGAAAATAAAGAACTCGATATATATTCTCTTTTTATTTTCATAATTTATATCTAGAAATTAATTCATAATGCATTTTTAAAATAAAGTTTTCATTTATTTGAAAAAAATCATATAATATAATTCATTTTTTAAATATTATATTTAAATTAATAATATATTATATTTAATTTAATAATAATATTATATTTATTATTATATTTTTAAATATAATAAATATTTGCTATTATTTTCAATAATTTGTTCTATCTTTTAGACAAATTTTAAATCTATAAAAGAAAAAATAATAATAATTTAAAAATGTCTTCTCATCAATTTCAATACTCTTGAAATATAAATCTGAATTTTCCTCTATACAATATATATGTATGATATACATATTTATAATATGTATTATCGCTTTAATTTCCAAAATATTTGCAAAAATTAAATTTATTTTATGAATGTATTTATTCTAACAGGAATTGTAGCATTGATAGTTAATAACTAATAATAACTACATTTCTAATATAATCTAAATTGAACAATAAAGAAAAAAATTAATGAGGTTAGAGGTTATAGGTTAGAATTAAGGAGATTGACTCGAAATAAACCAAAACAACGAATAACGAAATTACGCGAAAGGCTTCGTTTATTGAAAAAAATATGTTTGAAAACCAATCTAGTATGTATTTAATCAATATTCAATATTACAGATTGTTGTGATTGTTCTTGAATATATTAGAACTAAAATATTAGAAACGTAACCTCTACACTAACAGATGTATTACTATTATACGTTTTCTATCGTTTGCGTATTGTCTCTGATAAAAACTGTTAATTCTAATTAATCAATTATTAATTATAATATGTGTACACATATTAAATTGATTTTCAAATACAATAGAGAATCAATTATCCGAACAAAATGGTTTGGAAAATTGAATATTTGGATAATGAAGTATATACTTATCTTTATTATAAGTATTATGTTAATTATAACTACTTGAAAATTAGTTATTAAATATAAAAATATACTGTAATATAATTTGAAAATGAATATTTCACAAAATACATAATTTATACTTACATCAATATCGCTATATTTCCAAGATAGAAATGCAGCTTATTCGTATATTTTTCTTGAAAATGAAGCTTTTCGTATAATTTCATTATTTTTGATTTTTGAATTAACTTAGAATCTTTCTGATTTCATTTATATCATGAATTTTACATATTTTATTGAAAAAGTAGTGAAATACATGAAAAATAATAAAAATAATAGAATATTTTAACATTTTCTATCACGTTCTGCATCACAGAAAGCGAAATTCGTGATGGAAAATCGCATGTCAAGATTACTCTAGCGGACACATGAGAAAATTAAAAAAAAAACAATAGAAATTTTAATGCTACTGTTTTATTTTATCGATTCGTAACAAATTTGAATATTTTATAATCAAATAAATTCTAAAAGAATAATTCTTAAAAGAATAATTTGTACGTGGGAAAATTTTTTATTTCAAAAAACAAATAATATTTTGTTTTGTCTTTTTTTTTGCGAAGTATACCTGAAATGCTTCGTGATTGAATTCTGCAAATTTTTCATTCAAATTCATCACTCTTGCGAATTGATTGACATTGATAATTTACATTGATAATCTAACGATGGTATATAAATATAATAATAATATATTACAATTTATTTATATTTTATAACGAGATGTTAAAAGTTTATAAATAATATTTAAATTAGAGATAAACATATTGAATTAAATTCTAAACATAATTATGAACAAATTACTAAAATATGTTATATTTTATATTAATGGCATATGTTATATTTTTTAAAGTATACATCTAATTAAATTCCAAATTCAAAGAAAAAGAATGTGCATGTTTTTTTTTATTTTTGTTACAGAATAGAAATAAAATAAAAATTTGGAAAATTTCAAAGTAATAATATTTAAGTGTAAAAATTCTTAAAATGATCTAGTATAAATATCTAGTTAAATTACACATTAAATTATTATGTTTTGGATAAATCATGAATAACAAATAATTGAAATACAATAGTATCTTTGCTTACTTAAGTTATCCTCAAAGTATTCTTTATCTTCAATTCATTTAGAAATTTAAGCCTGCAAAATTATAATTAAATGAAGTTAAATTAAGATTTATTATTTATACATATAAAAAAATCTTGAAATTGAATACTAATTATAATGTAAAAATATTGCTTAAAACAATAATGTTCAATTATTAATAATAAAATTTTCATAAATATAAATATATTTAATATATAATTTTATCTCTAATTTAAGTGTTTAATTTATAATCTTGTTTCATCCAAGGATTAATAGCGTGATTAGTGATATCACACTAGCGCCATATGGCCATTATCTACATTATATCAAATTATGCTAAATTTTACACAAAAGAGATTATTTTTTTTTTATTTATTTTTTATTTATTTTTTTTCAGAAATAAAATTAAAAATAAAATAAGATAGATTTATCTTCGCTTTATCCAATAATTTTAATTTCTTATAATTTAATAAATAAATCTTAACCGATATTTTTATACATCAAGTTTTGTGTTTCTTTTTGCTTTTAGAATTGATCTTCTAAAGACGTTCTACAAATATATATCAACAATTCAAATCCAAATTATCTTGATCTTATAAAAAAAAGTTATTAAGTTATTTAAACTTAAATTATTTTAAAGTTAAGCTACTATTTAAATTCTATTCTATCAAAGGATCTTTAAGAGATATTGTAACTGAAAGTTTTATTAAAAATTTATTATATGAAGGACAAGGAATACATATATTATATTGTTTTTATCTTTTATATAAGTTTCACAAACTTTTTAAGATAAAATATCTCCTAAATTAAAAATTTTTTATCATAAATAGATTAGTATTTTTTTATAGAAAATGATGAGCTGCATCCATTAATATTAAAAATTAATATTAAAAATTACATAATTCCATTTAAAAAATTAAAGTCGATTTTTACATAATTTCTATATATCAATCTAATAAAAAAACTATTAAACTATATGATATATTTCCGTATATTAAACAATTTTTGTCTAAAACATTTTTTTCTATTATTCATATTTTTTTATTCAAATATCTCAGCAATTCGAGAAATTAGATATATTGTGTAAATGCTTTTTTCAATTGACTGTACAGTATCTTTACTTTTTTACAACCATTGTCGATATTATCGAAAAAAATTTTCAAAGAGATATCCGTTTCGCAAGACAGTAAGCTTTCCATAGAATCAGTTTAGCGAACAGAACAGGAAAGTTAGTTCAATTGGTTTCGAATCTGAGGATTACATGCTCCGTGGCCAAAGGGCTCTTTGGTCTGGGTATCCCTGTTCAAATTACCTTTCTCCCATTGCCAAAGAAATATCGCCGAATCGACGAAACTCGAGGTAACTGCCACTCTCGTTTTCCTTCTTTTTTCCTTTTTCTTTTTTCTCCACTCAGCAACAAATTTATGCCATCAGATGGCGCGTGTGCCTCCTCTGACGATAGGGATAAGTACGATGACAGTCAAGAGCAGTCAATCAAGATTATCCAATCTATGATCGAGTCGAATTTTTTCACGTGTGGCTATTATTTTCGGATACGTAGAATCAAAGTTTGTTATATTGTTTCCTTACGGAATTAGCCTAGATAAAAAAATCATGGTTTTTTTTCATTAGATTTCATCACTCTTATTGATATTGATAACCTATTGTTTTCATCGATAGTTTCAGATTGAAACAAGTCATAGTATGTAATATCTTTTATTATCTTATGAGATTTTATAAATATTTAAATCAAACTTAAAAACAATGAAATTAAATTCTAGAATTAATTACGAATTAGTTAGATAGTACAATTTCACGATATATTATACTTTTTAAAGCATTTTATTTTTTAAATATATTATATTTTTGTAGTCAATAAAATCTAACCTAATCTAACTGAATGATTTTGATAATCATTATGTTATTATATTTGCCTTTTTTGTTTTAAATTATTTGGTAAAAATAACGAAACAATTTTACATTCTTTTAGAATAGTTTTAAAATAAAGTAAATTAAAATTATTACATATTACTTTTTGTTTGAAAAAAAAATTGGTTTTAATTTTTTGTATTCGTATCTTTGATATTATAAATCTTGTATTGTATTGTAATCGATAATGTTTTAATTCTTTCGATATGCTATTTCATATTTACTTTTTGTATATTAATTTTTTTAGTTATTTAATAAAAAGAGAAAAATAAGTATGTTTTAAATTATTTTTTTTGATTTAATTTAAGAGATTATTGGAAATGTACTCATCATTGAAGGTTTTTATTAAAAATTTGAAATAAAAAGATTAAAGATTATTTAATATATTCAATTCATTAATTTATCTAAAATAAAAACTATGTCGATAAAATAAAATTAACAATAAAATTATCAAAATTATCAAATTGACAACCGAATTATTTGTTCTTAAACTAAAAATGAATTAAAAAGTTTTTGCCAAAAATAATGTAATTAGGTATTAATTATAGATTTATAGATAACAATATGATGTCTGTAATTATATATCTATTTTCATACTAATACTTTAATTCTAGATTTAATTTTGACGATAATTCGTCCAGAGATAATTCAATATTATGCAAATAATTGAGAAAGATCTAATTGAGCAAGATATCTATAAGAATATTGTAATATTGTTTTCTTCAAAATGACATATATTATAGTATAATTATTTATACATATATGTATACGTACAAAATACTATGTACATTTGCAAAATAGTCATTAAGTTAAATAGACGAAAGAATTTATAAAAAACATATTAAATTAATAACATTTTTAAAAAAATACATTTTTACAAATTAAATTTAACTTAAGTTAAAAAAATTAAAATATTCACAAATGAATTTTAATTGTTATAAATTGAAAATATATTTAAAATATAAATATAAAATCTAAAATTATACATTTAAAATTATCCAAGTGTTTCACGTGCAATATCAAATTTCTTCGTATTGTTCACAGATATATTATACGAATTAATCGAACAAATTATTATTCACCTATTTATACACGAAATACTATATACGAAAATACCATTGAGTGACATTATATATGGATATTATATACATTCAATCCAATTGCATATTGTTCCATTGTTCCATTCATCAGCTCATACACTTCTGGCGTAATACTCGATTACCATTCACACTGAATTTGGAAATCACATTTGGCCTTATATATGCACGCTTTGAAATGAGCTCGAACGATTCGAAATCGTAATGATCGAATTTTAGTATGCGATTTTGTAAACAATAGGAATTGGTGCAATTGGTTTTGGATAAACATGGAATTTGCCATTCAATTATTTCAAAATTGAATATTCATTTTTGAAATCATTCAAGTTATTTAGATATTTAATATTATAAACAGCTAACATGTACAATATATATATAATGTATCATTCAATAAGTAAAGAGACAAATTATTTTTTTCATATTGTTTATTTAATATAAAAGCATTATAATTTTCTTATTTTTTTGAAATATATCATTTCTTGCTACAATTATCCATTTATTACTAATGTTACTTTTTTCAAGTTTCTAATATTTTTTTCATGCAAAAACTTCTTTATCTTGTTGTTATTTCATCTGAATCACTATTATTAGTTTTTTACCTGTTCTTTATTTGAAAACTTCATACGTAATGATTCTTACGTCTGATTCTTTCAGAGGGCCAAATAAATACAAATTCGATGGGAGAAAGTTTGGATAGAATTTCCCTGAGACTAATTTTTTCTATTCAAGAATTAATTGTACAGTATATAGTTGAACATTATATTAGAAATTCACTCTTAATACCATGACCAAATTGAAACACGAGCAACTGGGAATTGCGCAAAGATATAAAACCATCTTTGTACTAAATAATCAATTTGGAATCCATAGAAAATCCATAGAAAAATTGTACGTCCAGTAAAAGAGTCCAGAACAGGTGAGTCTCCACCTGTGAAAGGCGTGGATAACGTAGCGCTCGCCGCTTTTCTTATCCAATTGGCTCGCGCATAAAACACCGCCATTCCGTTTTGCGACCCCGTGTTTCACGATGCTGGCCATTAAAGCCTAGTTTTGATCACATGCCACAAATTCCTCGATACAAGAATGCGATTCTCCTCGATTTGATCGAACACAATGAACGTGGAATTCACGAGACTCCGTTGAACTTACTTAGAAACTTACATTAGCCTAAGCTAGGTTAATTTGCCAGAGTAATCGCGAATTGTGTTACTTTGATACGTCTTAAGGAGATATAAGGAATTGGAAAACTACTTATTAGAGACAATTATTACTTAGGAGATATGTTTAGTTTCGATGATGAATTTCGATATTTACGGTTTTTGTTGATTGCAAATTATTTGAAAATGGTAATAAATTAATAAAGAAGAAATTTTGATATTAATTTTGTTTGAAAATGTTATCGAGGAAATTGTTAAAGAAGATGTACTGCATTTTATTTCGAAAATTGTAAAGAAAGAATTTTGAAATAATTCTCGAAATTTGTTTGAGAGCTATTCAGGAGAAAGATTATTGCAAAAGAGGATTTTTAAATTAAAATCTTCGAATTTTAGAAATTGTATAGAAGACATTTTGAATTAATTTTTTTCAAAGTATTATTAATATTAATAGTTTTTTTTTAATATTATCAAAAATAATAAAGAAATAATTTTTAAAATTTATCTGAAAATAGTTGAAAATTTTTTTTAAAAAAAAGTTAAAGGAATTTTGAATTTAAAAATTAAGAAAAAAAAGAAAAATTTTGACGTGTTAATATTGAAAATTTCTTTGAAAAAAGTTATTAAAGAAGAAAACATTAATTAATAACATTAAAAGGTACATAGTAAGTGTTATTATATCATAATTGACGAGAATTATCGGTTATTAATTATAATATTCAACGATGATTAAATAATTTAAATCGTTAATTTAAATGTATATTATCCACTATGTATTATTGAAATGTAATTAATTGATAAATTCTAACACGCGTTATGAATTTCTACCAAAGTGTATTTAATATGAATTTAGTTCACCAAAGTAAATTAAGTTTTTAATCTAGATCAATGAACAATATGAATAGAATAATTGGACTAATATATAATTAATCAAAGATAAAGAGCACCATGAATATCAACAATCAGGAAAATTTCTTTGTGAAAGAAAAAAAACTGCTTTTTTTTTGATTCTATTTAAAAAAATAATATTGATTTTTAAATGATTTTTATATGTTCACATGTAAAAAAATTATTACCAGTATAATATATTCAATTCAAAGAAATTATATCATTGCAATGTTTAATTTTTAATTTGAAATTATAATATTAATTGAAATATTTGGAAAGATAAAATATATCTTTCTATAACTTGTGTATATCTATTTAAAAAAATCATTATCAAGTTACTCTATAAAATATTTTTTATAAATATTATCAGAAATAAACGAGATATTTCACATTAAGTTATTTTATATATCCTATTTAATAATAAGAAATAAGGAGACTTTAAGAGAATAAAAATTAAATAGAAAATTATTATTTATGAATCTTATGAAATTTTATGTACAAGATTTTCATGAATTTCATAATAATAATGAAAAATGAAACTCAATAAATAAATCTTTTCAGAATTTTAAATATTAATATTATATGTATAAATATTACTGAAAAATATACTAAAATTACAATTGTTACTTTGATTAAAATTATTGCTAATATAAATTGCATTATTTTAATAGTCTGTATACTATTTTAATATTCTATTATATAAAACACAATAATTTTAATTTTCAATAAAACAGCAAACAAACAAAATTTATAAATATTGTCATGTTATGCTAATAATTGCATAATTTTAATATTCTAAATACATTTCACAACACATTTAATTTTCAGTCTGGAAATAAAACAACAAAGAAATAGATTTTAAATATTTTCAATAATAAATGTTAACTATGCTAATAATAGCACATAATTTCAAATATAATCCATAATATATTCAATTTTCATTCTCAATTAGAACAAACAAACAAAAAAAAAAAAAGAAAAAGATCCATATAAATATTAATAACATGCGTAATTGTATAATTTTACATAAATTAACATGATCAACATAATTAAACGTAATCCATAATATATTTATATTCATTCTCGAATAAAATTAAAATATTGTATGCTTGATAAACGATCATTTACATTATGACATATTTTAAGATCACAAATTGAAAAGAATAAAAATATTTTAATTACCTGATAACAAGACTATGAACAAAAGTTTATAGAAATTATGAATGAAGAGGAACCGCATACTGAAGAATCAATCGACTAAACTTCTCATCGATTTAGCCGATTCATCTAGTCTCTTCCAAGATGGCGAAGAGACGCAACTTTGATGGAGAGGCGAAAGTTTGCTAGGTTAATTAAACGTCTTCGCGTCGACACGTGCGACAGGCGCGACTCGAATTCCAATTGAATCGTGATTTACGATTCATGACCGAGCGGATAGGATAAGCGAAATAACGGCATTCTCTTAATAGAGATTAAGCTGGGAATAATTGATTCACACACGACTATAATTTGATAAAATGTGAACTTGGTGATTATTAATTACAAATAATTATATTGCAAATAACTGATGTTTAATAAAATCAATCAAAGCTGAGAAATGAGAAAATGGTTTAGAAATAATTAATCAAATAATTTTTATTTAGTAATAAATAAGTAATAATAAATAATTCATTATAATTATATTAATGAATTAAATCTTTTTATTGATTAAATTGATAAATCATTAAGAAGTTAAATAGTTGTTAGTTAAAAAATTATATATATAATAAGATAATTATAATAATTTTAATTTATAAAATAGCAATTAACATTATATCTAATGTACATTTTTCACACTTTTGTATCTGTAAAACAAGTATACAAGTTATATTATAATTATTTAAATTATAAAATATTTAAATTATTTAAATTATTAAAATAATTATATAAAATAATTGTTTTTAAAAATTTGAAATATTTCTTAATGAATATAATAAATGTATATATGTCGTTTTACAAATAATCGCAGCACTATCAGAAATATCATCAATATGTTTAAAATATCATAGTATCATCATATCATTTAGTATCATTTCAGTAATTATTGGATCTTCTTGCGAAACATGAAATTTATCTATGAGATATATCTTGATATTCTTGATGATTGATATAAATATTTTTTTTTTGCATATTACATAAATTACATTAAAAACGATTGAAATCAACGACAGTAAATTACTATTAAAAATCATCAATTATGATTTTATCTACATCGTTGATTTTATATTTATATTTTATTATTATTTTTTATGTAAAAAAAGTAATGTATTCTTGAAAATTGCCATCAATAATGATACAAACATATATGTAATATTAATGAAATCATTGTAAATAAAAAATGTCGGTGAAATTAATGACAATAAAAATATTATTGATGAAATAATATTTTCATCATTCTAATCCATATTTTTGTTCCTATGCAGCTAACTTAACCTAATTAACTAATTATATGTATTATAAACATAGATGATATTTATGTGTTCAAAGAAAGTTTTATGAGATCATTTTTATGAGATCATTTTTGAGTCGACATGTCAATTTAATTTGTCGATAATTGGTACACCTACAGTGATATAATTGATATATGCACACATGATTGATCATATATGTAACCATGACGCTTCAAATGGTTCCTTATAACCTATATCATAAATCTGCTTTAATAATCCACTCATCTCAGAAATTCCAGCATGGATGTGTTTCGAAATGGAAACTTATAATCTGTTATTTAATTCAAAAAGACAAAGAAATAAATTTGTCACATTTGGCATACAAATATTTATATTCTAACAAATATTTATTAACAAATTCGAATATTTCATAAATATCTATTTTGAAAAAAAAATAATACTTTTAAATAGATAAATTCAAACAAAGAATTCAAAATTTAGATAAATATAAATAAATATACATATATATATATATACATGTATAAATATAAACATAAATATATAATATTTTAATTTGAATAATATATAGTAGTGCCTTAATATAATAATGTCTGATTAATAAGATAGAATGAGCGAAATTTTTTCACAATTAAATTGTGTGATTGAAAAATTGTAATCCCAGTATGATAATAATTCTGTGAGAATAATTCCAGTTAGATATTACTATATCTGGCAAATGTATCACAACGTGAAAACATACACGTGTAATATAATATATTTTCTTTGTACCATTCGAATTCTATGAAATGAATCTTTTGCATTGGATATAATTCAGATTTTATATGTACGTAGTTATGAACTTGATCCCTTCACTTAATAGCCATCCTATGTATCGAAAACCGTGACAATATCAGTTAATCGATTTTCCATAAATGAACAGTGTCATCGGGCACAGGAAGAAATATGTCCAATCGAATTCGGGATATGGAACACTCCCCTATTTTGCGGATGATATATTTCACAATTTACGTAACCTCCTTTTCTCCACGTATCCTCGAAAATTTTAATATAACCGGCAGTTTTTTCACCGTGATATTCACTTTTACTTAGCTCAGCTTCGTGCGAATTTAAATAATAAATTCCGCCGTCGTCGTTTTTCTTTGTAACTTGCGATCTTCTCGACGTTAATGTTAAAGATGACGTATGGAGTATACACTGAAGAAATGGGTGCAAAGAGCATGGTTAATCACGGATATTAATGTATATTATTATACGTGTAGTGGTTTGAATTTTTAATAAATTATTGACTTGGTGGGAAAATAATTTCAACTTCTCGTGAGTGTAAGAGTAAATTTGTTTGAAATGTTAAATGTAAAAGCATGATAATATTAAACATTTCTTCTGATTATATCATATACATTTTTTTGAATTTTTAATTAGATGGATGAAAAAAATAATTTTCCATAATTTTCTATTTGTGTATGAATCATAATAAATCAATTTATTATAACATATTAAAATATTCAATTTTAAAATTGTTTAATTGTTTATGAATATTGTAAAACTATTATATAATCTATTTTTGAAATTTTTTTACTTTTGAAATCGAGATTCATTTTTACTTGAAATTAGATCACGAAAATTTGTAAATAAAGTAGAAAGTAGGACAAATATATTTTTCGTGTGAATGGTTATATTTATAATTCTGGAATTCTTGCATTTAATATGATTGAAAATCGTATATTCAGAAATATCGTATAATCAATTATTTTTTTCATAGAATCAAAAACTAACGCAATGATATAATAATAAATCTTATTAATAATAATAATAAATCGACAACAAATTTTTGTTTAAATTAATTTATTTAATAATTTGATAATTTTTTAAAGCAAGTCTTTAAATAAATAAATAAATTTTTTAAATTCTAAACATTTTTGCAGAATTTTATAAACTCCATTATACTATTAACATAATATTAATATATAAAAATTATGGATTAATTTTTGGAAAAAAAAATCAAATAAATCCTAATGTGACAATTTTTTTATCATCTGAATCTCTTATTTAAACGATTTTTTAATATATACATTTTGTTCACAATTATATGATTTTTAACATTTATTTTCATAAATAAAATATTATTAAATTCTCAAACAAAATATTATTGTTTCTCCTTTTCCTCATTATTTTTTTTTATTTGTTTATTAAATAAAATTCTATATTATTTTTTCAAGTTATTTGATTTAATTCAACACAAGTTCTACATTTTATTACAAATTAATTATTATATTAATTTTTTCACACAACTTTTTTTTATATATATCATATATCATCAGATTTATTTGATAAAAGAAATCTAAATTGTAAAAAAAATTGTAAAAAAAATCTATAAAATGTACTTAAATTTAAATTCAAATTTCTAAATCCAAGTTTGAATATTCAGATAACAACAAAAAAATTTCACTTTAATCGTTTCTATTTTATCACAGTAGAACACAGCTAATTCCGTCCATAAATCCTATATTGTTTTTTGTTTAATCGTGATTAAGTTCGTTGCAAATTGCTCGTTTACCCAGTTAATAATTCTGTCCTTTCAGTACATTGGCCCTCTGTTCCAGATCTCTTTTGAAAATGGCTGCCGCCTAGAGAGCTTGTACTTACTCTTAACAAGCATCGATCACGATCCACCATGGATCCTTGTCACTGTCGTTGTTGCGAAACGTTCGACATAGCCCTCGGTGACGTTTCCTCTCATACTACACGCGTAATTATACCGCTAATAAATATTGTACGCTCGAAAGATAAGTGGTGATTTACGAGAATAAACTGCGATCAAACCGTCTGAATGAAAAATCCTCGGCTTTGAAACGGTACTTTTGTCGCCC
This sequence comes from Apis laboriosa, assembly GCF_014066325.1. Taxonomy (NCBI): domain Eukaryota; kingdom Metazoa; phylum Arthropoda; class Insecta; order Hymenoptera; family Apidae; genus Apis; species Apis laboriosa. Next base: position 542,435 of record NW_025223765.1, read on the forward strand.
ACGCGAGAGAAATCAAATTACTAGATGGATCTTTTCGTACCACTGTGCTCGACGAATGATTGAAAATAAAACCACACGGTGGCGCATGTGTTCCATTATTATCGATGTTTCTATTTTTCTGTAGTAAGCAGTTTTATGTTCAAAGTGATTTTTGTATCGTGATTCTTTAGAATAAATTATATATATATATATATTATATATTATTTAAAATCGAATTATTTATTTTATGATAAAATATTTCGTACGAAAATTGTATGATTTAGAAATGGATATAATTTTATTTTTTTTGCAAGAATATGGACATATGAAGAATATATAGAAATTAAGGTTATATTTTCTTTGACTAGATCTAGTTTTAGTTTATTAATCGATATATTATTTTGAGAGATTTGAATTTTGTATCAAAAGTTATAAAATGAAAGATAATAAATATGTTTTATTCATATTTTCTCTTTTAAATAAAAATACAATAGAATTACATTATTCGAATATCTTAGAATATTTTATTATTCAAACTCTTTATTATAAATGAATATGAATATCTCTCAAAAAAAAAATATTTCTCTAGAAAAATTTATTTTCGATACGATAAATTTATTACGATATTGCAGAGTATAGAAATGATAGATAGAGAAGAGTCAGAATATGATAGATGAAAAATGCAATAAAACATTAATCATAGTATGATTCGAATCCAATAAAAATAAGGAAAATATTATTAATATTTTAAATTCTAATACTGAAATAATATAGAATAATAGAAAAATGAATTGAAAATGAGTGAAAATATGCTTCTCTTCAAAATTTTTAAGGTAGAGGAAAAGAATTTTGGTAAAAATTTAAAATTCAATGAAATACAAATATATATTAAAAAAATTTGTACAATTTGACCAAAAAAATAATCTAATTTTATAATAAAAACTGTTTTTTATACCATTATCTAATTCTATCGTAAATAAACGTACTTTTTTAAAAATATGAATTCATCGAAGAAAAATCTGTATTCTATTATTCGAAAATTATTTTATTATTTCTTTAGTATCTTGGATAAGTTTTATTAAAATAATAATTTTTTTTACTATATAAATGTTTGAATTAATAATTTTTTTGGGATATAAGAATCTGTCAAACAGTATATGATTTAAAAAAACACAAAAATTAATAGCGTCAAATTATTTCTCTACACCGTGCAATATTTATACGAAATTTACGAGTTATTCCAAATAGTCATGTTGAGATTTATCCTGCATATTTGAGAATCGTCACGGTTGTGTTCCATTTTTTTTTTTTTTTTCTGTTGCAGACGGAACAATTCACGGTCTTGTGGCTGCTGTTCGCGATGATAGTCGTGGGTAATATCGCGGTCCTAATCGGCCTCCAATGGGGCAAACGGCGTAAAACGCGGATGGATTTTTTTATCAAACAATTAGCGTTTGCTGGTAAGTTGTTCCGTTTCTGTTTTTCGAGGAATATTGCCAGAAAAATCGATAAATTCGGATCGGATTGGATTCTGAAATATGGATGAGAAGAAAGAGAAGGAAACACGTATTTACTCGAAAGCATAGAACAAAATATTTATATAATATTTATACAAAATTTGAATATAGTTATTAGAAAAAAATGTATCAGATCAAACTTACATGACACATAATTTAATGTGAATAATTTTTTTGATGGATTAGATATTATAAGATACTTAAAAAAAAAAACAAAGTTTTTTTGTACGACTTTTATACGTTCATCTATCAGAAAAATATTTATATCAAACTGATGAAAGTTTGATTTGATACACTAACAAATAAGCTAATATATTGACATAATTTGTTATAAAAATGTTATATAAATAATGATATATATTTTACAATTATATTTTATATCTTGAAAATAAATGTTTCATAATTTTTATAAATATTGTTCCAATCATTTGAGATTTTATATACAAGATGTTTTATTAGGAAAACATGAATAGATCAGTATCACTTTGCTTTTTTATATTTCTTGCTTTTAATGCAACAAACTTTAGAATATAAAATTCAAATTAAAATATCTTTTAAATTTAATAATTTTTCGTATATTTAATGTGCAATATTTAGAGTTATGATTATATATACTATTGATTATCGATATAATTGATATAATTTTTGATATATCATTAAGATATCGTTAAATATTATAAACTTTATTGAAAAATTATATTATACTTACATTTCTGTTTGTAATATTAATAATATTTTTAATATACTATAATAAATGTGAATAAGAAAAAATCAGAATTTTTTATTCTCTTTTAATTATTTTCATCCGTTATCGATATTATCAATATATAATCACAATATTCTCTAGTTTTAATAATATTTTCTATATAATATATATAATTATATTATACATCAACTATTTATATAAAATAAAAACATGCTCAAAATATTCTCAAATCGAAGCAATTGATTTTATTTTGTCGATAATTCCTCGATGCCAGATAGAACAGAATTAAAAATCAGAATTAAAAAATTAAATTTCAATTACTCGTTATCCTTTCCATACACAATATATTCTCAAATTGATGTAACTGATTTCATTTTATCAATAGTCCCTCGACACGAATAGTATCAAAAAATCAAAGTTAAATTCTCAAATTTCAATTAAATTCGTTAGTCATTTAATTTTCAACAGGATATCCATCAATTTAATTTTTTCAATATTTTTCTTTTGCTACTCGAACGAAAAAAACTCGAATTGATTTTATTTTGTCAATAATCCCTCGACAAAGAGAATCAAAAATCAAAATTAAAGAATCATATTTCAATCACTACGTTATCCTTTTCATGCACGGTGTATTCTCAAATTGATGCAAACTATTATTTTTAAAAAAACAAAAATCAAAAGTTAAAAACACAAATTTCGTTAGTCTTAATTTTCAAGAGAATACCCATTAATTTAATTCATTATTTCGTCCTTTCGCCACTCGGACGATTAAATGCACGAAGGAGCCGAATGTGATACTCTTAAAAAAAACGTAAAAGAGTATAAATCGCGCGTCAAGCGTGATGTTGTAAAACATCCAACGGGTATTTTCGACCCGTGTGTAACTTTGTCGTCTCCCAGGCTTCTCGAGTGTGACACGTGACTTAGAGCCACGCTTCTCATTTTTCAAACGATCCGCTCGTAACGTTGGAGAAGTATTTCGGTTGCCCAAAAACCGGCGACCGAATGTAAACATGCCACGAATAAAAATTGAGTTATAGGGAGCCATAAAGATTTACACAAGCGTTTTACGTTTTGGCGTAAACGGTGGATTTGTCAAGATTTTCGAAACATCGTTGGAAAATGAGTCGAAAAGAATGTTAGGAATACATATTAGACAGGAAAGAGAATGAACATTGAAAGTCAATGCAGTGATTTTTATTCTCAATTAGTGAGAAATAATTTTAAAAATAATTTTTTCATCGTTAAATGATTCGTATCCTAAAGACACGTATGTTTTTTTAAAGAATTTGTAAAAAATTCTTTTTTTCGATTATATTTCACTCTCCGTGATTATTTTTCGTAAATAAAAATTATGTTGGAAGTAAAAATTTTTCTGACTAAACAAAATTTTCAATTTTCAATCTCCTATTTTGCAAGAAATATTCTCAAGAGAATTTTAAATATATTCTTAAGTGTATTCATATTTTTGTTAATATAAAAACTAATCTTTTGAAATAAAAATATTTTAAAATATATCTCAAAAACTGTGTAATTTTTAAATATTTTGACATTCTGAAAATATCAATCCATTTGATCATAAAACTTTCGACAATTATTTTTATTTTTCACTTTTGAAGAATTAAAGTATTGTCAAACTATTAAAATATTTTTCAATACGTATAAAAAATATCAGACTTTTATTTCAAATATTTTCAAACGTATTTCAAAACAACGTATTTCTCAAGAATATTTTTCTCTCAATGCATATGTAAAATTCTCAAAAAGAAAAAAAAAAAAGAAACTTTTGTTTATAAATATATTACTTGGACCCTAATTTATGATAACAACCTTTGACCCCTTGGTCGAGTCATGCACCTCCTCGAGGCCTACATCCAACAATCTCCTCTTGTGCAATATCTCGACCTTTTTCAAATCATTCTTTTCCGCCTTTTTTCCCTCCTTCGGTATTATGTTTCTCGCGGTATATCCTCTTGAAATGCATCCATTGTGCTTGTTGAAAAGTTCGGCGCCAGTGTGTAAAGGCGAAGACGAAGAAGGCGGTCGTAACTTCAAGGTGGTCTGTTAATTCTCTTTCGAGCAGAGACCACCGTATTTATTGTTTTCTTCGAGGGAAGAAGATGAAATTTCGCGCTAACTCGAAAATTACATTATATTGGTATCCCTGGCGAAAAGTTTTGGGCCAAATGAAATTCCTTAAAAATAACGTTAAATTTTTTAAAACATTTAATGTAAAATGTTAAATATAAAATATAAAATATATAATAGAAAAAAAATATAATAAAAATGTGAAATCGATATAATAATATGAAAAGTAATATAAAAAAGTAATTTAAATATATTTATTTTTAATATCATGTGCATTATCCGTGAAGGAATATAATGGAAAAACGAAATGATAAAGAAATTTTAAATTATTTCATTTATAATGTCATTTCAACTTTTTGAGAAATTTTGTTTTGAATGTGTACATCTGTTTATACGATTGAAATCAAATGATGTCAAGTATCATCAAAATATAAAATATATCTATTGTGAATTAATTATAACAAAAGAGCAAATATTATAAAAATAACATATATATTATCGATATATTTTTCATTTTTTACAAAAATTTCAATTTTAATGACAAAAACCATTACATAAAAAATGATTTCCTCACTACAAATATACTTATTATTTTATCTACAATATTATAATATTTAATATATCTACAATATTATTAAAATCTAATTTTAATAGAATTAATTCTTTTTTCAAATGTTTGTTATTTATATTTTCAAAAATTTATATTTTTAAAAATGTTTGAAGAAAGAAAAGTTGATAAATTCTTAATTCTATATGGGATTTTAATAAATATTATAATTGCATTAATTTTTTATTATTATTGCTTTTGATATGTACATTCTGACATTGTCATAATTGAAAAGAATTTTTTCGATTTTTTAATAACAATCTTTTGATTATAAAATTAAATTATATATACAATACGATATTAATTTGATTTTGTTTTAAAAATGAATGATAAAAATTATTTGTCAGAAATCGTGGGAAAAAAAATTGTTATTGTATATTCACAAAAAAAGAAATATCTTTTATAATATTTTGACATTTTCATATCCACGTATAACAATTTTTCTATAGATTTATTATTTTTTATTTTTTATTTTTAACTGCACGTTCTTTAATTAAACTTTTGCTTTTTCATGAATGATGAATGAAAAAAAAATCTTTTTCTTTGACTGATTTAACTTTAAAAGGTAAAATATTCACTTGAATAATTATAACATAATATTATATAATATAAAATATAAATTTTTATAAAAATACAATATACTAATAAATTACAGATATTCATGCATTTAGATACATAATCAAAATGTAAAAATGTACAAAATACGCATAATATTCAAAAATGCACATATTCAATTGAAATATTATAATATTTAATGTTCAAAACAAAATTTCTCATTCAAGTTCGATTTTTTTAGTCATATTCATCGAAATATTAATTTGCATAAATATCGTACAATCTGTATTCAAATTGTATTCTCCGTATTAGAAATGAATATTAATTCTGAAAATACACATTTTCAGAATTTTAATTAAAATCAAGAATATTGTAAATGTATTTATTTTATTATAGAAATTTTAATAATTTCATATTCTACAACACAATATTATGTATTTTCATAAAATAATTTTATGCTCGTATCATAATTTAGAAGTGATTATTTCGTAATTCGAGAATCGAATAACTTTGTCAACTGTAAATTTAATTTGATACTTTATATCGAGTTTTATTCGTAATTATTCTTTATTGATAAATTGCGTTTGCTGTTATGAGAAACATAATGAGTTTCGAAATAAATTATCCAATTTTTTTTATTCATAATAATGCATTTCAATCAATAAAACCATTATGAACTCATTACAAGAAAACTCATTATTAAAAAAAATATTTTTAATGGAAAGCAAAAAGAAAAAAAAATTCCATCAGAATATCAAAATATTATGTTACTAATTAATAAATAACGTAATTTTAAAAAAAAACTTAATTTCAATAAAATAATAATACTTACATGTTATAAGTATCATCAGTATAATCATAATGTATCGTGAAATAAATATAAGAAATTCCAATTATACTTGTCTAAAAGCATAGCACATAAATCGTATATTAATATTCAAAACTAGAATTATTGTATAATAATAATATATATATATATATATATTTATATTTATTTATCGCAAAAAATAAATTCTATCGAAAATATGCATATACAAAATTTCTTGTTAAGATGGAAATAAGAAATGTTTATCAAATGATTGGTAATGCGATACTAGCGCCACACTGACCATTAACTATTATTATTCAATTATTAGATTCAGTTGACAATCCATCTTCCATAATATATTTTTAGAATTTACAATTTTCACAATAGTTGTAATGATTAATCATTTTATAGTTATTTATGCAAAAGTTATTTAATAAACAATTTATTAAACAATATTTTTAGCAAAGAGCAAAGACCAACACGTCCGTTCTGCTCTGTGTTCGGAATACGACTCCGTTAAATCGATATTTTGGATATGAATGACAATCGATATTGTCATTTCCTATCATTGTATCGTATTACAAAATATATTTATATATTCCTTTAACTATTATTAATTGTATTTATTCTCTTTCAAATAATCAAATTGTATTTTTATTATATTTTTCTATATAATTAAAACATATAAAAAATATATTTTGTTAATTCTTGACGTCAAACTAATTGATGAAGAATATTAATTGTTATGGAATATTATTGTCATTTTATTCAAGTTTCAATTATTATCATTAATCTTATTATTACATATTAAAAGTTTAATCTTATATTTCCATACTCTAAAAATTTAGATAAAAAGTTAAGATGGTATCATTAGATTTAAATATTGTAAAATTTAAACAAATAATAAAATATCCAATATAAATATTACGATGTTTCAATTGTGAAGTAAACTTTTATTTTTATTTCTATATTCTATAATAATTAAAAATTTAAATTTTTATGAATATTGTAATTTTTATTCTATTAGTATATGGAATGAATACAAACATTACTTATTTTAGAATATCAGATAGAAAAAATTCGACATCTTAATTGGTTAAAATAACCAACGAGAAATCCGAGCTCAACTTCCTTAATCCATAAGATCAATGCTCTGATTCTTTTTCCCTGCACGTTAAGAACAAACACTTATATCCCTGGAGAATTCGAGTAAATCGCACCTTCTTTCATTTTCCTCTTTCAAAACAAACCTATTTACTTCGACCTCCGCATATAGATCTGTGCTATAGCCAAGCTGTATCCAATCTAGTGAATATTCTTAACGCGAAAAAGTTGATTTGCCCCTGTTTTCCCTTGTTCCATTCTGACTTACGAGATACCATAACTTCGCCCATTACTTTGTTACTACTCGTTCTTCTTGATATTCTTCCTTGAAACACTGTATTCTCCTTCTTTATTGCGATATATATCTTTAATCCATTTTTATGCATTTGTGATAAAATCGAAATTGGATTTTTAGATCCGACAAATTCGAATCGAATATTTTCGAAAATTTCAAAATTCAAAATATAGATTATACAGTTGTATCGATAATATTGATATGTTATCAATAATAAGATATCGAACGGATGGATATCCATAATTGATTTAAAGGCATTCCACGATAATATTATAACAAATGAACATGTAATGAACATTTTTGTCTGTAACGATAAAAGCTAATCGAAACATTGGTTCTCATTGTACAATATATAGTAATTTGTATAGTAATAAAATTTGTATAGTAAATGTATAGTAATTTGATGTAATTTGTCATGTTATTTGTTACGATTTTATATAAATTCATGGTACATATTGATTTTCAGGATTCCATATTTGCAATATGGATTTTTACGGTCGAATACGCATGTGAACGTTGCCTATGACATTTTACATCGTGTAAAAAAAGACTATTTTTCCATTTGACGACGATTGCCTGTAAGAGCCATCAAACGATTCACAAACGTACGTGCACTTATATCGGAAACGTTTCTTACCTCTCTTTCGAAACGAGAGAGATAGAAGGAGAGAGATGGGAAGGAATGGAGGTTAAATCGTTCGTATTCTATCGATATTATCGTTCCACGATGTATTTCATGTTATCGTGCTGAATTGAATGTGTGCATTTGTCGTTTAAAGAGAAAAAAATAAAGGAAAATTTCGAAACCTAGATGAAAAAACAAAGGAAGAAGACATGAAAGATCGTAGATAAAAGAGAATATGATAAATTTGTTTGTTCTTTGTACGAATAACAAGAAAATGAACTCTCGTTTTTTAATGAGATACTTCGTTAAAAGATGAAATAAATGTAAAATTAAATCAGTGTTGGATCGATTAATGTGTCAAGAATATTTTATTAAAATTTTACTATATTATTATCACTATATATTTTACAGCAAATGTTCACGAAAAGAAAATCTAATCTAACCTAATTTAACCTAATTCAAGCCTATTATAAATAAGTGTTTTAATTTTTCTGTTAGAGATTTATTAACAAGATTAACCTATGAGTTTGCAAATGAGATTTGTGCATTCAAAAAAACATTTTTTGCATAATTTATAAACCATTTAATAATTTCACATTTTTAGCTCTGTCCATTGTGTTTTATAAGATATTCATTTCTAGTATAAAGAACGTAAACAGATCTATTAAACGCAAATTGTATATTTTTAAACTTTAAAAGAAATCTATTATATGTATAGAAAAAATTTGTTCAGAATGATTATCTTACTTTCAAAGCTTTTTTCTTGAATATTTATCTATTTTTATTATATTTTACTTTATTTTATTATACAAGATGTCACTATATTCTTAATGCATTTTTGAAGGATCGTTGAAGGATTTGATTTTTTAAAAATCAAAATAAACACAAAAGTTAAGATTTTATCAAGTTATAAACAATTTAAGTTCGCATTAAATGAAGCGAAGCGAGAACAGAATATGGCAGTGATGCAACAAAACAAAGATAATGAATAAATCAAACCAATAATTCAATAATTTTCAATAATTCGAAATCAAATCTTTCTTTAATTCATTATAAAACCTAACTATTTTTATCTTTTATTACTTTTAAACAAATTTTAGATAATTTCAAATAATTCATAAAATAATTATCAATGTCGAAACATTCACAATTATTCATATATTAAATATTCTTTATTCCAAAATATAATTGCTTCCAACTTTTGAACGATAATATATATTTCAAGATTCATCTGTTACGATCAATTTTTTTTAAATCTTTATATTAATTATATTATTCGCCGACTCGTCTTGATACGATCTTCATATCTTTATATTTTAAATAATTTATCGGTCCAGTTCGTTCGTTGGTAGAAGGACAAAAAATGGCATTCGAATTCGAATTTTACGGCTTGTTGTGTACGCGATCGCCCACTTTTTCTTTTACGATGGATCATGGATTATTCGCTCGTAAACGGGCATCCACTCGTTTTCAAATTTAGTCGATGCGCGTCGCTAGTATCGAGTTGCTTAATTGCGGACACTGTTTTCAGCTTATTCGCATGTAAATGTTCCCAATTTTATGAAGCATTTTTGCCGATAGAGAGTTTCTCTATTATCGTCGATTTTTATTTCGCGTGGGGAAGGATGCAATTCTTGGAATGATGGATGGAATTATTTCTTACTGTTGTAATTTAACATTATAAAGATTATAAATATCGTATTGATTATCAAAAGAAAAATTAATTTTCTAAAGAGAAAAAAAATTAATTGAAAAGATTCATTAGATTTTATCAAATCACGATGGATTGTCATATTTAGGACATATTATTATATGTATAGTGTCGTATAATTACACAATAATGTCATATAATTGCTAATTTTAGTTGTCAAAAAAAAGAGAATAAAATTTTTTTCATTTCAGACTTTACCTAATTTGAGAATTTTTGTATAAATAAAATTAATAAATACGAATAAATATTGAATGAATTATTAATTGATTATGTAAAAAGATAAGATAAATTTTTTCATTTAAAAATTATTTTTCGAGAAAATCGAATTTGAAAAATTCATTAATTGTTTATATGATTTTTCGATAAGATAAAATTTTATTCTATATTTTTTAATTATTTTTATATGAAAAATAATTTTTTATCGATGGTTTCAATTGTCAATTTATCAGTTTTATTTATAATTTAATTTGAAAACAAATCCTTAAACATTTTTTTTTTTTTTGATGTATTTTTATATATATCACCAACTGATATAAATATGATATCCTATATATTATATAACTTTATCATACAAATTTAATTTTGAATTTAGTAGTCATAATCTATTTACTGCAATTACTATAAAAATATAAATATATAAAAATCATTTTGAATTGATATGTTATTATATGCTATTATTTTTCTATTCTGCCATATATTGTTGGTTTTGTTATTGTGCTTTTATAATTACAACTATTGCACTATTTCTTTTGATATCATTATGATTATTATTATTATAAAATTGCTAATATAAATATAAAATTGACTAACAAAATCTGAATAAATCTTAAGAATTAAGATATATACTACAATAGCTTCGAATTATTTCTTGGATGGAAAATCGATTAAATAATCCACATTATTGTCGTATGATAAGTATATCCAATCGAGTTTCAATATCAGAGGAAAATATACGAGTTAGGTTTCGACCGTTTCACGTGGGACTTGGTAGAGTGAAATCTCACTTTCGAGGGTCTTTTTTATGGGTAACTGATCGCAACACTTTATACGATATCCTTTAAACCACTTCTTTATGGCACTTCTGTCCTCTCGTGGAAAATCAGAATCCCTATTCGTGATATATGTGTTTCAACATTCTTTAATAATGTCTAATACAGTTTTCTAACCTCTTTTGAAGTGCAATATTTTGTAATATATAATAATTATTTAAATAAATTTCCATAATAAGGAAAATAGAAATTAATTTCTTTAATTTATATTTATTCACTATTTCGAATTAATAAACCATATTTTCTTATCACTTTTTGAGTTGTAATTCCATTTCATGATATTCAAATAATTTATAATTCTATAATAAGAAAAATTTTTTAAAAATTAATCGCTTTCTAGATAATTCTATCTTTATTTCGAATTTTTTAATATTTTTGAATTGTTATCTCATTGAATCTCATCGCGATTTCGTTTTATCGTAATATTTATATAGACTGCAAATTTTCTTTACCAATAAATGGTAAAGAAAAACAAAAAAAAAATTAATAATTTCTAATAAATAATTACGATTAACGACACTATTTTTGAATTAAATAGCAAGAGAAATATAATAATGTAAATATATATTAAAATAAGCGTTAAGGATCAAATGGTTAGTGACTATAAAAATAGCAAAAGCAATTTCTATGTAGATTGCGATTTATAGGTTGGTACGATTGATTGATTTTATATCTATGTAAATGTACAGTGAATTCGTTATAAGCAATAATAAACTCACAGATATTAATTTACATATTGTATAGAAAAACAAGACATTGTAAATAACGCATCGATTTTTATTTATATGAAAAAAATATTAAAAATAAAAACAATAGAAATTATTTGATATATAGGTAGTATATGTATTTGATTAAGATATTTATTTATTTAAATTGTAAACTAGTTTAAATATTTCTCGAATCAATTTTCTTTATATTTTTGCAGTATATTGATAATGCAATACGCTATATACACACTATATGATAGATTTTCTTGAAGAGAAACAGAAATTTGTACGAGAATTAAAGCACATAAAATGGATTAAAATATAAATTGAAAATAGTTCACGTGTTCTTGATAGAAATGACTTCGTTAAAATATTTTAAAATAGTTGGTCACGGTTAATGAACACATTTCCAAATGGTCCATTAAGTTCGTTCACCAGAGAATTATACTAACGTTGCATTTATTGCTATACAGAGTGTTCAATTTAGTAGATAAAAATTTAAAAAAAGAAATTTCTACAATGATTTTACAAATAAAAAAATGAAAAATAAAATTATAAAATGCATTTTCGATTTTATTTTTTAATTATAATGATTCAAAATCGACGAAAATATCAAAATATCAAATCTTCTAAGCACACGAATAAAGTTGTGAAAAATATAATGATTTTCAAATAATACTAAATACAAAATAATATATAAAAAAACTATATAAGAATTAATCGAATTAATAGAAATAAGAAATTATAAAAAGAAATATATACTTTTAAAAAAATTTGCATTTATTGCATTTATCAGCACATTTGCACTTACAAAGGATATGTAAAAGAAATTAAGTTAGTTCAATTATAAAGATTTTGAGAAAATTTTAAGAAAATTTTAAGAAAAAGTGCATTTGTATTTATCAAATAAATGCATTAATGCATTTATAAAAGAATCTTATTATTTCAACTATTTTGACATTGCATTTCTATATATTGTATTTTTTTTTTGCAATCCTTATTTTATTTGCATTCCTATTATTCATTTCCTATTATTCTATTATTTTTCTTTTTTATTATCTTTATATTATTATTCTATTATCTCTTTCTATTCTTCTATTATTCTTTTTTTTTTATATATCTTTATATTATTCTTCTATTATTTTCTTTTATTATTATTTCTTTTTTTTATCTTTATATTATTCTTATAAGAGACAATTGTTCGAAGGTTTTGAATAAAAACTTTGTGAATAAATGGATTAATGCAATTTCCTTCTTATTTCGAAAAATTGTCCCTTACATTATTTCTAGGCATCCATAATCGAACATCCCACGTAATAATAACGTTATAATAAATCATCTCACGACGTTGAATATCTCATTGCAGATTTATTGGTGGGCTTGATATCCGTGCTAACAGATATAATTTGGAAAACGACGGTGTCTTGGCATGCGGGTAACGTTGCTTGCAAGCTGATAAGGTTCATGCAAGCTGTCGTTACGTATAGCTCGACATATGTGCTCGTCGCTTTGTCAATCGACAGATACGACGCCATTACGAGACCTATGAATTTCAGTGGCAGATGTAAGTACTCTTGTTACTCTAATTTAATTCTTTATTAAATGTTTATCGAATAAATTAATTATTTACTTACATATTATGAATTTAATTTATTTTAAATTTCATTTGAATAATAAATTTAAATAAATGTTTATATTATATACTTAAATTAAATTTATATAAATATAATTATACGAATAATAGGTTTACATCGAGATTTTTAACAATTTTTGAATGTTGGACAATATAATTAAAATGTTTGCTTAAAATATCTCGAAAATATATAGCATTATTGTCCTCTTCCTTTTTTAACATATGCTAATTGTTAGTTATCAAAGTTATTTAGTAATTAGGACAAGATTTAAAAATAATTTAATTAAAAACATGGGATAATTGATCATCTGAACTTTTGTGTAACATTTACTTAAATATTAATCAAAACTTGCTCACCAATTTATAATTACTAATATAATCCTAATGAGTATTTCATCCAGATTATGGTACTTACTTTCAATTTTAATTGGATATAAAATAGATACAACTTGTTATTTTATTATAACTTTCTGCTTTTTCGAACTTTATAATACATGTATAGAACTATTTTGAGTTTACCGATTCCTTGCTTAATAATTTTTTTTAACTTTTGTACAAATAATTTAATTTAAGAAAATATATTATTCCATTTCATTATCTGAATCTGAAATATATGGATATTGTTATTAAATTCAAATCTCAAATTTTGTTATATAAATGAGATTATTGCAATTTCAATTTTTAATCAAAAATCTATATGATTAAAAAATGTACCATTAGTTTTATAAAAAAAATATATATAACAATAAAATAAATAATAATTTGTGAAATTTAAATAATAAATATTTATATTTATCATGTTAATCATTCACTAATGTTTAATTATTCAATTATAGAAAATTCAGAACAGTTACAAAAATGTTATCACAAGATTAATTTAAATAAAAATTTGTTCATTTTTTTAAGATTCTTTTTTTATTGTTAAATCATATGAACAATCATCTTTAGAAAAATAGAGAATATTAAGGAAGATTATTTTTCATTGAAATTGTGATATTTATAAATTAGATAAATATTTATAATTGTTCACCAAACATTTTTAAATCCATATTTCTATTTTTTTGTTTCCATTAAATAGAATAAAAATAATTAATCTATAAAAATATTAAACAATCATTTCTAGAATTATAAATAGAGAGTATTAAAAAGCTGTTTTTCTTTTTCTCAAATATATATATCATCTTTAAGAATATTAAAAAGAATATTAAAAAAGACTATTCTATTAATAATATATAAAACACTTCCTAAAATTTATTAATATTTATAAAATAAATATTATATATATTTGTAATTGTTCAACAAACATTTCCAAAAAAGTTATTATGAATGAAAATCCATTTAATATCTATTCTTTCTACTTTTATTGTTAAATTTAAATAATCATCTCCTTAATTAATCCCTTAAAATTAAAAACAGAGAATATTTAAAAAAATTATCATAATATTTAATAGAATAAATATATTTTTATAATTATCCAATAAATATTTAAAAAAAAAATTATAAGATTTCTAAATGAAAATTTCTTTATTTAATATTTATTTATTCAAGATTTTCTTTTTGTTAAATATAAATAATCATCTCAAGATTAAATTTCCTTAAAAATAAGGAATATTAAAAAAAAATACTTATTTTTATTTTACTTCCCAAAATTTAAATAAAATAATTGTATATTTACATTTTTCCTATCAACTAGAAGAAAAATACATGCTCCAACGAATGAATCATTTTCCTTCATATTTTTTCACATTTCTTTTTCCGTCACTAAATAATATTCGAGACACATTTACCAATGATCAAGATGTCATTCTCAAAGTAGATCAACGAGCATTACAATCTCATGTTTTCTTTATTCCATCAAGCCGTACCTAATGCATATTGTATAAGAAGCAAACTAAAAGATGAAAAATCATGATAGAATAAAAAGACATTTAAAAATTCTATGTTTTCTTGATTAATCAATTTTTTCTATTTTAATAACATTGATGTAAATTTTTGTTTCTTTGAATAATATTTCACATTACAGATATATATTATAGATTATAGATCCCATATTTCAAAATAAAAATATCAAAGCATTATTCCATTATTAAAATAATGAAATGGAAGTTTCTTTATTCCATCGAAACTTTTGATTATATTCTGATTATATTTTCTCTTTTTTGTTTTTGTTTTTATTTTATTATTCGGATAAGGATATAAATAAAATTTGAGAATAAAACCCTATTCGAAAATTATTATTTTAAATTATTATTTTAAATTATTATTTTAAATTATTACTTTTCTATTATAATTTTCACTCTCAATATCTAGAAAATATTTTTCACAAGACGTTAATAACTTTCACTCTTAATTTAAGTGTTTACTTAATAAAAAATAATTCTCGACAAATAATTTTTATTTAATTTTTATTTAATTCGTACTTTTTTTGGAGAAAGGATAGATCATAAAAGTACAAAATTTTAGCTTTGAGTATTTATTATTTCTGAGATATTAATGAAAAATTTTCGATATACTATACTATATAATCCCCCGATCAAAAAAAATTAGAATTTTCAATTATTATATTATTATATTCAATTCAAATATTTTTCGTGATTTTTAGTAAAATTTGAAAACTTGAACGAAATTTAATTACAAATTTTAATAATCACTACTGTATTTCGCATATATGAATTTTTATTATTTTTATTTCTTTTTATTATAATCCTACAGCCAAACTCAATATAACTTAATTACGAATTAAAAATAATTAGAGTTTATTTAAAACACTTATATATCAATATATCATAATTGATTTAAAGAAAAAAATCTCAATTTTTATAAAATCATCAAAAGATAAAGAATAACGATGTGTGTATGTACTATAATTAATTATAAATCACTAAAAAAATTTTTAAAAATATCACAATCTTTTGCAGACATCTTTTTTATACATTGTATATATGTAAATATTCTTTATAACATACACATGTTTAAAACTGCACATACAGACGTTACTGATCATTAAATATCATTTATGTCGCTAATGCAATAACTTCACTGTAATAATTTATTTATATCAGCTTCGATATTCATAGAGTGCTTTATTCATAAAATCAGCAAAAATCTAATCACTCGTTTTCAAAAAATTAACGCGTTTGAGTGATGATAAAAAAAAAAGTTTGGCTCGTAGATAATTGACAATTCGAAGACGAAATTCTATAATGGATATTGAATCAAGTTAGAATTCAAAAGTGTTTATTTGCATTATTTACAATTTTTCTTAGAAGCGAATGAATATTTTACATGGGATATTCTATATATAATCTATTGAAAATATTAATGAGAAATTTTAATTCTACCTATATTATAGACAACGTGATTGAAAATATCGATATATTCGTTGTAGATGTCGTTATCGTCGATATATTTATGTATATATCAGTTACTAGAAACTCGACGACAACGACATCTGCTAACGAAGATATCGATATTTTCACGTTGTCAATAATATAGGTAGAATTGAAAATTTGTCATTCTTCGAAAGTAAATACCTGAAGCTAAAATTTCAACTAATATTTATTCAATCTTCCCCTATTATTCTTCAATTTCGTGTCGATCGATCTTTCGAAATTTTATCTTAACTTTCAAGGATTTTACTCTCGAAATGCGTTCGTGTTATGAATTGGACGAGTTCGAAATTCATGAAACTCAACTCTTCTCTTCGTTCATACCATAATCATAAGGATGACATAACGAATTTCTCCCAGAATTGCTTCCCCATTGTGGAGAAATCGACTTAACGATGGAAATCCAATTTTAATTACAGGGTGGAGAGCCAGAGCCTTGGTGATAAGTGCCTGGGGATTATCGGCATTGTTTAGCGCGCCGATTATTTTCCTCTACGAAGAGAAGCGTGTGGAGGTATCGATCGATTTGTTAAAAAGAAAATTTTCAAAAGATTTTCATTAACAAACAACAACATTAAACAGCAAACAACAATATATCGTAGAATTTTTTCGAATCAAAGAAATTTTTTATCGCTTAATTAAATGAGAAACTGTGGAATTTTTCGACAAATTTTTTCAAAATTGAAGATTTCGATCTTAATTAAGCGAAACGATGAAATTTTTAAAATTGATGATCATTCGATTCAATTCGTATTTTTACACGAAATTGAAAATTTTAATCGTTTAAATTAAAAAAGATCGAATAATGAAATTATTTACGCGTATCTATATGATTATTTTACGAGAAAAATGATTATTTTAATTATAAAGATTAATTCATAAAATTATGTTAAACATCTATTAATCGACGTGAAATAGTTTGAAATTATTCCAAATCAATTTTAATTACGATTTTATTCAATAGAATTGTTTAAAACTTCTTTAAGAGAATCGATCGTTTAATTTTAAATAGAAAATTAATTGCTACAGAATCGTACGAAATTGAATTTTTAATAAAATTATTATTAAATCAGATCTTTATAAGATGTATATAGAAAAAAGATACTTTTTTTCGAATAAAATATTTCATTTAATTTTAAGCTTTTAAAATATTTCAAACTTTCATAGAAAGAATAATTTCTTTCAATAAAATCATTTTAACACTTTGACGTTGGCTATACTGCCTCATATTCCCTATACAAAATTACGTAAAATGTACATAAAAATATATATATCATGTTTACAAAATTCTAACCTAACCTAGATTTTGAAAAAATCCATTTAAAAATATTATCCTTTTCGCAATATGAAACATGTAAAATACATATCTCCTCGATCAAATTGCTAACAAATTTGATCGAAAACATTATTCCAAAATGTCAAAGTGTTGAAAATCTTGTATACCCAAATACGTGAAATTGTACGAGGTGATACGATTTAAACGAACGATTGTTGGGTTAATTTCGGCCGTGGCACGAGGATAATCGACAGGACGGTTCACCAGGGGAAGACACAATGCTGGATAGACCTGGGCTCGCCTACGCAGTGGAGGATCTACATGAGCTTGGTCAGCTTCACCCTCTTTATAGCCCCTACCCTGATAATAGGGGGCTGTTATGCTGTGATCGTGGCCACTATATGGTCGCAAGGGGGGGCATTACGCCAGGGACCCACTAGGGACACCAGGAGGGTATCGTCTCGAGGACTTATCCCTAGAGCCAAAGTTAAGACGGTCAAAATGACCCTCGTTATAGTGTTCGGTGAGTAAGAACCATAGACCTGTCACTGTGACTTTGCGCATCTGTCTTGCGCAGGTCACGTGTCACGTGGAAATATACATATATATAATATTGCATAAAATATATCGAATGATGTAATATACGTACAGAGATATAGTTAATTCGATTGCGCTCTTCGTTTTATTTTATTCGTAAAACATCTTTGAAGGGGAAGGCAAAAAATAAATACGATTAATAAATATAATATAATAAATATAATATAATATATATAATAAATTTAAGCGCAAAAATATACAAAATTATATGATATTTTAAATATTTGGCTCGGTTTCTCATTATATTCCTTCGTTTACATATTTTTTATAATACTTACTTTTACTATAATTATATACGCTTCGCTTCGCTTATTTACAAAGTGATATGATATTTGCTCGGAAGCAAAGAGGAACACGACCGTGTCCGGAAAGCGATTCCGTTCAATCAATATTTTGAATATTAATGACAATCGATGTTATCATGTTCCTGTGGCAATGACGTTTCATACCGTCTTTGTCAACGGAATAATAATACTTCTATAGAACACCTGTAGAGAAAATCGACTCTAAAATATAATCTAAAATTGTGATGTTTAAATAATTTGTTTTACATAATTTGAAATAAATATATATATAACGAAGGAAAAAAGTATTTTGCATTAAAGTTATTATTAATACATTAAAGTGAAAGATCTTCAATTCAGATAGTAAAAAAGATATGAATTTTCATAATTATAAAATTATTATCGATTCAATTTTTTTTTTTCATTCTTTCTTACCACTCATTTATTATTTGTTTCTCGCTATTCCAACGCGAATCCCTGCCAATTCAAAAGATCCATCTCTCCTCAAATCGTTGAGCAAATTAACCGAATATTTTTTGGCAAGGTACATAACCACGCATAACCATACTTATTTAACACAAGTTTCGAAAGAATAGATTTATGTCTGGCGAAGAACAATAATCGTAAAACTCTCGACCGCGACGAAACTTCTACATCTAATTCTGCTTTAGAATACGATTGAACCAGTTCCACGGGATACGATAAAAATCCGATAAAAATCAAAGTTAACCGATGTCGTAAACTTGGCAAAATTTTTATGATCGTGAGAGATGATACAACGATAACTTAATTTAAAATCCCTCGATTTTTTTGAGGAAGAGGAGGGGAGAAGGGGGGAATCCCATTGCTGTACGGCATAAAAATTTAATGAACGCGGGACGATCCAAGTTCACGAACGAGCGAACTTGTCCAATTGAATCCACGTTTATCAGGAGAACGAAGGGGGGGGGAAGGATCGTAAAGATGCCTTTTCCATTTCCTTGCCCTCCTCGCCCTCCTCCTCCTCCTTATACGCGATTATACATTTGCGGCGTGTGAAAAGGATAGGTTTGGAGGGGATGGCCGATCTCCCCTCGAACTTCTCTGGGAAATTGGTGAATTCGATTGGTGGCCGGTTAAGTGTCGCGCTCTCTGCCCGCTTAATCGTCGCGCGGGGATTATTCTTCTGGAATCTGAAATCCAGGTTTTGCGATGGCCATTCCAGTGATTTCAATGATCTCGAGATATTGTCGTAGGATTATCTCGTGAATTATCTTTTTGTTTCCACCAACTTCTATCTCTATCTTTTGCTCGTAAGAAATGTCCTCGTTAATAGTTGAGAGGCAATGAAGTCGAATGAGATCGAAGCCAAGAGAAGAGAAGAAGTTGATAATTCTTGGAATACATTTATCTTTCTGGATGATTCTTATCCTGCGACGATTATCTGGATACTGTTGAATACAGTCATTCGCAAAAATTCGTAGGTATTTTTATGAAAAATATCCGATTTTCATGAAAATTTATTATGTACGTGGAGCAAAATTATTTTTCGATTGGGAAAATTGTTGCTCGAGTTGGTATGAAATCAAACCTCAAATTTTTATCAATTTTTCTAATTATTTTATATAATCTTTTTGTTGTTGTATAATTTTATATAATTTGAAATAGTAGAAATATCTTTTATGAGAAGATAATTACAATAGGTATTAAACAATAGGTTACTAAAATTTGAATATTTTATAATTTAATAATAAAACTTTAGGGTTTTATTCTCTCGAAATGATATTTCTCTAATAAGAAAATTAGTGAAATATTTTCCAATTAATATTTTCTTTTCATCTCTTTTTTTATACAATATATTGTTATTATATCTAGAAATAAATTAAATTTTTAATTTATCTTCTTTGTTTTATTTGATTTTACTTTTTAATAAGAAAATGATTAACGTTTTAATTTTATCAATAATATAAATAAGTAGTACTAATACTACTTTGTTATAATTTAATTTAATTTCATAGAAAGTACTTTACTTTGCCTTTGATACATTTATCATCTTTTAATTTTAATTGAAATTCAGATTCATATCAAATTAACAATGAGGTCTACTAATATTTATCATTTACTTTTTATTATATATTTTTAGAAAATTTTTTATTGATTTATCTGATTACAATTTTATTTTAATTTAAAATTGTAAAATTTGTAAAAAAATGTCCATCTATTAGTTTATAAATTATTGTACAAATATTTTTCTAATTTTGTACAAGATATATATTTTTATAATATATAAACTTTTAATTTAAATAATTATAACTCAATTCTAAATAATATTTAACATTATTATTAAATTCATAATAAAGCATCAAACATGATTTCATATTAATAATAATATTGCATTGTTAATCGTTCAATAAATACATTGTGTTCACATAAGATAATTAGAGGAAAGATCAAACAATCATAATTCAGAGTTTACCCACCAGATGTTAGCACATACCTACGAATTTTTTTATATTACAAAATTGATAAAAATGATTTAATGTGAATTGAATTTTTTGCAAAAAATAATTCTACACGAAGCTTGAAACATCTTTTGATAATAATTGCGAAAAATTGCTAATGAAAAATATCATACTTTTTTTTGTTTCGTTTGCGTCATTTCCACCATTGAAATAACGTCATAATAAAATTAAAATGTGTAACGAATAAATTCTTCATATTGCAAATATATCTTAATGCATTGAAATAATAATAATATAATAAATATAATATCAGATTGTATATAAATTATTAAAATTATTGTTTTTATCTGTTAATATTTAGTTTTTTAATTTAATTTAATTTAATGTTCATTTCATAATACATGATTTGGATAACAAATAAAGTTTGTTAATTTAAATATGGAAATATAGATATTGATAAATTTTTATAATATTTTATAAATTTAAGAAGAAACTTTATGCATCTCTCCCCTCCCCTAATTATATTATTTATAAACACTAGTATAAATAAAATCTTGAAAAAATTACATCCTATAAAATCCAAGAAAATTTCATTCTTTAGAAAATGAAATCTTCCTTTGTACTCGTAACCACTGTTCTTTCATTTCGTTAAGTACAGAGCTGTAGAAATTCAAGCCCATAGAGGACAATACCAATCTTCTAAAACAACCAGACAGAAAAGAACGAAAGAAAAATTATAACACAATTTTTTTTTTTTTTTTTTTTTTATGAACCCAATGGAATTGACGTCAAACGTGTACAATATCAAAGATCGAAATTATTTTTATCGTGATTAAGTTGAAATTACTAAGATGGCCGAGTTCAAAAGTTTCACATCCTTTGCCTCGTTCAAAATAACCGACCTCTTCTTTACATTTCTCGAGGGAACGAGTTTATATGTAACAAGAATTACCTTGCTCTAATCAGATTCGTTTCTCGACGATGTCTCGGTTGAAAATTCTTTTTTTTTTTTTTTTTTCTAGTCAAGGAAAATCGTTCCCAATGGAACCGATCAAATGAGATTTGAGCTTCATCCATGCAATTCTTTTCGGTATAATTTCGAATTCGAGAAAAGTGGATGTACCGAGAAAATCATTTCTCGTGTGAAACAACCATAGACTAGCAATTTATAAAAAAAAGAATGCGAAGAAATGATATGAAACTTGTTTACTATTTTTAACACTGAGATGACGATTAGCTAATTTTAAACATAATTTTCTCGTCAATAACGTGAAAAAACAATTTTATATATTTTTAAAATAAGCTTTTTCGAGAGTTTGAAATTGCTTTGATAATTTTCATTTTGAATGAGATATTGTTAATAAAAAATAACTGTCCAAAGCAAACTCTCAAATTCATAATTAAGCTTTTAACATTATGACGAATTATGGAAAATTTCAAAAATTAATAAAATATCTATCTCTGTTATATTTGAATAGAAAAATAATTAAGCATATAAGATAAAAAATATAAATAATAAGTTAGAGAATAATTGAAGAAAAACTATAAACACATATATAATAGGTTATAATAGGTTATAGTTAATAGTCAGTGTGGCGCTAGTATCGCATTATCCTCGCATTATCCAATCGTCCTCATCGTTAATTAGATTAGAGAAAGATGTCAAGATCAAGCAATGTGCATGACGAAAATCGAGGTCGATAAGTGGAATCAATATTTCTACCGAAATAACGATAAAGGGATTCGTTCATGATTAGAATAAGCAAGAGGCATCGAACAATGCGTTCGTTCATGCGAAATGTTCAAAGCTTTTATGCAATTTCGTCGGTGTTGTGTATTTAAGACAAGGAATCATTAAAAATCGAATTTAATTTAGTTTTCTGGTTTACCGTAGAATCTATTCTCGAAATTTTCGTAAGTGAACAAGAGAGTAAAGAAATGAAGATTTAAAAGATTTGCTTTATTTCTCAAATATTATAATTCAAAGTATACTTGGATATAATATTTCGTATATTTTGAATATCATATCTGTTCTTGTCAAATTTTGTTCAAACTTTGCATAAATACGTAAACATCCGCATATAACCACGAAGTGTTTCTTTGTTTTTGTTTATCCTTTCAAAGATGCGTCAAAATTTTGTGATGAAAATGCGTAAATACGAAACTCTCGAAAATCAGAATGTTTATCTTTTATGTTATATAACTCTTTTGATTTCTGAATTTTTTCAACGCAAATTTAAAGATAAAATTCGTTTGAAATTTTTCGAATAGAAAAGAATAGAATCACGCGATGTTTTTAATTAAAACTCTTGATTAAAACTGTTCTTTAGGAGAAAAAATAAACATTTGCAGACATATATTTAATTCAATATTTTATTTGTCAAACTTCAGATTTTGAAGTTACATAGTAATATTAATAATAATAATAATATTAACACAAATTTTTAAATCTTCAGACTATTTTATATCAAATATGAAATAATGAAATTCAGATTTGGATATAAATCCAGAGGCAATAATACCTCGTACTAACACATATATAATAAAAATTTTATTTTAATTTTCATTTTAATTTTCATACCTTCTCAAATCTTTCCCCACTTTTATTCGATCCAACAATTTTAATACGAAAAATAAAGAAAAATCATTTTAAAAATTAATTTCTCTTAAAATATTCGATCCTCTAATAATTCATCTCCGATTAAAATTTCTCGTATTCTCTGCAACAGAACGAAAATCCTGGACAGAGATTCTCAAATCCGTCTCATTATTCTTAACTATGTTTTCAATTATTTTCTCATTAACTCTCATAACTTCTCGAGTTAAAGGAATTAAGATAAGCTTTTATCCGATTTTCTAGTATTTTGCTTAATCGTATTTTATTATTTATTTACGTTTATTCGAGAACAAGACAATGCGATTTAAGTTTGTCAATTTCTCTTGGGAAATATTCATTGCATTCCTTGATGTAAAAATGCAAAATTTGACTAGATAGAATTTTACATAAATATTATATAAAACTAGTTTTTTTCTTTTTTTTTCCTTTTTTTTTTTTTCTTTAGTAATTCTTTGTTAGAGAAGAGATTATTCTTATTTATTTCGACGTCAAAGATAGTAGTAGCTGGATAATTTATTTTACTTGGTTACCAAGCATGAATATTCATGTCGTTGAGGAAAATGAAAAAAAAAAAAAATAAGAGAAGAAGATGGCGGGCGTGATGTTTTGCGAGGAAATTAATTTTGCAACTTTTACTCTCCATTCAACCGTGATAGATTTCCATCTTTTTAACATTTCTTTTTAACATTCACACTTTTTCACAACACTTATTCATTTAAAATTAATATGTATTCGCATCGATTTCGAAGAATTTTGAAATGAGATTTTCAATTATCTTGAATTTTTCAATAATTTTGTTATTTGATTTTCGAAATTAATATTGTAAATATCAACGATAGTTTTATAAATTTTTGCATATGCAATGGAATATATTTTCATAAATATGTAAATCTTTTCTATTAATTAAATATTCTTAATTCAAATGATATGTTAAATATAATAGTATATAATATCAAAAATAATATATATATATATATATATATAATAATTACAATTTGAATATTTTATTCTAAAAAAAAAAATAAATTATCTGTAAATTCTTTCTATTAATTAAATATTCTCAATACATAATATCAAAAATAATATATATATATAATAATTACAACTTGAATATTTTATTGTAAAAAAAAAAAATTATGTATTTATTATGATGAACTATACTACTTTATTACTTTTACTATTACTATACTACTTTTTATACTACTATAGTACTTTTTAATAATTTTATTTGATTTTCGAAATTAATATTGTTAAATATCAATGATAGTTTTATTAATTTTTGTATATGCAATGGAATATATTTTCACAAATATGTAAATCTTTTCTATTAATTAAATATTCTTAACTCAAATGATATTTGTTATATGTTAAATATAATAGTATATAATATTAAAAATAATATATATATGTAATTACAACTTGAATATTTTATTCTAAAAAAAATAATATATATATATGTAATATTACAACTTAATATTTTATTCTAAAAAAAAAATAAATTATCTGTAAATCCTTTCTATTAATTAAATATTCTCAGTATATAATATCAAAAATAATATATATAATAATTACAATTTGAATATTTTATTGTAAAAAAAAAAAATTATGTATTTATTATGATGAACTATGTTTTAACATAGAATTTAAGTGCTATTCGAATATGTAAAAATTGCTAAGAGAACTTTTGAAATAATTATATTTGAAATATTTGAATAATGGAAATAATAAAAAGATAATGTCAGACTAAGAATATTTCGAAATATAAAGTCTTATCTAATCAAAAACGATTTTTTCTCGTTTCAGTATTCATTCTTTGTTGGAGCCCTTATATAGTGTTCGATCTCCTTCAAGTTTTCGGATATCTGCCAAAGACCCAAACTGTCGTCGCCGTTGCCACTTTTATTCAAAGTTTAACGACTTTGAATTCAGCTGCTAATCCAATAATATATTGTCTCTTCAGCACGTCGTTTTGTAAAATTGTAAGGTAAGGTTCCAAGATACGAAAGTAAAGCTTGGTGCTTTAAGCTAAAGTACCTCTTCGAGATTTGAATATATCAAAGAATTTAAACTAAGAATAGGTCAATCGATTTCTCGAAAAAATCAAAAAATTTTAAATTCTCGAAACACTTTTGCTGATTTTTCTGATTTGAAACTTTTGAAAATTAACTAAACAATAATTTGTTTAGTTGATTTTAGTTGAAATAAAAAAATTTACGAGAATTTATATGACGATATGAATTTATTTCTATTTAAACTTGGAATTTTTGTTTTTAATTGATGTGATTTTAAAAAATAAAGCATAATATCGGTTATAAGAATCAATTAAGACCGAAATAGTTCATGTATATTTATCCAGTTTATAAATATGGAAAATTAATTAATTACTTACTTGAATACAAAAATAATTATTACTATAATTTAAAATATAGTATACATTATACAAAATATTAATTTATTTTTAGAAAGAAATACTTTCAAATAACAATATATATTAAAAAAATAAAAAAAACAAATATATATAATATTAGTTAATGTTAAAAAAGTATTTATTATATATATTATATGATATAAATTTTTTATATTATTATTATAGTGATAGTGCAATATTTTAATAATAATCGAAATTTGGATAATTGATGCTCTGTTATATTTAAAATTTTTGAATTATTTGCAAATCAAAAAAGTAATTAGTTTTATTATTGGCTAACTATAAATTTCAAGAAATTTAATAATGTTAAGATTTTGAAAAAAAACAAATAAAAAAAAGAAAAGAAATCTGAGACTTTAAGACTTTTAAAATCTCACAAATTTAAATCAAACATTTTATTTTGGAAAGATTAATAATTCAATTGTAAAAGAACAAAAAGTTTTAATATTATTTTATCTTTTATATAATTAATATAAAAAAAAACACAAACCTGTTTAAATCAAACAAAATGATTCTAATTCAACAGAAATACACAAGTGATATCATGGGTTTCTGGATGGTGTGCGACGAACCCACATCATTGTTTCGGCACTGGTGCTCCAAACAGTAGCACAAGGACGACAGTGACGACATCTTTAACGGCTCAATCTTCGAGAAGAAGCGGTCATATCGCCATGTTACATTCTAGGAAACGAGTTATGGTGTCACTGGTGTAAAAAATGAACGATGAAAAAGAAACCTGATCGCGTTTTCTTGAGTGAGATACATCTTAAATCTGCATAGAATTCTTTCATCGAAAAATTGCTCCTTTTGAGCTTCGACAAAGAGACTACGAGTATTGTTACGTCACTAAAATTATCAATGCTCCGTCTATCTTATAGACGTGGATTTCTGAAATTTTCTTTTCGATTTTTTTATCCATTCTTTTTTCTGTCTCAGGTATGCGAAAAATTACGAAAAGAGATTGGAACTCTCTGTTACAGTACAAACTATATCTTAATATCAGTGCTGTTTAGCCTGCCATTTTGCAGATAAAGAAGCTTGCGGTTAACCAAAAGAGATGCTGAAGATAAAATTAATAACAAAACTAGCCGAGAGAATGTTTAAAAATTAGGCTCTGATCCTGTTACATTGCTTTTTATCTAAAGCTTCTCGATATTGCCCGAAACTAGCCGAATATTGCTTTCGGCTATCCGAATGTTGACCGAAGTTTCACGATATTGCCCGAATGTTATTCGCGACTTCTTATCGTTCCGTACGTATAAGCAACTATTGAATAACACCAACATTCTACGTACATAATTAATATTAAAATCATAATTCAAGAGAAAAATATGAATAAAATAAGTTTTTTATGCTCACATTACATGATCAGTATTTCAAGCGAATTTGATCGCGGTATATGTTTTTTTCATCCTCTAATTAATTCTTTCAGAATCAAATTTTTTTTGTCAATTATTTATAATAGAATTGATGTTTTTGTAAAAATATAATGTATTAAAGTTTGAGACCTGTTTTACCGAAAGAAAATATATTCATTTAATAATTAATTGAAATATTATATTGATTATATGCGATATCGTGAAAAGGTTAAAATCAAAGATTGTTATAAAATTATAAATAAAAACTGAAATAGCAAATATAAATAGTTTATTAACAGTGATATACGAAAAAGTAAAGAACTTATAAAACCAAATCGATTTACTAATAAATTTTACTTTGATGAAGCTGTTAAACATTTACAAACTTGTAGGAGGATGGAGGGAACATTAGCCTGGCGAATCGATTAATGTGGAAAATGATACGCTCAAAATATACATATATGTACATATATACATAGCGAACATCAGCTTCATGTGTACATCATATACACATATGTGTCTATATACTGTACGTATGTATGTAAGCATATACATATACAAACACAAATATAAGGTGGTTCAATAACTTCTGTTACCTTGAATATCTCTTATATTTCTTTACAAAAATTGTATCTATAAGACTATAATATGTATATAATAATTTTTTCATACGTGAAAGAATAACCTGGATACATTTAAAATATGATAAAATATGATAATGTAATTATAATAAAATAAATAAATGTTAAATAAACAATTTATGTCAATTCTTAAAAAATCCTTAGTGCCTCTGAAACGGATAAATTGGGAAGCAATTTGGCCATTGTTCTATCTTTCTTAATAAAAATTTTTTATATAGAATTTTATTATTTTTCAACATTTATTGAAATACGTTGATCACTGATAATCATTTATCATATAGAATGCCTATTCCCTATCAAAAAATCCTAAGTATTTTGTAGAATTATTTTTTTTAACGAAAATATCGCAAAAAGAAAAATAATAAAAATTTCAATTTCGAAATTTTCAATTTTATCATTTTATCTACAGATAACGATAAAAATTAGATGGTCAAAGTTATCAGATCACCTTATATAAACAGACACATACGTGTAATCATAAATGTGTAATATATTCATGTATTCCATTCGCTCGTGATCATCGCGAAAACGCCCCTGCCCTCGCGAGTGCAATTTTGTGAGCGATCTACGAGAACCATAAATCAATGCCCAATATTTTTCTCGATCGATGCGCATCCCTGCGAAACATTGCAATTGTACAGCATATTCATCTTTGTATCTCTAAATGATACTGAATATCTTTATAGTATATCTATGGACTCTATTAAATGAAATTGAAAGTTCAACGATAAAGCGGATTTTCTCGTACAAAGATTCGATCATCGATGAAATTGAATAGAGAATTTAATCGACCATTTCAACTTTCGTACTGTGTATCGTGTGTTCAAATTAAATTGTACTTTATATAAGTTATGTTTAAAGAGTAATAGATGAAATTGTTTTTTAAAACTCGTTTTATTCTTTATTTATTGTATATTTTATTTAAAAAAGGAATATGTTACCATATATTTATATTTTCATCATTAAAGAATTTGTACATATTATCGAATAAATTCGTCCATGATATAAGAATGCAATATTAATATATTTTTGAACTCCTTATTTTCAGAAAATTTAATAATTTATTTATTTTTTTTTTTTTTACAATTCATTGCAGAAATAAGTGTGAAATCAATTTATGACGTAAGTAAAAAAATTTATCTTCAGTTTTTTATTTTCATATCTAACTTCTAACTTTAAGAAGCTGTATGAAATTGTAAAAATATAATCCAATTCAAGTTCAAGTTCCAATTGTTCCCGATTCAATTTTTATCGATATATTTGTGATATCTTTCTGATTAAAATAAAATCAAAAAAGAATATAATTGTATTTATTTACTTACTTGAAAAAAAATTATTATCATTTATTATTAAATTAAAGTCATTATTATATCGAATCGATAATTGCAAAATCTCTGAATTTTTTAAACCAAATCTTTTTCTTTCATTTATTAATTTTTTAAATTTATTAATTTTTCTAAGAAACAATATCTCTTTGATCTCTTTTAATCAAAAGTTTTCTCTATTTTTTTTCTAAAAATTAATATTTCTTTTAAATAATTACAAAAGTTTCTCTCTTCGATAATTACAAAACTCATAAATCTTTCTCTTTCACTGTATTTACTCTATAAGTCAATAATATATTTCCATAACCGCAAAAAATTTCAAATCAAATTAACCATCTAATATCTGTTCTTGACCAAATAATAACTACAATCAATCTTAACGCAAACAATGTTATCTCTCATCTTTGATTGCTCTAAATGTCCAATTACCGTGTTTAGATATTTAGGAAATAACTCGTGGTTGAGGAATATTACCTAGTTCATGATCGATACAATTAAATTTATTTCCAATTTACCTGCTAATTTGTCTTCAAACACTCTCCCCCTCTCTCTTCTGTTCTTTTTTTTTCTCTCTTTCTCTTCCACTCATTTTACGTAATTTCGCCCACGTCTCGAACTCGTAAATTCTTTACGAGGGCAGGCCCACGCACAAACGGACAAATCACGCGGAAGGAAGGCCGCCACTGTGCGAAATAAAATTTCTTCGCGTTTCTCCATTTCCTTTTACGGCCTATACTTGCACCGGTTATAAAATTCAACGGCATGGTGGCGCCATGATAAAGAGGGGGATCCTTTTCATCGTCTCTTATTTACTCGCTCGAAACGATTTGCAACGACGATTCCGCGAAACATAATTAATTTTAATCCAGATGCTTTTCACTTTGAACGATATCTTGCAATGTACGACAAGTTGCAAACTTTTTTTAAAAAAAAAAGACAGACAAAAGCAAAATATTTAGCAAGAAATAAATAAAGAAATTTTCTTTGAAAGAAAAATAAAAATTTTCTCTTCTTTTTGTAACAATTCTTTTTGTAAACAAGTTAAAAAGAAATTCTTGATTTATATTTTTTCGAAAGTTTTTTATTATTAAAAGAATTTTATTAGTTCTTTTTGTAGAATAGAAAATTCCAAGATTTTTATTCTTCGTCAACAAGTGCGCTCATTTTTCATCATTTTTCATATTTTAAATTATAATATTATTTTACTTTAAAGTCTTTTTATTATAAATCTGTTTATTATAAATTTTTAAGTTGATTGTTATTTATTGTATCATTCTTCTATAAACAAACAGCAATTTACAGTTCGTATTTCTTATTTTAGAAGTCTCTATTTTTGATTTTATTGGAATTTGGAATGAATGAATTTCATGTCAAACGATTTTTCATAAGAATAATTGATAAGTTCATTCGATAATTGAGGTTAAAGAACTCAAGATTCATTCATGGGCATTGTTGGTTTGATTTAAAAATTTATCATGTTTGCTGACTTAATAAAGTATTATTTTATACAAGATTTATTTTCGAAATTGTGAAATTTTTTATTACTATTTTTTACTACTATTTTTAATTTTACACTTTTAAATAGATAAAAATTGAGTTATAAAGATTTAAATTTTAGATTTATTGTTAAATAATTATTAATGTTTTTCAAATATGCAATTTTTATATTTATTTTTATATCATTATTAATATTAAATTTTCTTTCTTTTTTTAAATCATCTGTTTTTTTAATCCTCATATTGTAAAATAACATCAACAAATTATTTATATTTGATATAAAATACATTATAAGTAAAAGATTATGTTATACGTCAGTAAAAGATTAAAATCAAAATTAGAGAGAGCTTTACAATTTCGTTGTTGCAGATAAAACAATTAAATTATTCATAAGATTTTTAAAAAAATAGAATACAATTTTACAATTTTATTAACAAGAAAAAATTCTCAATCTGAAAATTCAAAAAATTATGAAATCTTAAGAATACATAATGCATATGTAGACATGAATTACACAATTTTTTTTTTCTATCCAAAATCACTTTAAGCGGATGAAATCAACCCCTAAAAATTTGATTATTTTTCGAGTTTACTTGAATACTATAAGAAATACGAAAAAAGTTTTCAGATAAAAATTGTTTCTTTTCATTTTCATTATTCTGTGGTAAAATTGTTTATAACAAAAAAATTAATAATTTTATTTAAATTTGTTTTTCAATTCAAAATAAATATTTTTTGTTTTTAAATACAGCTTTCTTATATTACTAACTTTTATTATTGAATTTTCATTAATTTTTTGAATTTCCAAAAGAGGAAGAGAATCTTTTCTTGTAAGAATAATAAAAATTTGATTCAACAAATATATCTTATCATAATTAAAATATTTAATTAATTGTTACTGATTTTTTTTTTTATATTTATGAAAACCAATTGATAAAACAATTTATATTAATAATATTATAACACAAATATTAAATTTTATATATATAGTTATATATAAATATTCAACTTGCATAATTTCAAGCTTTAAATTCAATATTATTATTTCATATTTAGTTACATATTATAAATTATAAATGGTTCCACGAATTCGCGAAATTGGACACTTCATACGCAATTTAACTAAAATTTCGAGGACATTAATAAATTGATATAGAAGATTAATTTTAAATAAGAGAAAAAAAAAAAAAAAACGAAAAATTTTCAAGAATCTCACGTTTTCAGGTAACATCAACTCAAAGTAAAACAAGACGTAATACCTTTGATGTTATTATAACTGACAAGTCTTTTCGAAGAAGATACACTTTTTATAAATTTTCATCCGCTTTCATCTTGCTTATATCATAAAAAAGTTACATAAAGTTATCAACAAATATTCGATAAAATATAGTGTCTCACAAAGTATTTGAATAAAAAGGAAAATTTATCTTTTCTTTAAAATTTTTATTCGAACGAGGATATAGAATCTCACGCATCATCTACTGCGTAATAGCGCAAACATTGCACTTCACAAACATGAAAAGATTAAAACCGATGTGTTATAGAACTAAGAAGAAATCAAAACCAATATTTATTTTTTTTTTCAAAATATTGGTATTTTAAATTATTTATATTATTTTCAATTATTTTGAAAATAAATTATAATAATAATTTATATTTAATAAATATAATAATTATTTATATGAATTAATTATTAATAATTTATATTATAATAATTTATTTAAATATTTTTATAAAAATATAATCTCATTTTAATATTATTTTATCATTTCAAATCAATTAAATAAATTTCGCATATTTGCATAATAAAGTTCAATATATTAATAAGCAAAAAAAAAAAAAACAAAATTTGAATTTGTCTCTTGCATAATTAACAAAAATATAAATTTCGAATATTTTTGCTGATTAACTGTATTTACATAAAATAATTCTCATATCGTGCACAAACTAACTCCTCACTGTTATAACATCAAACAAATAACGAGCAAGTAACGATTACTCGAGGCAATCAGGGAAAATTTCAGAGTATCAGGATCGTTGTCTTTCGTTCATGAAACATTTCTTTTCATTCTACTTTTTAAAAAATACCTTTCACGATATTATGTAAAAACAAAAAAGGAAAAAAGAAATCATCATTTCTTGTGATCCAGGTCGCAGTGGACCTGCTGATCCAATTTCAAACACCCTCTAGCACCCCTTTATTTATCGACAATAGTACAATCGTCGAGAATCTCTCAACATGTCTTGCGTACATTATCAGCAATCAAATCCATCGAAGGAGAGAAGTTACTTCGATGGCCAATACAGTAATCGTTACAATTTACCTCCGCAATATACACCGCGATCTGACAATTATAGAAATGCTACGTATCGTGACTTCGTGTCCGAGGCAGCCAATTCATTACGTAAGCATCAATTATGTTTCAAGGTTTGAATGAAAAAAAAATCTTTGATTAATAATTTAACTCTTTCGAGATGAATTTTATAATGGTTTTGGCAGATTTGATATAATTACAATCGCACGAAATACATATAAATAGGTTAAAATTGAATCTGAATTTTCAAAATGGAATTATTATTTTGTTAGAAAAAATTGTAATAAATTTAAAATCCTCGAAAGAGTTAACAGTAAAATTTTTGAGAGTATTCTTTATAAATGGATTTTTCTGGAATTTTCAATCTTGTTACCCATTGATAGTAAAAAATAGTCTCGAAAATTTCTCAAGTAGATTTGGATTCTATGATTATAATGAAATTGCGAATTTTTATACAAATATATTTTTCATGTGTTATTTTTATTTTAAAATTTTATTTTAAAATATTAATTTTATTTGTATAATATTATGAACAAATTTAATTATATTTCGAATAAAATTATTAGTTATGATATAATATGAAATATTATAATATTGAAAGAATATTTGTAAATATATTTTGAATATATATACGATATATTTTATATATATTAATTAAATATTTCAACTTTTTTAGCTGTATAAAAATCTGTAATTAAAAGTCCTAATTAATTTAATAATCATTAATCATAGATAATTATACTTTTGATTGATTGAGTCAATAACTTATTTGTAATATGATTTGTAATAAATGTACATATATTTTTCGAAATATGTACATTTTTTTTAAAAATAATACATATTTATTATTTATATATTTTTGAAATATATTTAGAATAAAGGATTTACTTTAATAAAATAAATTTTATTTACTTTAATAAAATACAGTCTATAACTTTTAATACAATCTTCATTTCAAACAATTTATTTAATAATCTTTATATACTTTTGGTATATTTATTATTATAGAATATATTATGTAGAATAATTAAAAATAACAACAACATGATATATAAAATTCTTTTTATCACATAAAATGATATATAAAATTCTTTTTATCATATAAAATTCTTTTTATTAATCAAGAATATTTAAAATACATAAATAAATTGTATATCAATGTATAAAATAGTTTAAATATCATTATTTCCAAAATTTAAAAATTTGATAAAGTAATTTTTCAATCTTCTAGAAAATTTATTGTTAATTATTTCAATTAAATATTATTTGAAAAACTTCATCAGATTTTGTTTTCTCTGTATTTTATTTTTATTATATCATATGTATAATAAATATACATATCAAGTATTCAAATAATTACAAATTAATTGATCAATGGATTATTAATAAATACAAAATAAATTACAAGATTACCAGATTACTCTATGATGATTACTCGATTAATGATTATGATTATTATGCTCACCTTCAATTTGCTCGCTTAATTCTGTTACATTCAAAATAATAAAATTATTATTAATATGAAAAATATATTACACTTGAATTAATTATTTTTTTCATTTTTGCAATTTGTAATCTCAGGTTATTGTACCACAGGATGGAGAGATTTAGACTTTCAAGGAAATCACGAAGGATTCAAAGAAACTCCGACATCAGGTAAAATAGTTAATAAAGTTTTCTCAAAAAAAAATTTACGATGCGAGCGCCTCCCTTTGTGGGTGAAGATATAAAAACACTAAAAATGTGTGAGCACGTATGATCCATTTGACGCTTTAAACATATCAACTACTGTATGTGTTGCTTATATTCCTGTTTTCGATTATTTATGTGATGTATCATAGTATTTAAAATATTTTTTCACATGTTGCTTTTGACGTGATTAATAAAAATTTTTTTTTGATTTATGATAACTTTAATTGAAAATTTTATTATAAAAAAGTTATTCATCGTGATGTACAGAGTCGATTAATTTTTGAAATCTATTGTACCTCAAAAGGTACAAACGTAAGTTTTTATCAAGTTATAGATATATTTTTAACAAAATTCTTAATTGAAAATTTTTATTACAAACGAATCTCACTAATGATAATATATATTATAGAATTCATTAACGTTTGGAGTTTAAACATTAACCTCAAAAAATTATACAAACATAAATTTCTATTAAATTATACATATCTTTTGTAATGTTTAACAATATTATTTAAAAATTTTTTTCTAATCGTATATATTAATGATGATGTTTCGAATAATTTGATTATCGAAGTTCAAAAATAGATTCTTATGAAGTTATTGTTATGAAGAACAATTTTTAGAACATAGTATAATTTTTGAAATATTTTTTCAGATACAATGCTTTTGACAACAAATTATCTATAATAAAATTATAATATATAATGATATCTATATTATAATTATTGATATTATCTATATTATATTATATTATAATTATGCGAAAAATAATTAATTTAATGATGATGAATAATTGATAAATTAATAAGTAACATAACCTCAAGAAAAAGATATAATTTCTTCTAACATTTTATAGTTGTATTATATACGATTCTATTTAAAAATTTTTTAAATATATAAAATATTAAAAATTTTCATTTATTTTGTTAGGAAGAATTGAACCATCTTATGGAGATACTCGATTACAAGTAGGAAGGACTGCACCGATCTATAAGCAGGAGACAACAAAACATGGGGATGCGACCGTGATGGAGAAGATACAAACGAAAATGAAATTCCTCGAGGATAGCAATATTGTGATGCAGACGCGTAATCAAAATCTTATCACCGAGAACAAAGCCCTCACGGCTCAGTGAGTATATTAATACGCGGACAATGGACAAATCTTAATCAATATTCTTCTGGTTTGCATCTGAATATACGAATCAATTGAAAAAAAAAAAAAAAAAAAAAAAAGAAAAAAGAAAGAAAGAAAAAAATCGAAAAACACAAGACTTCGTTCTCTTCTGCTTCGTTTTTATTTGCATTAACTATAAATTTTTTAACTAAAAATTATATCATTAACTATAAATTTTCTCTATTCTTCAGAAACATTTTTATCATTAATTTTATTATATAGGATATTAATATAATTGTAAAATGAAGATTGAGTCTAAAGATCAAAACAAATGTAAAAATTAATATCGATAAAAAAATATCGATTAAAGTTTATTTATTAAATTATGATTATGAATGTTTATGCATTATAATTAAAGAAGCGAAAGTTAAATAAATATTTAATTCGTCCTCTACTATCGTAATAAATATTTTATTTTTGATATTTTACATATTTTTGCATATTATGTCTTAAATTAATTTTTTTTATATCTATTATAAATATATAAAATTCATAGTTATGAATAAGTGAATAAGTGAAATTAATTCGAGCTTAAGAAATGATTAATTTTGCATGAAATAATCTGAGAATCATTAAATATATTGAATTTAATTGATAATTGATTGATTTATTTTCATATTAAAACAATATTATTAAATCTTTGAATAGGAACACAATTTAAAAACCTCATTAACAATTTTTCATTAATAACGAAATCTCTTTGAGCACATTATTCATATTTTAAAATCTACATAAAAAAGAAGACGATGAATCATGTTTCTTGATTATCATTATTTCATATTTAAATCTTATGCAATATTACCATCTCTAAATTTCATTTTGATTCTAAGCTTAACGATCAATAATTAAATATTTTTTTTTTTTTTAGTATTTTATTACTAAATAGCAATATTTTCTCTCCGAGAATCGAGAGAAAATAGCGTTGAATAATCTTTAATCCTAATTATTCTTCTTTTGTTAGATTAAAAGAGGAACGGAGTGAGATAAAAAGATTAGAGAAGAGGCTGACTTTGCTTCGAGAGGAGCTCGATTTTGAAAGATCAAAGATTGAGGAAATGAAGAAAGAAGCAGAAGATGGAGTACGAATGTCTAAAAGCGGTTTGATTTCTTCTAGAAATTACATTTCAGTATGATCTTTCAGAAAAAAATGTCAATGGGTAGAACTACCGAAACATCAACTACGAATATCATACATAAGGCTGATCGTGGAGTGCAAGTCTGGGCAGTATGCATGGGTTGTCAAAGAAAATTAGAAAGTTGTGAGAAACAACCTCCTACTGTCACAATTACGAAGTAAATACGTTATCTTTTATGTCGTTATTCTCCTTTTTGTATTCAATAATGCATTTGTTCAAACAATTCGAAGTATATTAAAGAAAAGATGAAACAATTGGTTTTAAATAATGTTCATATAGTAGAAATATATCTCAAATCTAGCTTTGAATTGTTTGAGTAATTTTTTATTTTGAACATAGTATTATAAATGAAATAATAATTGCCAAGAACAATTGTGCAATTCTCAACATTTTTAATTTTTAAATATATATTTATAATTTTAACAATATATATAACAACTGATTAATTTCAAGCATAATTTTAATATCAAAAATTAACAAAATATATTTTTATGTTTATAGAAAAATATAATAATTCGAATATTTGAAAAGTGAGAAAATAATAAAATAATTAAAGAATTATATGAAAAGATAAATAAGTATCTAAGCACATATATTAATGCCATAATGCTGCTAGTACTGTTTCACTGATAATCATTATTCTCAAGTGTTCACATTTTTAAAATGATATAATTACAATAGATCAGAATTAGAAGTATTGGAAAAGGATATGCAAACTCTTCGAGATACCATAATTGCACGAGAGGAAGCATGGGATAAGGCAATGGAACGAGAACATAATTATAGACAACAGTTGACAAGATTAACCACAGAGACGATCACAGCTCGTCATCTTTCGGAAACACGTA
Organism: Apis laboriosa; assembly: GCF_014066325.1. Taxonomy (NCBI): domain Eukaryota; kingdom Metazoa; phylum Arthropoda; class Insecta; order Hymenoptera; family Apidae; genus Apis; species Apis laboriosa. The sequence continues at coordinate 580,843 of NW_025223765.1, forward strand.
ACGAGGAACTCAAAATTGCGACAAACACATTATTGGTAATGGTGTTAAGATTCATTAAATGCATGATCTGTAAATTACGTATATTTTATAAATGCACATCATGATTTATACGTTATAATTTATTTAATTTTTATTTATTTTTATTTTAAATAGTTATAATTTACTTAATTTTTATTTCTTTTTTTATAAAAATTCCATTATTGATACATATTGATGAAGTTGTGATTAAAATAAAATCGAACATAATAATAAATAATTTTAAAAATAATAAAAAGAATAGATAAATAAGTATAAGTTTATTGAATATAAATATAAAATGTAGTTAATGATCATGTGGCGTTACATACATAGTCCTATATCTTCTATATGATTAATATTCCTATATGATTAATATATGATAATATTATATTGATAAAAAAAAAAGCAGTATTGTATTTATTTATATTATTCATATTCATGTAATAAATAAATTAACTAAAAATTTAGAATTTTTATGTAACATAAAAACATTGACTATAATATGTATATTAATAATTCGAAATAATCAATCATGTTTAATTCAATTTCAGGAGAAGGAATCAGAGTTGAAGTCATTACAGAAGGACAACTTGTATCTGAACAAATTAATCGCGAAACTGTACAATTACCAAAGGTGAACAATATCACTTTATTTCTCTTATATCGAGAGTAGACACAATTTTATGCTCGTTAAACTTCAATTACAACTTCAATTTCCTCTAATGTCGAGAACTTCTGACAATTAATTTCTTGAAATAACACGATGCAATAAGGTAAAAAAAATAAAGAAGAAACGAAATATAAATCAACAAGAATATTCGTTAGAACAATAAACAGAGCATGAACAAGAAAAAGCGAATAAAAAAAAAAAAATCGCACGACATAGAGTCATTCTCACTTTTTGTCAGAGAATATAACATAATATAGTAATCCTTATCGGTTAAAGCGGGATACACTCTCCGCATTTTAGTCGTTTCATTAGCGAAACGTTCTCCGGAATGTACCGTCGAGAATGTCGCTTCTTCGTAACGAGAAGAGCGAGCTTTTCTCTTTGCGCCAGACAGTCGAAGATTTCCCTTCGCTTGTCTCTTCCTACGTGCAATAATAATTTTCTATATGTATAGCATAATTTTAAGACATTAATTCCTTAATATTTGTGGCCAAGTCTTGCATGAGAAATACAATTGTAATTTAATTATTTATTTGTTTTTATGATAATTTCTGTGAATTCAAAAATTACAATATATATTATTGTGTATATATATATTGTGTATATATATATATATAGCTATATAACGTGATCCGAAAATTAAGACATTAATTTAAGACATTAATAATTAATTTCATATCTTACGTAATAAATGATACAATTTATATAAATATAATTTACAGTAATAGTATTATACGTAATTAATTAGTAATTAATTACGTATAAGTAATTAATTAATATAAGTAATTAATTAACATAATAAATAGTTTAATTTATTTTTCTTTATCATCATTTTTATAATTTATGTAGAAAAATTGCGATATATATTATTGTCTATAAATACAATGAAATTTCTATATTTTCTAAATTCAATTGGTTACATTAGAATCAGTTTTAGAAATTTTGTCATTCTGTTTAATATTTTTTTGTTCTTTCTTTTATCTATTCCTTATTTATTACTCATTTATCCATTCCTTTTATTTCTTCTTTCAAAAAAATCTTTTACAATAATATCTTAAAAACTGTGATGTTAAATTAAATTTTAATTTATCTGATTATAAATTTTAAATGGTAAAATTGGGTAATAAAAATTATTTAATTGCTTAATGAAAAATTAAAATAAGTTAAAAAATAATCATAAGTTATCTATATATTTTGCAAAATGAGAGAGAAACAATTTAAAGAAAGAAAGAAAAATTATTGTAATATGATAAACTAATTATTTTAAAAAAGAGTTAAATTTATGATATAAAAAAAATAATCTATTACTTATATCAACTTATATAAGTAAATTAATATCTGATATCACAAGGAATAAATGATTTTTTTATGATTTATTTTATAATTTTTTTTTATCATTTTTTTTTTAATTTTATTAAAATAATTTTACCATCTTATATATATATTATTGATTGGAGTTACATTTTTTGGCATGTACGTTTAAAAATTTAATATTTATTATCAAAGATATTGCATGATTCATTTTGTCATCTTTTCGATAAAAATAAATTTCTATTTAAATTTTTATTTATTTATTAACTTCTTTGAAATTGAAAAATCAATTCTATTTTTTTATTTTTTTTTTGTAGTTGAAAAAAAATTCTATATTTATCTAATTCGATATTCGTCTGTTCTTTAAAGATAAATTAATTAGAACTACCAAACAAATTAAATTGATTGGTTATATTTTTTTGTTTCCGCAATTATAAAATTAAAATTATAAATAGTATAAGTACTTTTAAACTAAATTAATATTGTTTTATTTAAATAGAAATATAACTGTACATATATATAATATGTAATTAAATTATATTATAATATGTAATTATTTTCATAATAATATAATTCTATATATGTAGATATGTATATTTATATTTATATCTGTATTATAAGATGATAATTTTGATAAGTATAAAATGATAAGTATATTAATGATAAGTATAAAAATTCTATTAAATTTGTATTATGGATAAGAGAGTCTTTTTGTTACAATAATTTCCCAATCAATGATATTATTTAATTAATAAGTTATAAATTATTAAATTATAAATTATAGGTTATATATACAATAATATATATTATGTATATATAATATGTCGAAAATCTTATACAGAATTGTATTGGCATTAAATATTCATTCATATTTCATAATCAATTTTACAAATGAAAAATATGATTTGATATTTATTTTTGCATTATATAATATTTACATTATATCAAAAATACAAATCAATTTTTTCATCAAATTGCATAAAGTTTGTTAATGAAGAAAATGAAATCAAGTAAACATAAATTATAAATAAAATTATAAAATAAGAATTTTATAACCTACAATTTATAATCTATTTGTTTATATACTTAATATTGTTGGTTCATAAATTATTTTACAAATACAAAAGAATCTTATTTATCCAACTATTTATGATCGATGTTTAATCCTTTTTCTTAATCTCTTCTCTTATATAAAAACATTACAACAAAATTTTTGAAAATTACTTTTCGAAAATATTTCTTAAAAGTGCTCTGAGAATGAAAATTATTTTTTAATTATTCTGAATATCAACTTATGCAAAATATTAAACTTTCTTAAATATATATTTGCTCTTATATCAAAATATATTACATCTGTTATTATCGTTATAATTTATTATTATAAAAAAATTTGAAATATTTTAGCATATTAATGAAAATTTAGCGAAGAAAGTTAATGGGTTAAATATGAACATCGATTAATGCAGCCTTTCGGAGTATTTTATTTCTTGGAAGAGACACCAATATTTCTTTTATAAAAGGACTGTTTGACTTGTAATTACAGGGGACAAGAGGGATGTCAAAGGAACATTTTGGCAGCTGAATTAAATGAGAAAGATCAAAGATTTATCGAAGAAATCATTCGACGAATAAATGGGAAAAGTAAGCAGAAACCAAAATCAAAAAGTTGCTGTTCGGAGAAAACACCACATTGTTGCTCTCATCAATCTACTCCTCGTGAGAAGACTTCAAGATCCGCAAAAGATCAGACAGGTTATTCGAAAGAAATGAAACGGTAATGGTGACTTTATATAAAAGTCTTTTACAACATCAAAATCTTTTATTGAAAATGAAAAATCATAAATTTGTACATATAAAAAAAAATTTTTAAGGACAAACTAAGTTTTAATTTCGTTAAATAATTATTTTTTATTATTTTAATCACCATTTAATCATACAATGTATACACACTTTACAAGAAAAATATTTATGAAAAAAAGAATTACATTTCTAATATGTATAATAGTACATATGATAATACATATATTTATATTTTCTATATTATCGACTGTTGAAATATTACTATTGATTAATTAAAAACAAATCTTTAAAATAATTTTAAAAATATTGAAAATTATAATATTTAAATATTTAAATTAAATTTTTTTTCATAGATTATATATTTGCATAATTTTTTTTTTTGATTGATGCTACGTGATAAAATTCGAACAATGTATGCGTGACTTTATCAATTTTTGATTTATGTGTTTTTTGATCATATCTAACTAACATCATGTTATAAACGATTTTTTATCTTAAATTTTATTTTTACATATCCTTTCATTTTGATTTTTAGCTGTTTATTTCAGACATTTTGCAATATTACATTGATGACAAGACTTTTACTTCAAAACTAATTTTCAAGATATCAATTTAATTAACAGTGTAGATTTCCACTTTCTTATTCTTTAGTTTGTTTAATTTCGGTTGTTATAATAAAATATAATAGAAGAAAATTCTTTATATGATGATAGAGAAAACTTTATATATCATTTTATATATCAAAATAAAGATCAAGAATCATCGGTACAGACTAAATATCTTTTATATTTGTATCTGTGATTCTTGTGTTGATGAACAATATTATTTTTTGTTTATTTTATATCTATTGTTTATTATTAAGTCGATAATATAGAAATCCTTATGACTAAATCAAAATATCAAAGACCGATAATAAATATTAATTCAACACAGAATATGCTTTTGCAATTGCAATGCTTTTTCTTAGGAATTTAGGGATCACTGTAGATATGTGCATATAAAATATATTTACATGTAAAAATTAATTTTTTACAAATTTATTTTTTTTAGTATTTAACTTGTGGCGCTATCTTTTATGACCAAACTTGTCACACATTATTACCAACAGAAAAGAATTTGAGTATGCTCTTTAACTATCATCTCTTGTTTAAATGTTAAACTTTTTTTATATATAATCATCGATAGTGAATTCAATAAATCCAATATTTTATAAAACTTTATATTCTAAACATTGATCACATAAAAATTCATGGTGTTTTACGTTTTTACATTTTTTTTACTATGACTATCGTAAAAATTATATGAATTATCAAATATAAAATAAATAAATAGTTAACGAAATTCTCATTTATTAAAAATTTGAAATATTAAAAATAATGTTCAAATAATATTAAAATATTAAAAATAATGTACTTTACAATATTCGGATTAAAGAAAAGCAATACAAAAATTAATATTTTATATTGTTTTTTAATATAATTATACAATGAAGTTCAAATAATTGCTCTCAATACTCTATTACTCAGAATATAATATTATTTATAATAGTTTTAACAAATTTTTTTAAAAATAATTTCATTTCATTCAAAACATTTTACTACAATTTAATATTAATAATTATATAAATTTTATATTCAAAATATAAACTATCCAAATAATAACCATCATATACAAATGTATAGCAATTATGCAATAAATTTTCAAAATTATTTATTTAGTATTTTTTATAATTCACCCTTTTTTTATTATATTTATTTTTTGTTATTATTTATGCTGCTGGTAATAAGTAATTACTCGATATTTCCTTGATGGAAGAAATATTTAGAATCATTTCTTCTATATGCATAAATTTCATTCGATGTAATAAAACGTCTATTTTCATAATAAAATCGAAATATCAAAATGTTGATCCTTTTTCATAGTATTTTTTACCTATTTTATTTTTTAAAAAAAATTCAAAACTCTAGAACAAATAGCATAATGTGTAAATCATCAATTTTATTATTTTAAAATTTTTTTTAAAGGAAAAGAATAGAATGTGTAGAAAAATTTTAAAAGAACATTAATTTTATCATTAATAATACTATTTTGTATTATTTTGTATTATATTCCTTACAAGATATATGTATATGTAAAGCACATTAAATAAATAAGAACGCAAAGATATTGAATAAAATTGATTTTGTTTCTTATCAGAAGTCAAATGTGATTATTAAAATTTTTAATTGAAAATTAATAGTAATATTTTGATTATTATCTTTCTTATCTCAAAAAAATAATTATAAAATGAAGTATAAATTATTATAATTATTATTCATTTATATATTTTTATATATTTTTGCGTAAAACAAAAATCCAATACTTTTATTATTCTCTTATGTACAAGAAGAAAACCTTTATAAATTAACATGTTAATTGGCAACTGTTTGCTTGAACTCTTTTATAAATTCCTTAATGATAATGAATTTATGTTTTTCACTATTTACTTTCACTATACGTATATATATTCTTATTCATAATTTTTATTAAATACAAATATTTAAAAAAATATATTTCCTAATATATTATAAATAAATTCTTCAGTTTTTTTTTTCCTCTATGGCACTTTGTGATTTGTATAATTTCTTTAAATCAGAAATAGTACTTTTATTGCTATTTAATTCTGGAGATTGTCCTATCCTTTGAGTTTCTACAAATAATTTGTTCTTTTCGCTTGAAATATTTTCCACAGATGCTTGATCCTCGGTTGATTTTGTCATTTCTTTGCTCCACTTCGTTAACCATTCATTACCTGTAGTCTAAAAGAAACAAAAGATACGATCATTATTTGGTTATATTTTGCTTTTGGTTTTTTTTTTCAATTTTCAAGATTATATCTTGTCAAGAATAAGGGAAAAGAAAGAATTATTTGAATTTACTTTCTTATTATCGTTCTCCGATGCAACCACCTTTAACTTCTTCTCCATCGTATCTAATTTTTCCAATTCTTTCCGCAATTTACGTTCCAATTGATATTTAGCCACCGCTTGAGCTAGTGGACCCAAGTCTCCTTTCATTGCTGCACTGAGCATCGCCTGTATGAAGATAAATAATTATGACAAATGGATTATATATTTAAAGATAAAGTAATTATTTAGTTATTAAAAATTAATCAAATAAAGTAATTATTAAGTAATCAAGAAAATTTTGTTAGTTTTTTGCAATGGAAAAGGAAAATTAAATGTAATAAATATGCACAAAGTATATAATTCGAAATATTTCTATTATAAATATCTATCCAACTTTAAATTTCATCAATTATTTATAAAATAATAATTGCAGGTTTCATAAACGATTTTTTATTTTATATTATATTTTATATTATATTATTTATTATATTTTTTATCATAAAAAAAAATAACAAAAGTTTCTTAGTTACGTAATGTACGGTGGCTCATAAAAATACTCTTATAAAAAAATTTACTCAAAAAAAATTTTGATTTTAATGAGAACATAATAGATGCAAATATATAAAAAAAATTTTTTCCAATGAAAATTTTTTTCAGCAGTTAAAATAAATTTTTAAAGTTCCATGTTTTGAATAAAATTTTGTCTGAATGAAATAAAATAATAGAAGATTGAATTTGAACATCATATAATTTAAAATTTTACCCTAAGTCACTATTGCAGAATTATGCAGAATTTTAAAAAATGGAAAAAAAGTTTTTTGAGCGTTGATTTCATCTTTGTTAAACAATATTCATATAAAAAAATTGCTTTACATATAATACAAAATTTCATTAAAAATAAAAAATGATTCATTAAAATATTATTAAAAAAATGTTCAAATATTTTCATGAGCCATTCTATGAATACGTATGAATAAAAAAAAACACCTTACCAATTTTAATGATATTAAAATGTATTGTTAGCGAAAATTGATGAACGTTGATTTTCATTTCATTGATGTTTTTGACATTATGTCAATTTGACAGATGAGGAACACATTAAGTTGCGAAAATGAAGAATGGATTAAATATAATTATTAAAAATGAAGAATTAATTGTATATAATTATTGATAATTACCAATTATTTGTTAAAAAAATACTCACATCTCGACGTCTTTTAGTATCTGTATTACCAATGGGTTCAGTTTCCATTTGTGGTCCTAATTCAAATAACATTTGAAAATCTGCATGTTCGCCAAGCCGGAAACCAATGCCTATCCTCGAATCGGTACCTATTGGCATAAATAAAACAATTTTAATTAACCAAGTTTACAATTTGTATTAAACTGCAATCATATACAGTATGTTAATACTTATATTTCGTATTGAATTCAATTTTAGAAAATCGATTCTAGATGTCAAAGTAAAAATTAATATACAAAAATATTAATTAAATCTTATTTATTTAAATTATAAATAATTTAAATTCACGATTATTTAAATGAAATCACTCTGTTTCTCATTTATATTTATATAATATAATCATATTTCATATAATATAATCTTAAACTGATTATAATTAAATAAATAAATTTCAATAAACATCTTTTTATATGTTTGGTATCTATAATCAATCATGGTATCACGAATTATATTAATATTGTGTATATATGTATATTGCTCTCTTTAATTAAAATGTTTTATTTATTATTTTTTTATTTTAATATTTCTATAACTATATTGAAATATTTGAATATTTTCAAATAAATATTTTCAAATATTTTCAATATTTTAATTTTCAATATTTCTATATTTTTCAGTAAAAGAAGATTCTAAACATTATTTGTGGAAATATAAAATTTGTTTTTCTTAATAAGTGCAAAGAAAATAGAAATTCAGTTTTCTTGAATGTTTTAGAATATTAAATAAGATACTTTTAATAAAATCTAGAGAGAGTATAGAGATAAGCTTGAAAAAGCGAAACACGACTAGTCAGTGAAAGTGGTATCATGTATTCGCGTGACGACGATAAAACATTCTCGATGTAAATCATGCCTGAGAATGTTTTATTTTCATTTGTATTTGAAAATAGCTAGACATGAGCAAGTTGTAATTTAATCTCGTTACCTTTCTTGATTGGTGGAATGTTGGAATAGATCAATGAAAGTATTGTTGGCAACTCTTCCGGGATTACAAGACATGTTGCACCTGAAACAATTAATAATAATGTTTCTATTATTATATAATTGTGTCTATTATTATGTTATTATTTATTATTTAATCTTATTTTTCAACGAAGATTTTTAGCATATTATCTTTATATAATAATCATTATTAATAATTTCATAATAATTATTTTGGAACGAATCTTTTCTATTAATTTTTATGTCTTTCTTTTAAAAATTTATAGTACTAAACTGAAAAAATAAATCGAATTTGAAATTTATATGCTTTTAATTATATTGAAACTTATGTATTTAATTTAATATGTACTTATAATTTTTTTAAATGGGATGTGCCTAGTTAATTCTCATAATTTTTGCCATTGCTTGTTGCGAAGTTATCTCTCTCTAATTGAAACTAAAACTTCAATTTTTTAAAGCACACACCTAATTCTAGAAAGTCAAGATATACTTCAAAAAAGAAAATATTAACGCTGTTTCCTATCTTATTGAGAAATGCTTCTTCTATCTTTTTTTACTAGTAAAACTTTCTTTTTTAAAAGAAACCGTTAATTATAAAAATAAATATAATTCAGATTTCTCAAAATATCTATATCCCCATTTACTGTCACTTTTGTAAGTAATGAGTGTGAATTAAGGTAAATATTATTTTCTAAGCTAATATAAATATAAGCTATAATTGAATATAATAATAATATAAATTTCTTTGTAAAAATTTTTTGTTTTTTATTTTTTTTTCAAAATCCAATTTCCAAAGTTTTTTATTTTTCTCGTTATGTGCTATAACAAAATATTTAAAAAAAATTTAATCAAAATCTATGAGATACATTGACATATTTAAATATTTATTGCAAATATATTTTATTACTTTTATACTTTTTTATAAATATTTATAGATATTTTTTCCTGCAGATTATAATTAATAATTTATGCAAAACAATTTTTTTATTTTCTGTTGAAAATAGGCGAAGGACGGAATATATGTAATGTATAATCATCACTTACATTCATAAAGAAGCATCAGGATACACAATTTCACTAATACGCTTGTCGTGTTCGACATTTTTCCATCAAATAGACCTACACACATGGAAATTGCACATTGATTTTCATTCTGTAAATCTTTCACTTTTGATTGAAATCCTCAATTATCGATTATGCTTTCTTAAATCTTATTTAGGGATAAAATAAATTATAACATTATAAATGACAGTAATTATTTTAATAATCGCAATCAATTATTTTCATAATATTCTTGAAATTAATTAATTGTAATAATTAATATTATATGCAATTCGAGATTTTTATTTGCATTCAAACGTAATTTTAATTTTTTTTTATGAAATTATTATATTTTTGTAATTTTATTGATAAAAAAGACACTAATAAATTAAAATATGTATAAATATATATAAAATAAATAAATTAATTTAAAATCGATAAATGAATCGATATTGTAAATTTATGATATTAAATTTATTTAAATGTATTATATTAAATGTATAAATTTAAATCTTTTTCATTTTTATTTCATCACTTATCACTTATCACTTATTTTCACTCAGTACATTTTTTTTCTTGTCACTTATGGACTAAAAAATGTCAATAAAACATGGAAATGAATTCGAATTGCCAAATTTAAAAAAGCTTTAATAGCTTATACGATTAAAAATTTTATACTATTTCTATAATAAATCTCGAACTGATTAAATTTAAAAAGAAATTATTATATTGGCCCATAAATAATATGAGTTTTAATACTGCAGATTTAGTTACTCACAGATTTTTTCTAACAAATTTTATAATATTTAATGGTTATAAATCATAAATTATATTTAACACATATGAACGGTAATATATTTTCTTTTTCTCATACTTTGCTTAATCAATCTATATTTGCTTAAACTAATTTTCTAATTCATTTTTTATACTTATTTTATTATAAGAAAATTATATAGTGAATACACAATTTTACATTGACTCTCAACTTATGCCGAAAATTAATATTTTTAACTCCGCATTGTTTGAGGGCCATCTGTAATTGATTTGGTGAACTTTTTTATTATCAACATTAAAACAACACTGATGGTAATCTTTTCTTTCTTAAAATTCAAACAAAATCACATGTTAAAAATTTTTCATAGAAATTCCAGAAGCAATTAATTAATCAAATGGAAATTAAAAAATTTCGTATCTTTTTCCGAACACACTATCACATAATGAAAATCAATATAGGAAAGAAAGTGATCGAATAACGATCCAAACGTTCCGAAGATGCAAGATCTCGACTCACTGATTCTCGATCGATCTCGACGAGTGCGAAAATGATCACCAACTAAACGTACATCTGTGGCTCTTAGTACTTACATGAAAGTGAAATCTAAACGTCTGGCAGGTAACGGGACTTTGAGCCGAGCTATGGCACGTCGCGCGCGCGATCGAATGCAATCGCGTTTCTCGACAGTCGGTGCGAGAAAGAGCTCTCGAAAAAAGTGTTCAAGTGAAAGGAGATGTCGGATTGGGGATCGAGGTCAAAGAGACTCAATAGATCGAGGATGAACTCTCTCTACGTTTCCTTGTTATCCCCCTCCATTTAAAAATATTTGAATAGTAATAAATATTATATTTTAATATAGATAGAAACAATTGGAAACAAAATATGATTTATACGAATAATATATTTATGAAAGATCTTTGGAAGATTTCGATTCTAAAGATCGAAATTTTATATGAAAATATCGATTAAAATTTGTTTATTAAGTTATAAACAATTTAATTTTGGATTAAAAATGTTTATCTGTAGATAAGCAAACTGTGCAACATTAGCTGTACATATATTGCATTGTTATTTAAAGTCCTTTTAACGGAATTTAAAAAAATAATATATTCATATTATTTTACATTAAAGGAAAAAATTAAAAATAAGAACAAATATTAGAAAACTAAAATAATTTTATAAATAAATATTATTATTATTAGAATTACGTAGAAAATATATTATATTTTTATAATTTAAATTATTTTAATATTTATTTTAAAATAATATTTATATGATTTGATATTAAAATATCTTATTTATATAATAAATTGTTACATGAGACTTTAGTTTTAGATCAATTTTAGGTACTGAAACTAATATAACAATTAATATACAAAAATATTGCTTATTTGTTAAATTATAAACAATTTAATTTTAAACAATTAAAAACTTGGCAAATTAAAAATTAAATAGGTAAACTGTGTAACGTTAATATGATATTGTAATATCATTTAATTTTATTAATCATTAGCCAATTAATTAATTTATGCCATGAAAATTTTAAAGATTGATACTCATTTCAGATGCATATAATAATTATTTTAAAATTTCAGAATTATTTTGAACTATTAAATTATTACTATTTAGAATATAATATAATATTCGCGTCCAGCGTTATTTTTATCGATTATTGTTTATTAATAACTAAAAACAAGATTGAAAATATATAAATCTTTTTATTCTTATTCTTAATCTTATTCTGGATTAAAAAAACATCTTTAAATTTTTGGATATTTTTGAATATCTGGTACATAATAGTTAAATAATGATGAACAATAATAATCTTCACAGCTCTATGTTTTAAATATTACTCCAGTATATTCTGAAATAAAAGAAGAGTATTTAAATAAATCTAATTGTAAATAATTGCAAATAAATCATTATTTGCATAAATATATTATGTAAAAGTTAATTTTTTCTTTGTATAAATAACATTCATATAAATAACATGCATATATTATTTTTTTGATTTTACATGCATATATATATTATTTTGATTTGAAAAGATAAATGCACTTAAAATTTTTTCTGTATAATTATTACCTTTTTCATAGTGTTTTTTAACATGTTCTACTTATTTCAACATGGTTACAAAAACGCATCTCAGTTTGCAGAAAATATTATGAAAATAATGTATATATTATATAAATATTTCAATATTGTACAATACATAATGTACCTGAAATTTTTTTTTTTTATTTTACACAGTTTTTTTTCATAGTTTTTTTGGCATAATATTCATATTATCATATTAATCATATTTTATATTTCAAATATGCAAAATGATAAATACAATCAGTGACAGAAATTCTTATACATTACCTTACAAGGAAAATTAATTTTAATGTATGCAGAATATAATTTTAATATATTGAAAAACCAAGCCAAAATAAACATATAAGTTGATAAAAAATGCATAAAAAATAAATCAGTTGTTAGATTATTTAAGTAATGAATAATTTAAGTATTAAAAGAAAGAGGACGAAAATATAATGAAATCGTTCTATTTCCATTATCACTATGTATTCTGTTTCTGCTTCATTTGATATGCAAAAATTACAATTGAATAAATAAACTTCAACCGATATTTTATCAAGTTTATTATATGTTTATTCTATTTTAATTATGTTTATTTTAGTCTCTAGAATTAACTTACCAAAAATATTCCAGAAATAATTAACATTTTGTACATTTATAATTTTATAATATAAAATATAAAATAGATAATATAAATATGAAACAAAATTATTTTTTTAATTAGTTTTAATAATACAATTTATTAATTGAATTCATTAGATGAATTCATAAGATGCATGCAAATTTTTATAATTATATTGATTGCGTAATATGATTCTTTATCGAATTATATAACTAAATTAATAATCCATTACAATGTCTCGAAAGAATGGAGAAAAGAATTTTCTGTTCGGAAATGCGTTTATCTGAATTTTCGACGTATCTCAATTATCCATTTTATTTTTTTTCTTCAATTTTTTTATAAATTTACACATTCTCATTCCACATAAATATAACTGTAAACATAGATAATAATTAGAAGAATTCACGGTTTTTTTTTGCCGTTTAACGAGGCCTTGAGTGTTTCTATCGCAAAAATTATATAAAAGTTATCGCTTGAAATTATCATATCGCTTGAAATAGTAATAATTTTTTTACGTATCTTAAGAATATTTTTTTATGAAAATAATATTTTTTAATTAACCAGTTTATAAGAGATTTTATAGAAACATATAAATACCTTATGAAATGTAAATTCGCTCTTGTTTGAGGACTTATGGAAAAAGATGAAAATTACATATTCGCTCGGTTGAACAACAAAAGTGAAATTTCGTTTTACAATCTGTTATTTTCAATGGCAGTTCAAGATCTTGATTTTTTTCCTATTATCAGATTTGGGCATGCCTAATCTGAAAAGATATTATTTGAAATATTATTTGAAATAATATATTTGTTTTATAATTATTTGAAATATTTTTAGTGGCTACAAAATATTAGCATATATTATTTTTCAATAAAACGTTTTTTATCATGTTCTTCATTTCATTTGCATATAAAAATCATATATCTTTATATTTATATATGAAAATATTATTAAATAATAATGCATTTCGATTTAATTAATTAAAATATCAAAGTTATAATAAATAAAAAAATGTGCAAATATTTTTTTTAACTATTGCACAAAATAATTATTTTTAATAATTTAAAGTAGAATCTTCTATTTGGACATATTTTCTTTGAAATAAAAATAAATAAAAAGAATAATATAAAAATAATTACTTTAAAAAGAATAAAAAATAAATTTATTTAAAATAAAAATTTCCAAATAAATTCTAAAATCTTACCTGAAAAATAATTTTATTCAGATATCTCTTGATATCTCTTAATTGATAGAATTCAAAATAAAATATATGATTGGCATATAGTTTCTTTCATTTTATGTATCATATTTCACAGTATCGTTGAATTTTATGCAATCTAGTTGCACAACTGTCAGCAGATCGGTATGTTTCATTCAAGAATAATGAATTTGAAATCGATATGCATAATCTTAATAATAAATGCATAATATTAATTAACTAATTAATTAATATAAATTATAATATTAATTCATAACGAATGATAAATCAATTAATTTTTTATTTAAAAATACTACAATATAATTTGATCGAATTTTTTCGCAAAAAAAATCAAAAGCCATAAAATCAATATTAAAATATTGAATAACATTAAATATTAAATATATTGAATATAAAAATTTATGAAAAGGAACAATTCAAATATATTTAATTTTTAAATAAAATATATCTATGAATGAGCAATCAATTTATTAATTTATTTATTTGCATATATAATCTTCATAATTGGATCAAAATAAATTTTTATTTAAATAATCATTTAAATAGATTTTTTATTTTACTTTTTATTTATTATATTATTTTATTTTAAACAATACTTAACTTAAATATAATATAATGAAAATATAATGTATTTTGAAAATAAATTATTTTAATATTTATTATTTTATTTGAATACTTACATATTCATTATTTGATTGCAATTATGAAAATAAAAATATATTTTCTTGCGATAAAATGGTTTTTTTTACGAATGGAGTTTTTATTTTCAAAAGCCATTCTTCTTTTGTCTAGTAAGTAGTGTAGTAAGTAGTGTTTTGTATTTTTTAACTGATACCTAACCTATTTCCTTTTATACTTTTTACATATTTCTTGATGTATTTGATGAAATCTGTATTTCTAGTGTAAAAAAAGCTTTATTATTTGTTAAATATCTTTCTTTTTTTACTATTTAAAATAATCTAATATTTGATGAATAAATTATTTGAAAATAATTTATTTCTCAATATTTCATTTATTTATTTTTTTTATTTGAAATAATGATTTTAATTATTATTAATTAATTAATTGCGTTTTCTTATTCGTTAATATTAATACGATTATTGATTAGTTTTTTAATATAATGTAAAAGTTGTTTTTTAATCAAAGAAAAAAGTGTAACGAAACTTATTAAAGTTTGATTAACGATATATCCGGATGGAATCGAGAGTCAAGAAAGTCTCTTTTTAATGAGAATCTTTTTTCTTTTTAGAAATCTTTTTCTCATATACATACCGATACAGTTGTAATTCAATGAATAACAAGATGAAGTAGAGCAACAAATATATGTAATAAAACTTGATCAGTGCAAACAAGTTCTAATTTAATTAAACAACATACTCGAAAAACTTTTTCTCCGATGCAAAGGAAGTTGAAGTTGTTTCTTAAATATTGACATAAATTTTCCATTACTGAAAGTAGTTTGTCAAGTATAAGATTAATAGTTTGTCTACCATTGCTCAAATTACTATCAAAAGGAAATACTTATAACTATTTACTATTTTTTATATTTTACATTGCAGATATGTTGGCAGCATTGGATAACATTGACACAATCAATGTTATGTTGATAATTATAAATTAGAATATAGATTTTAGTTAAGATAATTAAAATATTTAATTATGAATTAAAAATTTTTTAATATGATGCAAATAATTAAATAAAATTGTAAATATTAATAATTAATTATTTTATATAATTAATTATATCGATAAATTAATTAATATAAAAATAAATTAATTATTCAAAAAAATAAGTAAAAGTAAAAATAGAAAAGGAATAAATTTAAATGCCAAATCTGGATAAATAATAAAATAAATAAAATAAATCTAGATTAGTAATTTTAATTTATATTAATACTATTGGTATGATGTGTCAATGTTATTTTCATTAGGAAGTAACATTGATAATTAATTAATATATATTATAAGACAGAAAAGGAATAGTAATTTTATGTATTATAATAATGATCAAAGATATAATGTTAAATTTAATAAAACATTTTAAATAAACGTTTTCGTTTTATTGTAAATTAAAAATATTATTTCTTATTTATTTTTATGATATTATATTGCAATTGTTATATTTATTTATATTATATATATAAATATATTTATATTTATTTTATATTATATTTTTTTTTGATATTTTATATTTCTTAATATAATATTTAATTAAAAATATTTCAAAATATTTTATTTTTTTTTGTATAATANTGCAATTGTTATATTTATTTATATTTATTTTATATTATTTTTTTTTTGATATTTTATATTTCTTAATATAATATTTAATTAAAAATATTTCAAAATATTTTATTTTTTTTTGTATAATATATATCCAATATATAATATATATATATAATATATAATATATACCCAAAATAATCTTTGTATTCGATTGAATATAGTATATTTATTTTTTATATATCATTATTGCTAAGAATAATAAAGTTGCATTTTCAGTTTCGTTTTTTAATTATTGATAATTAAAAATCAATAAAATAAAAATATACGCAGGCATTTTTTTTATGAAATAAGTTGCTGTTTGTATATTATTGCATTTGAAAATCATTGCTTAACCTATATTTATTTTTTATTTTTCTTATTTTATTTTCAAAAATCAACTCTTAAATTTTTAAATATCTATAATCAAATATAAACAAAATAAACAATATACAAATACAAATAGAGTCATTACTCAAATACCTTAAAGACAAGGCAATTCAAATAATTGTCAAAATATATAAGTAAATAACTTCACAAAAGAAATTCACTAGCATCTCTCACTAGCATATTGTTTTTGATATAGTTTTGACAAAGATATTAATATTTGAAAAACTAAAGTATATTATTTTGATTCTTCAAAAAATGTTTTCTATTCTATATTTAAATCAAAATTTTTTAGTCAAAATTGTAATGCAAAATTACTATCTTAATTTTGATGATTAGTTGATGACAATTGATAATAATCAGTGTTAATTAGTGAAAAATAGCTGATTGTTTTTTTAATCGTTTGAAGAAATTTGCAAGCTTAAAGGTTTTAAATAAAAATTAGTTATTTTTATAATTAATTAATTTTTATTAATTATTTTTGTTAAATATAAATGTTTTCTTTAATGATTTCTATTATTATTACATATTTTTTTATATTATTATTAAAAACGTTCTGGAATTGAAATTATATATTATATACTTATAAATTTCCCAATGAATTGCAAAATGCAAACATATCATTGGCCTATAAAAATACACATTCGTATAACTGAAACTACGCTCATTAAACATTAACTCGTTCGTATAAATGAGGTTCTACTATACCTAGTTACATAAAATTATAAATATAATAAAAAAAAATATTTATTATAAAGTGCTATTAAATTTTTAAACAACACGTTTTTTCGAAAACATAAAGTTTTTAATATTTATGTAGTAAGTCATTAATATAATAAATTGTAATTATTTAATGTTATTCTGTTATAATACTTTCTTTGACACATTTAAATTAATAGAATTAAAATAAAATGATCAGAAAATTTATTAAACATTAATGAAAATTTGCCAAAAAATGCAAATATATATGTAACGAAGAAAATTTTGTTGAAAAATACATACAATAACATTGTCTATATGCGTTCTATCGTCAATGCTGTTAATACAAAACGTGGACACATGCATGAGACCATACATGTTATCAGTCGTAACCCACAGTTTCCTCGTTGAACATTAAGGTTTACTACGTATAACGGTGTAATACGGTAAAATGTCTATCGAAAAAAACTCTTTCATAAATTTTAACACTTTCTAAAATTTTGTCCTATTTTATTCAAAATATTAGATAAATAAATATAAATCCTTCGATTGTTTTCGTTCGAAATGATTTATACATTTAGTGACGCATAATAGTTACATAAATCACATATTTAAATAAAAGATCAAAAAATATTCTTATATCTATGAAACTCGCCTTCGTGATTCACACGCTTAGAAACGTGGATCTTTTCCAAGAATGATGAATCAAATCTAGAAGAAATCGAATGAGCATCATTAAAATAATAGTTTTATTTATGTGTATTTAAATATTCTTTTTTCCATCGTTTATGGAATCAGAAATTAAAAATTCTCCGTTGTTTGGGACATTCGATTAGTATGCATTAAACGTAAGTCGTGCACTGCCAGCTACCGGCGGACTAGGCAGTGTCGTCGTAAGTTGGAGAGGGGCATGTAGATAGCACGTTACTCGTTCTTCGTTCTATGCAGTCGCGTGTAATATACGTTTGTCGTTCATCGGTAGTTGACGAGCGCGCTTGAAGTTGTTGCTTTGGTTTGCGAAGGACATTCATACCGATTAGTCGTCCTTTCTCGGTTTACTTGTCGTTTTTTTCGATACAGCTCGTAAATGCTATCTAATTTAACCTAACACCATCAAACTTGTCTCACATCATGATACTGGCTCTTGGTCGAGTGAGTATTTCAAAAATTCGTCGAATATCGATCGAATTGCAAATTCGATACAAGATCGATGTCATAACTGCGAAAAAAAAAGGAAGAGCAGACGGTGATTTTAAAAAGAAACGTTATATAGTTAGGATATGTGATGTTGAAAAGAAGCACAATCGTTGATATAGATAAACTATTATTTATAACAGTTTTTCGCTAAAAACAGTGACTTAACTTAAGATAAACGTTAATTCGGTTGGTATTAGCCATATGCCATTTTCCTGGTGCACTCGATATATATGTTTCCTTCAACAGGTGCTTTATCCCGATACGGTTGAAAAACTACGCAAGTGCAACGAATAAAGAGAGAAAAAAAAAATTGAAGCGTAGTGGTTTCATTTGACTCAATGTGTACTTATATATATGTACTTCTCTGCATTAGGAATCCCCTTTCATTTTTTTCGAATGGATAAAAATGAGCGTAAAAAGCACAAGTGTTTTCTACTCGCATTAACATACCACATTTTTCATATTCCTCTAACACAAGAATCATATGGCAGATGAATATAATATAAAATGCAAATATGAATAATTTTCTTGTTTTTCATACGTCAATTATAGTGCTCTGAAAATGTGAAATATTTCAATTTATATATATAATATAAAATATAAATTAGAAAAATTAAAAATTGAAATAACGAAACAGATTTCAGTATATCTGTAGTAAGTTTGAATATTTGCAGTGAATGGTGGACAATGAATTTTTTGGCCCATGGGGCCAAATACTCATCATAGTTGTGATAGCATTGATCGTCATTGTTATCTTGCTCGTGATCGCCTGTTATCTAATACCAGGATGCCATGGATACGAATACATTAGGAAACGAAGTAAGTTTTATATATGATGAATTATTAAATTATACATTGAATAAACTTGTTAATTTATTGAAGATATTAATTTAATACCATATATAATTCGTTGCAAACTAATTGATCATTGTTATTAATAAATAGTGCTTTTATTTATTTGCAAATTGTTACAAAAATATAATTAGATCATTTATGTATATGAATATTGTTTAATTCATTATAAATCATTTATTATGAAATTAATATTAATCTATTTTTTTATATTGAAATATTTAAGATTTTTTTTTAAGATTACTTTTATTGATTTTATTTTTATTGATTCAAATTCATATTAGAAAATCTTTAACTAAATCTAATCTTTAACTAATTAAGTTTTGAAATTCTTCAAAACTTAAAAAGTTCTTGAACTTCAAATCTTTTTGCAATTTTTGTAATTCAATATACTCGGAAGATGAAAAATAAGTTAGATAGGATTTTCTAATCTGAGAAAGATTCATTTGTAATAATTTCCAGAAAATTAGCATAATTTGTTAAGTACGTATAATAATTCAAAAATAATCATGTGAATCTATTCTTTTATTACAAGGTTCTCAATTTTATTCTAATTTTCTTATTTTAAATTTCTTGTAATTTTATTATAGTCAAAGAAAATACTTCTTTTTAAAAATCATTTAAGAAGCGTTTACACATAAATACTATACAAGTTTTAATTTCCAATGCGAGAAAATTCTGTTGTTTGCAATCATTCAGTTGAATTCCAACGGCTTAAAGTGTGTCATTTGTTACAAATCCCTCCAAATATAGAGCGAAATTCTACGTGGTGGTAACCTTTGTCCTACTCGTAACACAAGAATTCTTTTAACGCGATATTATTTATGATTTATCGATATCATTAAATTGGAAATATTTCAGCTAATAGCATTATAATTACTAATTCAATTGTTAACATTTCTAAAACTCTGTCAATTTAGTTAATTACCAAAATGATATTGAACAGTAACAAATATTTTATTTGGGATTCAAATAAAAAAATAAGTAATTAAGTTAAAAAAATGACATTTTCACAAGAATACTTTAATTTTGTTAATTCATTTATATTAAATAAAACAATATTTTTAAAAAAATAAAAAATTATTGACTATTTAATATCTTTATTAAAGATATACGATAATTAATATTACGATAATTAATATTACAATAATTAAAGGATACGATATATTTTTTTTCCATTTTTAATTTTCAATTTTTATAGCAAGAGATATTTGTATGATGAATATATTCATTATTATTCTAGAAATAATTATTTTTTCATAATGAGATAAATTTTTAAAAATTTAATAAATAAGTCTCAATTGATATTTTTATTTAACTATTAAATTCTGTTTTTTTTTTTTTATTTTTAGAATATATTCCAACCTTTCATAGATATTCCACCAATATACTAATATTTTGATTGTATCTAATAAATTATTATATCAATATTAGATTAAGATCAATATTAGATTATATCAATATTAGATCTCTTTTTGAAAGAAGTGACATTCTACATTTTACATTTTCTTTAATTATAAAATTAAAATTAATCGAGCAGAATATGATTATATTTGATATTATTAATTTATTAAATTAATTTAATTT
Source organism: Apis laboriosa (assembly GCF_014066325.1). Taxonomy (NCBI): domain Eukaryota; kingdom Metazoa; phylum Arthropoda; class Insecta; order Hymenoptera; family Apidae; genus Apis; species Apis laboriosa. The sequence goes on from NW_025223765.1 coordinate 602,434, forward strand.
AATTAAATGAAAATCACCCATGATATACATGATATATAATCAATATGTATGTATAATTAATATAATAATATATAAATATAAAAGAATAATTAATAATCAATTTTTCATAAATTTTAATGCAAAAAATACTTTCAAATTAATCAAAAACTTTTAATTCACTAAATGTTTATTAAATAGACTGTTTTATTAACTATTTAAATTTATGTAAGGCAATTGGTACTACTCATCTTTGTGTTGATTAAACGCGTCTGGCAACTAAGCTAAATAGTAATATTTAATTTTCTGGACACGTTTAAGAACTCTACTTCCGTGCACACGTGCTTGTAGATGAAACGCGTGCCGAGAAAAAATAATTTTGTCTATATATATACACTTTTGATATCTTTCGAGCCCTTTGATACGCATGCGCTCGTTAATATCTTGATAATCGCTCGGTTTACCGGATGCTCGCGTTTGTCCACTCGCGGAACGATGCTTGATGCGTTACGATTACTATGTAGAACAGTGATTTTTCACACGCGTTTAGACATAAAAAACTAAAATGATAAAAATGCGGGAATTATTCAAGAAACTATTCTTTTCTTGTGTGCATATCGGTGATTATTAAAGTGCGTCTATATTTAAATGAATCTATTTATTTAATAACTATTCTGGAATTGTCGAGGTTAGGATAAAAAAAACGTATATTCTATACACATTGAATAAACGGTTTATTTAATGAATATTTAGCGATGATTTTAAAGTTGAAAATACTTTGAAGATATTTTTTTAATTGTTTTTGTATTAAGATTTATAAAGAATTGATATTATTAAAAATTATTATTTTTCTATGTTAATTATTATTTTTATGGATAAATTGTTAAAAAATGAAATAATATTAATCGAAATATAAAAAAAACTTTGTTGCATTATAATAAATTTTTTATAATGTGAAATTTAATATTTTTATATTAATATAATTTATATTAATATAATGAAATCTTTATTTGATTATATTCTAATTATTGTTTTTTAGCATTTTCTATAATAAAAATGAATAAATTACATTGTTTTACGAATTTAATATAATATAATATAATATTTTCAGCAAATATCTTTTATATTTTGATATATTATTTTAATGATTTATTTAGATAAATAAAAGTTTTATCTGAGAAATATCATAATTTAATTACATATCTCTTTTCTATTTTTTTAAAAATTCATTGATTGTTCAATTAATGAAAAAAAAACTACTGTAACTGGGTCATTTTACTTATTATATTGAAATCAAAGTTATTAATATTAAATTTATAAATTATTTATGGTTTTTACATATATGTATGTTACCTACTTGCAATATTAATCGCTAAAATTATGTTTATATTAATAAATTTGTGAAAATTTAATTTGTGCAAATAAACTAAGCCTATAAATAAGAAATTTAAATAAGAAATTGCATTACTCCACTGTTTATTTTTATCTCTCTTAAATAAATAACAATAATAACAAAATTATAATTAAAATTATAATAATATATAAATTATAATTATAATATTACAAATTACTGTATAACATCGTATTAAATAACGATAAACAACAGTAATATAATATGAAGATATGTACATTTTAAATCATTATTTACATTAAAGCACAATTTTTTTCATCTGAAACAATATTTATACAACGAAAAGCTGTGCCTTCTTTGAAAGGAAGGAAACTTAAATTCCTGCATCGTGAATCGTGCATATACGTAGTTGATACATTACGCCATTGTTCGCACAGTTATATTTATACACACGTGCAAACGATGTTTCCTTCGTTTCCTCCACGATATTACGTAATTAGGTATGTCATCCTGCAAACTAACTGCATATAACTTTCCGAGCATCTATGGAAACATCCATCCACACAGCATCAAAAAATTATCTTCTTAAAAAATTTCAAATGTTTATGCACAATAAATGTGCAAAAAGCATAACATAATATATCAATATTAAAGTTTTAATGATTATCAATTATCGATATATTATTGATATTTTTTGATATATCGATATCGTTAAGATATCATTAATGATAATTTGAATATATTAAAGATCAATGAAATATTGATTCAATGAAATCGACCTTTATCTTATATCCATCTCTTATCGATATTTTAACGATATATTGAATTATCGACAACATATCAATATTATAGATATTTATCGATAATAATATCGATAATTCTTATTTATGCATAAAAAAGTATGTAATATTAGCTATAATTATAATTAATATATAATATTGTCTTAGTCGTCATTAATAATAATATATGTATAATTATTATGATATTATAATACAATTACAATGAATTACAATTACAATAAATGAATATTTTTTCGAAATTCAATGATGCATTGATGATAGTGAAAATTAATTTACATACTAAAAATTTGCATGTTACATGATATTATTATATATTTTTTTCGTATTTTTTTCTTATAAATTTAATGATAAATACTTTGTTCATTATTTTTATTATTTAATTATTATGTTTTTATACAATTTTTTACAATTTTATACAATTTTTATTAAAGTCAAAATAATGAATTTCCTTACGCAAAATAATTTACGAAAATTTTTGTCTTTCACTGTATATTTTTAGAAAATACAACTTAAATAATTGATTTCCATGTATCTTCCAACTGAATCTTCCATGTATAATCATTATTATGATTATTTTTATTATTTGAAAGTTATGTAAATCTGATTTACCATAATATTAATTATATTATAAATTTATAATATTTATAATAATATTATAAATTTTTTATCTTTTTACTTCTTGTGCGATACGATGTAAATTTATATAATGTAAAATAATATAACATTCATGACAATATAAAAATAATAATTTTTAAAATAGAACAAAGAAAATGATTTTTAATTCATATTTGATAAAATGAATATAGAAGATAAAAAAATCTATTTATAATGATTTTTTGAAAATATTTAAAATTGAGAAAAAATTGAGAATGAAATATGGGTGTCTATCATCATAAGATATTTTATACATAATAATAATACTTTAATTGTTAGAATTGTAGAAATTAAATCATAATATATTTAAATAATGTATAGTATATTAATTACTAAAATATAAGATAATTAATTTTTAGAAATTGCATAATCAAAGTCAAGAACAATTCTTTGCAGAAAGAGAAGCAAAAAGTGTGCCATTATGTTTGAAAGGCAAACAAAATGAAAATGTGAAGTTGAATGATGTCAGCTATAGATCTTGGAGATTGGGCAGTCTCTACGAAGGCAGCAGCAATGGTAAAATTATATAAAATAGTAAAATTATATTTTATAATATTGTTAAAAGTTTTAGTATACTGATATACTGATATATTAAATATTTTCAAATTTTCATTTTTTTATCAAAATAAAAAATGCCCTGTTAATTGTCGCACTGTTTATTCATTTAACTATCGCAGATTTATATTCAGCAATTGAAATTTCAAGTTTTTGAGACACACATATTTCTTTGAACATTTAAAATTTTCGAGCATTAAATAGCGTCAAAATAAATTATTTCTTGTTTCTAATTATTTTCTTTCTTTGATCGAAACATTTTTATTAAAATATATTAATTTCTATTTTTTATAACATATAAGTAAAATCATAAAAAATGCAATTGGGCATTATAGTTATATTCAATATATATATGATAAATATGTAAAATAGTATTATAATAGGTTATTGCAAATAAAATAACCAAAATCTTAATATAAAAATTTTTATATTTATAGTTTTATTGATAATAGTATTAATTAAAATTTAACTCAGAATTTTAGTATAAAACATTAAAAATAAAAAAAAACAAAATTAAAATTATTGCAATTAATTGATCAATTTAATTGATTGTTATTAATAATTCTTTCATTTATATTTTATTAATAGTTCTATTAATATATGTATATTATATATTATATATTAATATTATTACTATTAATATATATATTATATATATTATAAATATATATTATATATATATAACTTATTATATATATAATTTTATAAATATATATATTTATAATATATATTATACATTATATACATTATATGTATAATATTTTATACATTTGAAACTTAACTATAAGAAAATAAGTAAACTTAACTATAAGTAAATATTTAAATTTAATATTAAATTAAAAACACATAATTTGTTTCTTTATAATAGAATAATTGATAAAATAATATTGAATTTTTAAATTGATATAAAATAAGTATAAATATTGTTCAACAATATATTTAGTCACTTATCTTCGAATTAGTTTTACAAATTTATAAAATTGTTTATTTCATATGTGATCTAATATGATGTAAAATGCAAATATTTTTTGTAGTTATATATTTATAGTTATACATATTATTATGTTATTATAGTTATATGTTATAATTACAGTTATAATTATAGTTTATAATTCCATTTCAAAAATCTATTTTCTTTAATCCTAACCTTAATTATCATTATTTATTTCCAATATCACTAATTAATTATCACTTACAAATTTGAAAATAATTAATATGACATTCATTTCATGATATTAATAAATATTACACAGGTACAATCGATGAGAATGCAAGTCCAAACGAGAATTCCTATAATTCCAGCAACGCTCAGTTTGGTTTCACTGATACCTCGTCCACCCTGGTAAGTGCCGTTACCCGTGCTAAATTTCATTTTAATTACGTGAGCTCCCTCGTTAACTTATTCAAGTGTGACACATTACAGAACTTGGTGCAGAAGGATAAGCAAAAAGCCGAGAAAAAACAAAAAGAATTCCCCACTGAATTGACAATAAGCTTACAGTATCTGCCGCCTTATGATGAGACTATTACTGGAAAACTCGTTATCGGTGTCGAGGTATTATTTTTTGATCTGATCGTTATTTTATATTATTTCAAAATGGAAATCGAGTTATGAATCTCTAATGAATCGATTACTGTAAAGATTTCTTTCAATTTATAATGATAATATGAAATATATATATATATATATATAGATAAAAATATGTATCTGTAGTAAAAGCATCAACTCATTGTCATTAAATGTATATATTTATTAGTTAATTTATATACATTAATTTAATGTAAGTGTATTCATAATTAATCAAATGTAAACTTTGATTAATAAATACATATATTTTTAGATCTGATTTAAAATAATAAAAATATACGTAAAATAAAATGCCATGATATGATTGGCTAATGTATTGCGTATATTTTATTCCTTCAATTAAGTGTGATGTATACTGACATATATGATGTATATATATATATACATAACGAACAATCATTGTAATTGTCATTATATATGTATATAATGATAATATATATATATAATATTATATATATAATGATAATTACAATGATTGTTCGTTCGATACGAATTGATTCAATATTGGAAGGAAAATAACTTATTAAAATAATAATGTTGATTATCGGGAAAAAATCTATTAAAAATAATTTAGTAACTTAAAGATATTATTTAGATTTGTTTTAATTTTAGTTGATATTTTTAATCTGTTCAAAAAAACTTATGCATTGTATATGTAAATGTATATTTATTAGGAATAGTAAATATTTTTATATTGAGTTAATATTTTTACTAAAATTTTAGATAAATGATTATTAGATAAATGAATATTGAATAGTATATATATAACTATACATTTATTATATTTTAAATCTTTATTATAACATATATAGTGTTCCAAAAATGTACATAATTTAACTGCAGATTCAGACGTGAAGTAATTTCAATCAATTTTTTTCTTTGCAAAAATTATTATATAACAACTGATTATTACTGCCTTTTATGTATTAACAAGATTATAGCATTATTGAATTGAAAATATTTATCCTTATATCTTTTTACTAAAATCAAACTTAAGAATTCAATGATGTACAGGCATTATCCGGTCTTCCTCCAAAGCAATACAATTGCACGTTAGAGCCGTACGTGACACTAAACATTGCGAAGCAATCGTGGAATCATAGGAAACGACAAAGGTTACATAGTTTTCGAACAAGGAGTATCAAGCATACAGCGAGTCCCATTTTTAAGGAGGCGTTCGGTGTAGCGAACGTAAGTCCTCAGGAAGTTAAGGTATATATAATTTTGTATTAAATTTATTTTATTATTATTGTATTTAACTATCTACACAAGATTTTGATAGTTTATATACAGAAATATTATATGTGTATAATTTTTGGATGTATTTTTGAACAAAACGAATTTTAAAATTCAATATTTCCTCATTAAATAAATTTTGAATTGTATATAAATTGTTTTGTAATTACCAACTGAATATTGCTGAATGATTATTCTGTATATTATAAATTGTAAAAAATATATAATAATATATAGGGTATTAATATATTTTGTGGAATATCTTTAGAAAGTTAATATATTTATGAAATACCTTTAGAAAGGTGATTTTAAAGATTTTATAAAAATAAGAAATTCATATAAAAATATCATTTATGTTTAGCTTTCTATATATATATATACATATATATATATATATATATATATAATATAATATAAATTAAAATTATTTAATCAGTAATATTGTTATATATTTGTTATCTGCAAAATTATAATAATAATTCAATAATAATATTTATTTTTAGAAAGTGAACATATTATATTTAATCAAAAAAATATAATATTTATTTAAAAATCAATGAAAATAACTAAATAGCAATTATTACATTTGAAAATATAATATATCAAATAAATGAAAAATCATATAAAATAGAATAAGCATTTTTAATATGTTTTTTTTTTTTAAGTATTTTTAATTATGTTTATGAATAAAAAAAATTGAAGAAATAAACAGCATAAAGGAGCAATTATTTTAGTTAAAAATATTATAGATGTATAGTTAATAATAAAAGTAAACATAATATTTATGCATTAAACTACCTATGCATACTATACTTATACTAATTTAATAACATTAATAACATTATATCTAGCTTATTTTTTTTTTCTAGGAATGGATTCTCGACTTTATGGCATACGATCATGACAGATATGCTAATGACACGGAATTGTGTAGCTTGAAAGTATCCATGAAGGAAATGAAACACGTTCTACAAAGCCCGGAAATTCATATGTTTAATTTCAGGATGAAACCATCTAATTTGGTATTGCTAAAAAATATATGTATTTTTTTATATATGTATGGTATTGCTAAAAAATATATGTATTTTTTTATATATGTATAGTATTGATAAAAAATATATATATTGTATATTTCAATTTTTTTTACATATTTAATATAAAAAAAATTAATAAAGAAATAAATAAAGATAATTATAAATAAATTATTTCTATGTTACAGCAATTTGGAAACATTTTATTAGGTATAAGTTATTTACCTACAGCACAGAGACTAGCTATAAATGTAATGAAAGTACGTGATGTCAAGTTTACACCACCAGCATCGAGTTTAAACAACTTTAGTAAGCACTACATATAATTCACGTTTTCGCATTTTCTCTTCCATTTAAAAAGTTATTTGGAATTTTCAGATTTTTATGTCAGGATATTGATGCTCAATGGACGAACTGGACATCGAATAAAAAAAAAAAAGACTAAATCCGTCATTGCGAATTCACAAACAGAGTTCAACGAAACCCTGACATTTGATGTATTGTATAATCAATTAGACATTGTGCAATTTCTTGTCGTGCTTTGCAGCAAAGTGTGTATTAATTTTAATGGTAATTTAAATAATAATGAATGAATTAAAATTTAGAATGATTGAAAAATATTTTAGGCTGCACCTCTTGATATTGTTGCGAGTATTATGGATCATCCGAGTGATAGTGAAGATTCGTTAACATCAATTCAGAAATCAAATAATATTAATGTCGGTAAGGTTGCGTTAGGAAAAGGAGTCAGAGGTTCGACAGAAAGATTACACTGGTTCTCTATACTTCAAAATCCTAGAAAATTAGTTACCGTATGGCATGTTCTAAAATAAATAATTAAATTGCGAATTTAAATTTTTATGAACATGACTACAATAATAAAATTAAAATGAAAATTTGTTTTATTTCTTAAATATCATAATATATACTTTAGATTGAATTTTTTTTTTTGCATATCGCGTGCATTTTATAAATTTCTATAAAATTTTTATATTTTCTATAAATGTATAAATTTCCAAAGTCTAATAATAACTGAAATCTTATCGATATTAAAGGGATAATAGCAGAAATGTAAAAGATAATTCAACATTATTGCTCAATTTGTATATGAATGATATCATTGTTGATATCATTTGAAGATGATACCATTATTGTTATTGAAATTATAATAAATTTGATAATATTATAAAGTAACATTATGTTTACTTTCAAATATTATATTATTAAATAAAACTGTAAAATTCCATAATATATGTTACTATTCCTAGTGAAAAATTTCCGGTCAAAAATAACATTATGAAATTCTTTATAAATATTCTAGTTTTTGAAATGTAAAATACTATGATATAAGTATAAAATATGTATTTATGAAGAAATTCAAATTATTCTTTTAAATATTTATAATTATTTAATATCTTATGATGTTTTTAATTATAACTTTATTGATATTCAAATTATTAATTGTTCTTTTGTTTTTTTACTTTTTTCTTCTCAATAATAAATAATTCAATTATTCTTGTCTATTTAGCTACTTTGAATCAATTTAATATTTTATTGTATTTTATATTTATATCATAGTATTTTAAAATTCGAAAACTATAATATTTTTTAAAAAATTTTGAATTTGTTTGAAAACTTTTTATCAGGAAGTATTAGGATTTTCAGTAATAATTAGTATTGTATACTGAATAATTAATATTATATTTTTTTATAAACATTTCTTCTTGGATAAATTTATTTACAGTTAAACAGTGCCATATTTAGGCGATTAATATTTCAAGGAATATATACAATTCAGATCAAAAATAAATTGCAAAAAGTATGAAAATCTTATTCATTCGCTTAGTTTATTTTAAAGTACCTGAATTTTAAATTTTTGTTATTTTTAATATTCAATATTATATATTATATATTATTATATATTATTATATATTAGTTTCAAAACATATTAATTTTTAATAAATAGTTTATTGATTCATAAAAATATTGTTATATTTTGGGCAATAATGTTAAATTAAATATTATATGTAAGAATGTATAAAATATATTTCTATATTTATTTCATAATTTAATAATAATATTTGCGTATAAAATCGCAACCAAAGATTATGAAAATTGTAAATTTTATAAATATTGTGGTGTTTTGTTAATATGAATTGTTAATTGAATGTTATTTAAAATTAAATAGAATAAATAATATATATCAATTAATTATATTTATTTAATCGGTATATATATTCTATAATTATATATAATGAGTTTAATGTTTATCTTATTGTTTTAAACTTTCATTTAATTATGTAAGAAAACAGAGAGAAAAAAATATATTTAAAATTTGGCGCGATTAAGCATGCTAACTAAATAGTTCCGATATTGTTAGTAGAGGGCAGGAGTGTCGCTTTGGTTCGTCTCGTAGCAACGTCGAAGAGAAGTACCCGGCCAGTTAGCTTCAGTCTGTTTTCTGACTTTGTGAGTGTGTTGTGTTCGTCTTCGTCGTGTTCAAATTATTTCGTTATCCCTTTGTCTGTTGTGAGTTTAGTTCTATCCATTGCCTAAGAAAAGTGTATCGTGTACGAAAAACTGGACATTCATCGAATGGTAAGTAATTAAATTATTAAATTATATTAACATCCTGCTCGGTTTCCTGCAAGTCAGAGAGCGTTACGTTGGAAATGTAACCTCCAAAGGCGCTCGAGGTCCTTCCACGTAGAACGATATATATTTGATGTAGCTATCTTTCTCGAATTTTGTTGTCGCGTCGGTATCGCAACGCGTTATCGATGATTTAGTAATACATAATATGATAATAATCAGCAACCGGTTTTATAAATCGCGTAATTTGTGCTTGAAAAGGACGAAATATATACATATATATATATATATATATATACATACATACATATAATAACCGTTTCTCGCGGTAATATCAACCGTTTTTGAAAATCGCCCAATAGCAACGCTTAGATTCTCCGTTTAAGATACTTGAAAATTCTTAATTGTCGAAGGCCATATTTTCCGGAAAAATTAATTCTCTTACGATCAAATTGATGCAACGCTTCGATAACATTGTTTGTAAGCAGAAATTTTCATAATTCCACTAAAACCATTTCGTCTTGGAATGATTCTATTCTTTTCTATTCACTGTGCTGTGCTATCAGATTATAAAAAAGAATAAATATGTCCATTACTTGCAGTATCAATCTTCAGTTTGATCTGCTTGTCCGTCGGCCACATCGCTACCCTCTGTCCGTTTTACTGTAACTAAAATGAATTTAGAGATGAAGCCGCCCTAGGCGTCGGTTCGTCCATAATCCCTTTTTCTTCTGTTACTTCCCGCCATATCATTTTATGGATTCTTTTCGAAAACATTTCGCAATGGTTTACTGTACGATATTGTGTACACACTTTCGCAGTAATCTTAATCAGGCATTTAAGATTGCTGTCAGTAACGAGACAGTGTCAAGGAAAATTACGACATAATCGGATGCCGTTATCGAAATTGCGTGCAATTAACGTGCTTCTGAATGGTTAGTAAACTTATATTAATTTACTATAACGATTCATGCGTATGATGCATTCTCTATTCGATTACACGGAGATTTACAAATAATATATATGAATATTTAATGTATATAGTTCGTGAATTAATCGTATATAAATACAAGTGTACATTTTTTAAACATCATAAACTATTAAAACATTAAAAAATATGAAATGGAACAAAAAATAAACATAGAATCATTTTTTTTTAAATTTATTGTGAATATGAAAAAATATAGAATTCATTTTAATCTACTTTTTCCTATATTTGTGTTGTAGTAGGCGTTTGATTTTTCATGCGTTGCAAATCAAGTTGATTTTATTTATTTATCTTCGAATATAGCTATCAGTTTTTGTTTATATTTATAAAAAAAGAATTAACGATCAAAATTTTTTCAATACACATATTTATATATATATATTTATATGTAAATGCATAGTGTGGCAATATATTTTTTTACAAGTTAATGATTTTTCAATTTCAAAAACGAAATTTTGCGTTCAAATACTTTTGTGTATATATTATGCGAAGATCATCTTATAGTTTATGACAAAAAAAATAATGCGTGATTCTCTATATTTTTAAGAGCGTACATACTTAATACCTGATGAGAATCATTCAGTTTAAGAACACTGTTGACGATTGATGCCGAAGAGTATCGGCCAGGTAACTTGATATTGCATGTACTATCGATATTCGAACGCGATACATGTTTAAAGACTACTTATATCGTTCCTAGAAATTTACTTAACGATGCTGCAGCAAATTTATACATGCTGCAATTGCAATTGAGTATATGTAGCAGTTAATAAATATATAAATGTATAAATATTTTATCATAGTGTGTTGTTTAATATTTAATATTAATTAATATTTGCTTTGAATTCTTTAAAAAAATTATAATTTAACTTTTACATATTTACACGCTTTCGTAAAATTATATACTTATTTATGAACATACTTTTACTAATTAATGTAAATGTTTGCTAACATACTTTGTATTTAACAATATCTTTTTTTATCAAAATTATTCTAAATTTATTCCAAAAGAAATATAGATATTGAAATATGAATGTATAAATTTGCTATATTTTTCGCTTTTATTACGATGTCAGTATAAATAGTCATATATTTATATAAATTCATATTTTTATTTGCAATTTAAATTACAAATATATTTCATTTTCCAGTTTTTTCTAATAAACTAAATGATTCATAATAGTATTCAAAATAAGAAATAATATTTGTATAAAATCATATCATATCAACTATATTAAATAAAATTTGAAATAATTTATTGTTATAACGATCAAAATGCTGTTCAAAATAATTATTTGAAGAATATTTAACAAGTATTTCAATTATATATTTTTCAATATAAACGTAAAAATAATTAATTAAAATAAATATTTTGTTTATTACAATGTAATATGTAATGAAATATATAAATATCATTATCATATCATATTATCATTATCGATTTTAATTTTCACATCAATCACATTAAAATTAAACATTTTAAATATATATTGTTATAAAAAATAATTTCTATACTTCCTATTTGAATTTTTCTATAAAATAATTTGAATTTTTAATTTGGAAATTATTTCTAATGAATGCGATATATTTCACATGCGATTATAACAACGATAATAACAAAAAATTTGATGAAAAAAAATCAGTAAGTCAAAGATACAAATATACTTTCAAAATAGAAATATTGCATAAAATGTTATTAACAAATTTCATCGAGATATTTTTATATAAAAAGACTAGACTTTTTAGAATGCATCTTATTTTTTATTTCAAATATTATTATAGAATTATTTGTTGTATATTTCACATCAATAAAATAAAACTTTATAATTTAATAATTTTATAGTTACAAGAGGATTACAAAAAGAAAAACTCGTCAAGTTTTGTGTGGTTAATAATGGAAATTGAATTTGCAAAGAACGATTGACAGTGGTGTCACGCGTGTTTCTGTCCAGAATGCTCGATTTCCCATAGGTTTTTCAGAGCTGGCATGCATTTTTTCGGACGACCAGTTAAACTATCCAACAGGCGGTCGTATTTCATTGTCATGCAAATGATTTTTGCGTAATCACGAAAGCGATCCAGACGTGCCCGTTTTGTACACAGATCTGTGTGCCGTACACGTGCATGGGAAAAAGATACCGGAATGTCCACGCGTCCCTCGATCTTTTCTCGGCGTATTTCAATTCTCTGCTTCGCTTCTGGCCACTTTCCTTTTCCTGCTACCACTCGCATCCTAATCCTTCCCCGCCATATTGGCACGTGACTTCCTGGAAAGCAATTGTTTAAATGGCGCACGTTGCAAAAGTTTTTTTTAATTCTAATTATTCTAAATATTTTAATGATATTGTAAGAAGTTACGATGAAATTTCAAATATTAATTAAACGTTTTTTTCTTCTACTATCCTTTGATTGAAATGGATTTTGATGAAAGGAAATGGGAAAAAAAAGGGAATGTGTTGAAGAATACATTAATATTTATATATAAGATTTGATAATTATTAATAAAATTTAGTTTTATAGATTTTTTGTACAAAGATTATCAGTTTTATACAATTCTAACAGTAATTAATTATGAATATTTTAAAATATTATAATTATATTTATTCAATAGTAAAAAATGTAAAAAATATTTATTATATATTTAAACTTTATAAAAAGTTTATATAAAGTTTTTTATAGAAAATATCTAGTGAAAAATATTTAATTTTTTATAAAAACATGAATGAAAATATTTAAAATAATAGAAATAAATAAACAATAAATATTCATATAACTATTTTTCGTTATTTGTGATATAAATTTTTTAATTTAAACATTTAATTTAATTCCAACAAGAAGCAAAAATTTAAAATATAGTGATATATGCACAATAATAAATACATATTATATTTACTTGTACATATATATATATATATATACACAATATATATGCCAAACCAAAAATATATAATAAGTATAATAAAACATGTTCCCTTTTTTACTACAAGTCAATGATCTTTTGTATATCTCTATCTTTTTATATTATATTATTTTTTTTATATTATTTTTATATTATATAATATGATATTTTTTTCTTTTTATTACAAAATTTAAATTATAAAATTTATATTATAAATTCAATGAAATGTAACTATATGAATATATATATATATATTTTTTGCTATTTTCATTTATATTTATTAAAAGTGAATCGAAATCTGATTTTTTAATCAGAAATTTGATGCAATTTTGAACCTTTTAAAATTTAAAATATATATTTTTTTTATATTTTCTGTTTTCCTCTTTAACTGTTTTATAAAAAATATAAATTTTAGCAAATTTGGATTTTTAAAATTTTTACAATAATCTTTTAATTCTTAAAAAATTTTAAAAATTATTTCATCTATATTTTTTTCATGGATTCTTACTAATGAAAATTAGAATCTAAAATTTAAACACAAATGCAATTATTTATATAAAATGTTTTAGTCAAAAATTGAAAATATAAAAATTTCTTACTTTTTCTTTTTTTTAATATTTCTTACAAAAGTTTAGTAATATATATATATATATTTAATTATATATGTATTATTTAATAAATTTAATTATACAATAATCAGTTAATATCATAATTAATCAATCGATGCATATATTTCTATAATTAATTAATCGATGCAAATAGTTTCTATATTCACTGTCCTGAATCTGAATCGAAGAAAGTTAAATTGAGAATAAATAAGAAGAAAAAGTTTTCAAAGTTAGGGAAAATTTATTGAATCCGAAGTTCCTTAACTCAAACTGGAGCAACTTTTCAATTCGTATTTAAAGTTATTCGATTCTCGATTAGTCCTCTAACGAAGTCTTATAGTTTGTTAAATGAAAAAAGTTGTCGTTTCTGTTTAGCCTATGTTCTATTCGATAAACATATGGCATAAAGGAAAGCAAGTGGGAGTACTCCCATAAGAATATCAGCTTTCCTTTTCGATCGTTGAACGTCATTGAATTCCTTGCAATTTTTCCATCGGCCTTGTTCATCTCCTTTTTGTACTGAAATACAAAAAAACATATTTGCCATTAAATAAATAATAATAGTTATTAAATATTATAATAATAGTATATAAAAAAATAAAAAAAATAAATTTATCTTAATTATTGCTATAGATAATAACGTAAAAGTAATAATATTCTAGTTAATAACCTAACAAATATTGCAATTAATCAACTATATCATAAAATTATCCGAATAATCGAAGTATAAAAGAGGTTATGTCGCGCAAAAAATTGAAATATTAAGTAATAATATTTTTATTTTCAATCTTGAATTGATTCTGGATATTTGTTTAAGCAAATAATATTTTTGCAAATTCATTTTTTCACTCCAAGATTTAATAAATTTAATTTTCAAAAATAAGCAGGGATTCATTTTTTCATTCCAAGATTTAATTTTCAAGAATAAGTAGGGATATCGACGGATGTTAAAGCAGGAAATAATCGAATGTTAAAATGAATATTATATATTTGTTATTAATCACACAATTAAAAAACTTATATACTTTGAAATTATTAAAAATGTAATTATATTAATTATATTAGTTGAATTAGCTATGCATGTAATTTTATTTATATTGTTTTATATTAGTTATAGAGTTATCTATTAATATTCGATGTATTTAAACTAGAGAGTTTTGTATATTTTTTCTTATTTTGTTTATTATTCGAATTATCGATATTCTTAATTATTATTATTTTGAATTATTCTGTTGCATTCGAATACTTGGATTATCTGAATTATTAAATAATTAAGTTATAATTTGTATCATCGCTCAACCCTAATTCTGATAAGATTACCTTATCGGTAATGTCGTTTGAAAAGATCGATGTTAGCCGCCATAAATCTATTATAAATTTTTGGTTAAAATTAAATTCGATTACGATACTAAGATTCGTACTAATAAACTTTGAAAATAGTTATAATATGTAACTTTTGAAAATAGATGATTTGCATTAAAAAATTACAAAAATTGATCTGATACAATATAACATTAATTTGAAATTATCTTCATGTTTGTTTCTTCCGTCGCCTGTTTCCTTTTCGATTCGTCGAACGTCATTGAATTCCTCGCGATTTTTCAATCGACCTCTCCGGTCTAAACCCTCTTTCACACGGAATTTGAGTATTCGCTTCACGTATACGATACACCTTTGACTATATTTTTATATATATATATGTGAATATGTGTATATATATACACACACACATGATCATAAGATACTCATCCTATGCAGTATCCAATTTCATAGCACTGACCTTGTTCACTGTCAAATGAACGTTCGTGTAGCTGCCGCATATTATTATTTGTTTATATGTTTTGAAGAAATTCAGAAACCGACTGAGTATACACGAAATTCGAAGTGTGTTTCTGCACGAGAATTGCTATTTAAGACCATAAACGCTCAAAAGCGCGCTAGCATTTTTAATATTATAATATAATTAATATTATATGTTTTGTATCCTAAAGAAAAAGAATGGCTTTATTATATCTTATTTCTATCTTACAATATAATGATTCAATTATAAATGTGAAAAAAAAAAATCATTTTCACATCGACTTTTTTCGATACAATATAATAATATCGTATAAGAATAATTAATTATATAATATATAATAATGTACACATATTATATAAAAAATTGTATAGTATACATAAAAGTATATAATTAATTTGAGAATATATAGAAACATATAATTATAAATTCGATTCCTATTTTGATCCATTCGAAGTAACGAACTAATATAAATTATATATATGTTGTGTAAAACAAGATAATTTTCGAAGTATTTCTAATTTCTTTAAATTCAGATTTCGGTAGATTCTCTTTTGCTTTTTAACCGTTACTTGATCGTGAATGCAACCGAATCCGTGTAACCGTCGCATCGTGACAAAAATTGCACTAGAAACAAAAGACGGGCGTTTGCGAAACTAATTCTTTTTTTAATAAGCATAAAACTTTACAATGTATAATAATGGATGTTTGAAATTGAAATATTGAAATTCAGCCTGAAGTGTAACAAATTATCATAATAATACTCAAATATTGCAATCATTATAATCACATTCAAATATCAATAATCATGAAAAGATATATAATAAAAAGATAAAAATTTTTTACAATACAGAATATACCAGAAATATTTCCATAATAAGAAAGAAATATACGCATTTTTTTTTAAATATAAAAATTATTATAAAGAATTTTAAGATGTATCAATAATAATAATTCTTAATATTTAAATAACAATGAGTGTATAAATAATAAGAAAAAAAATTTTTTCAGGGAGTTATTTAACTATTTAATTTAATCTTGAGTAAAAATTTTTTCTAATTTACTTTTGCTTAGTTAAATCGATCGATTAGATCACTGTGCACAAGTCTAGAAACTTCCATAAGGACAAAAGTACAATCCATTATAGATGAATCGTGATACACAAATAATTGTATGAAAGAAGACTAACCTATACTTCGTTTCGAGAATAATGCGAAAACCGTGTATGTGTTTTTTTGAACAATGGCAGGAACGATACCGTTATTTGTATATATCGTATTCGAAAAACTTGTAAGCAAATAAACCAATTGGATTAAACTGGCAATTATTTGTAATTTCGCGCAGAAAATGCAGCTGCGTTCGTTAATTAAATGCAAGTTTAAAAGAAAGATATTAAACTTCTTCGCGATTTTAATCTTAATTAACTTTGGCTTTGCGATATTATTTTTAAATTATTCGAATCGGGGGAAAAATGGGTCATTTAATCCATTTATATATTATTAAATATTATTATTTTATTAAACAAATCGTATAAATAATTTGAAAATGATATTTTGTTATATTGAAATTATTATATTGGTTAAATGAAAGAATTAAAATAAGTTGTTTAATATATTTAAACCATTAATGGTTTTTATTTAATAAAAATATTTCAATAAAAATAATATCGCTTTATATTTATATTATATTTATATTATATTTATTTTATATATTTATTGTATATTTTGATGTGAAATAATTATGGTTACATTGAACTATCGACGAACCATTGGTTTATAATTTTCATACATAACCTCCAAATATCGAATGATATATATAAATAAGTCATCTTCTATTCTATTCTGTTGATTGAAAATTATATTAATGGATTCTTGCATAAATATAAATATGTTTAATATATTAATATTATAATATTATTATTATAATATTATATTCAATATTTTTCTTACAAAATTTATATTAATCTTTAATTAAAATAATTTATTAATATTAATTTAATTAATTACTTTCATGCTTATCATATAAATATATTGAAATAAGTTAACAATTATTTTCATTTATATTCTATATAATATATATTTATTCTATATATTTTCTATATACGAAAAAATGAATGCAATATAAAATATATTTAATAATAATATCATTGAATCCTTATTTTTATATTTCTCGAAAGTTTCATTAAAAATGTATATTCGATAATCATGCATTAAATCGATATATAGATTAAAATCATGTCGCTATTAAGAAAATGAAGGGGTCACTCGCGTAATTGTTCAGTGATGCATCGGCTTGCAAACGTGGTGAAAGCCATTTAAAACAAAAATAGTGGTCTGAAAATAGGTGGTCTCCTAAATACCATCGAACAATGATTGGCGCGATCGTCGTCCACAGATCAAGACCGTCACCGTTACTATTTCTGTGGCCACTGTGGCACGGAAAAAAATAATGTTTATTTGGGTTACTCAAAGGAAGAACAAAAAACGAGGTTGTCCGTGGCCGACCCTTGACGGGCTTAATCGTCGCTGTATCAGCCGCATCCGGTGCATCGGTGGCAATTAATTTCTTCGCTTAAACGTCCGGATGAAAAAATATCGCGACTCTGATGTAAGCGTCTAATTAGAATTACAAATTCGGGATCGCAGATGGGCATGCGCGCGCAGCAATTACCTTTGCCCGGACCAATGGTACCAACCGTAAAATTCTGCCCTAGTTAAAAATATCTTATCTAACATTTTTTTATTTTTTCAAGATATATCGAAATATGCGCGTTTTAAATAATTTTTAATTTTTAAATAAAAAAGTAAGAAATCTATCTAAAATCTGATCTAATTTATTAATTCATTATTATATTGTTATAAATTAATTATTATTTTATTTAAAAAATTGTATTGATAATAATTAATTATTCTAAATTAGTTCATATATATCATGCTTATTCATAATTCATGATAGTTGATTATAAATTTATATAGAATTAAATTCAAGTTTTTTTCTTGTATTATATAAAATTCAAATAAATGTACTGTTCAAAGTTTAATATATTCGCGTGAATTTCGTGAGTCACGTATATATAAGTACATTCCCGTTCAAAAGTATTAGTTCAATTAATTATTCAAAAATGCAGATTGAATATTTTATTCAAAACTAGAAAGAATTAATCAATAGTTGAAAAATAAAGAAATTCATTTAACCTGATTTTACATTTATATCAATTTATTACAAATATATTATCTAATAAATATTTTCTCTATTGTTGGGCGATATATTTTTATTTTATTTTATTTTTCTATTATGTGAAATTATTATAATCAAATAGCGAACGTATTGAACGACATGATTGCAACTGTCAATTCGATTCGAATAACTTGTCCGACCAAATAAGAATCCATTTGCAACGCATTATAACACTTGCGATGAACGTATTGACACGGTCATAAATGTTTTATAAAATTGGTTAGCATCTGTCATTTCGTTCCGCCAAAAAACAAACCGTTTACACGTTACCAGAGACATTGGTATGTTCGTGTGGGGTGAACGTTGAAAACACTCCCATAATGCATTTGAGGCGTTTTGATGACGATTCCCGTTGCACAGAGGCGCATGCGCAAACATACGTGTCGGGTTGACCATTTTACCGTATTTTCCGTTTAGTTCAACCGAGTTGAAGGTAGTTCTCGTGGAAGGTTCCCAGGTTATTAAGTTGATTCAAACTTGCCTTCTAGTTGTATCGTAAGGAACGTTATGTTAAATACAGTTACAAACGTAGTAAACAATCCAAACATCTGCTACGTTGAATATTCAGTATATTTTTTGAAAAAGCTGTACAGAATGTTTTCTATAAAGAAATATTATCTAAACGAATAAAGCTATAATAATACACTAATTTGTATAGCTCATTATTTCTTACAAAAAGACAATAAATTAATATTTATATTTATAAAAATATATTAAATGTATGAATTTTAATATGAATTTATAGTATAAATAATAAAGTATTGTTTTATATGTTTTTTATTTTTTATATATTTTTCATATAGTAAGTGTTATAAACTCGACATAAATAATTTATTAAATTCCATTATATATATATTTTGAAAAAAAAGCTTATTTTCATAAAATTTCCACAGAAACATTATTAATATTGCATAATGTTTTTTAAATACAACTTTTATTACAAAAACAAAATTAATTTTTTGCATAATAATCTTTCTTTAAAAAATAAATAAAATTCTTTAAAAAATAAAAAATCTTTAAAAAATATTTTATTGTATTTTATATAAAATAGACATCTAGATAGAACTAAACAATTATCAAAATAATAAGGAAGATATATTTTAAGAACATTTAGTTTTCTTGAATATTCCATCATATATCCTCACGAATTTTTTCCGGAACTTAATATTTCATCGATAAAGTACTTATGAGTGAAGTCTCAAGATAGAAATTCGAGAACGCCGGTGCATAACTGGGTCGCCGTTGGCGAGCAGGTTGGTTAGAATGCAGTTTTCAACGTAGGCAGTCATTCTGCATTCTGCGGAACTATAAATACATACGCATTTGATGCCATTACCCCGTAACGACAGTTTCATCGCGTTCGATCAACTTTTTTATGTGAATACAACTGTTACATTTTTGTCTCGACTGATGCAAAAAAATGTTACAAAATTGTTACAAGTCATATATGGTTATATCATTCTTATTTTAACATATTTTTAACTCGAAAAAATTGACAAATTTTATTTTTTCCTTTATATTAATATAATCTATATATCTTTCATAATTCAAAATTAATATCAATTAAATATTATTATTTTTAAAATTTCAGATTCTGCTGAAATTAAATTACATCTTTTTCTTTTGCTTTAATAATTTACAATCCATAATAGGAACTTATAATATGTCCAATATAGTAACTTATAATGAAAGAATAATGTTATAATAGAAAATTGATTGAAATGTTATATTATCCGCATAAATTGGATATTGGACTTATTATTAGAACAAAATCTATGTTGCATAGAACTATTAATATGTATTAATCATTCACTTTTTCATCATTTTTATCAATTCCAAGTATCACAGCAGATTACAATTAGAAATTATTGAATAGTATGAAAATAAAAAAATGATATGACATTTATTTTATTATTTAGTTCATTTCATCTTATCGCATAAATATCTTATGATTATTACATAATGGTAATCTTATTATAGTCTTATTGTTTTATGATATGAATCAACTTTTGTGTTTTCTTTCATTTTTCCATTCTTGATAAATGATATGTAATATAAAATATGTATTGTATATGTATAATGTTTTCTACTATTTGTAATTTTAATTATATCTGCATTGACTTTGAAACCTATTCTTTGTGCATACAATGAACCTATTCTATTATTCTTACTGATATACTTTTATATGATATATTTCATATATATATCTTATATATTTTATATATATATATAGAAATTAATATAAATAATAATTAAAAAAGTAAATATATATATATATTTAATTACAATATATGATATATAGTACAATTACAAGTTTACATATTTATTTTATATGATATTGTATAACTTATATCATTATAATTCTCAATCAATCGGTTCTATTAATATGCTTAAAAATTCAAGATATTCCTGGCTTGAAAACTTGTTTTTTCCTTTAAGTTACACTGAAACGCAATTAAGTTTTCAATTCCACGAGGCTTCCTGCTGCGAACGCCTCGAATTTTCTTCTTTTTTTTGTTGTTGGAATCATCTCAATAGAAATAGCTAGTTACAGTATTATGGTTGAAAGTTAATGGAAAATGGGTCAGGAATATTCTCCTCGCGTTTCTTTCTACGGTGATTCTGTATCTCCTTGGAGGAGGACTTAAAGTCAATAGAAGGGGCTTCTTTCATTCGAATTTCACGGCGGCCCAGTTATGTATGCACCATGAGGTTCCATTTTAACGAGGAGACGCTTGCTCTGTCGGTGGATCTTTTGTGGACGTTTACCTGAAAAAAAATTTTTTTTTCTACAGCGTTTCGCTTTTTTTTTTTTTGAAATAGTATTCCATGAAAACTCTGTGAGTCAAATTCGATTTTTCATCTGTTTTTTATATAGCAATGAATAAATGATTTACAAAAATAAAGAATTAATATCAATAAATATAAGTTATTATAAATATATAAAAGTTATATTTATAAATGTAGCATTTAAATTAGGTTAGATTAAAATTTTAGAATTTTATCGTGAAATGATATATATAAACATTTTTTAATTTTAAAATATTTATATAGTAAAAATCTTTAAAAAATTCATCTGACATAAAGAATTCAGTGAAAAGTTATGTATAATTATAATTAATTTTATTGAGTTGTTCGAGATAGTTAAATAGATAAATTAGATAAATTAGATTGAGTCTCATATTTCAATTTTCTTCTATTTTAATTTAAAAATTAGGAATTATAAGAAAAACAATAGAGCTATAATTATAAAAATAAATTGATCATTGTCAGAAACGTTGAGATAACTGATATTTTCTTAGTAACGAAAATATTTTTTAGATATTTGTTAGAAATTTTAATTGGATTTTACAAAATTAGAAAATGGAAATTCTTACTTGAAAAAATCATTTGATTCGTTAAAAAAAAAAATTTTTCCAAAAATATACTTAAAAATATACTCAAATATTTAATTTTTTAAGTAAAATAAAAATATATATCAAAAAGTATTGTAATTATTTTTATTTTAGAATTTTAAAAAAAGCCATTTCATAAACTTATTTTTAGTTTATTTTTATCATATGTATTAATATATTGAGACATCAAAAATTGATTCATACTTTTATAAACTGTATAATTCACTTCAAAATGGAAAACAGTTTTTTTAAATATAATGAGAATAGATAAAGATATAATTCAAGTTTAAAGTACTTCAAAGAATATTATGTATGATAATTCAATTTATAGAGATAATTCCAAAGTTAAAACGCAAATCGGCCAACTTTTATTTCTAGACAATTAGATTTCGTATAGATAGACTGTCATTTTTTTTTTTAACAATTAGAAGATAACTCAATGTCGCGATAACGATAAGTTAACAGTTCGACAAAATGGTGAATCACAGTCTTAAACATGAGTGTAATCTGAGTAGTTAATAATCCAAGTTAACTTGCTCGTGTTGTCTCATGTTTCTTATAAGCAGTAGTACTCCTACGTTAATTAATCGTTGTGAGAAGATAGTGCGTGGGAATAAGTATATTTGTAGTGGTTGGTATTCGACACCGATTGTCTCTGGTTGACTTCAGTAGCACGACACCTATTATTGATCATCAAACATGTATGTATATAGCAGTACACAATGCACGACTCAAATCTATTTCGAATTTATGAAGTGTTACACACTAAAGCGTCTTAATTGACGCAGTTTAAATATATTTAGTTGATACAGAATTATTTTTATTAATTATTCTTGAAATTATTAATTCCATGAAGCGAGTATCTGTGTTATTTCTTTTTGCAAAAAAGAATATATTTAAAAAATATATTTAAAAAAACTTGAATAACAATAGAAATAAGAAAAAAATTTATAAGCAAGTTAGTTTCAAAATCTATTTTCTAACCAAATACTGGATATATTGTTTACTTATCATAAAGTAAAGTTGTTTTATCAAATGATATTTCATGAGACGAATGGTAATTGACGCATAAAACTTGACAACTTACTACGCAGCACAATAGTAGAACTAAGTTTAAAATCGAATCTAATTACTGTATTATTAAAAAAAAAATAGACTTCTAATTGGAATAAATAAACTAATAAGTTAAAATTTATTAAAAAAATTAATCTTCAATTTAAAAATTTATACGAAAAAAGTCAGGAATACTTTATGTACTTCTGTATATCAAGACCAAAAATAATTATGTTACGATATCTTTATTAAATTTGTGCGTATCATATTATTTGATATTGGATTCATAAAGGAATCTTTCATATAGTTCCATAAAGGAAACAAATCATCTCAATGTCAGATTCGTAGCATAAGTGAAAGGAGAATAGATAGTTACCAGTCGAGGATAAATAAAATAAATCGCGGATTATATCAATGCGAATTCCAGGACAAAAGAGACCGAATTCTAGAGCAAAAGAAACGGTCGACTTTCTTCTCGAACTTGATCGATCTCATCTTTTCTGCAATTAGAAATCTTGCTATTGATCCTTATAGAGCGCGAAAACATTTTCTCGGTGCACACGTGCGGTTATACGTGACAGTGCATAATCGTGGACAGCGTGTATCAATACAACACTCAGTATTAATGAAAAACTCGAAGAAAAAGACGCTAGTTCTTTATATCGAATCTATTGCGCAGTCGATTCGCGCACGACAATTGCTTCGGGAATATTCGCTTTATTCTCGTAGATGGCGATCTAGTTGGCTATTTGAACTTTTTCTTTTGACACAATGGCACATCGTTGATTTATTCCATTGATTCGATAGTATTCATGAATTAATGATTTTATAATTTCAACTTGAATTTATCGTCTAATGTTAAAATTAATGTTTGAATTAATCTTTTGCGTATTTTGAATAAAAACTTATTAATTGGAATTTACTAATTTCCAATAAATGTATATTTATTATTAAAAATAAATAAAATAATTTAATCATATCTTGGAATATCTTCAGTTAAAAATAAAATAGTAATAGATTGATAAGAGTTTTTATTGATATATAAAGATTATATAAATTTTCTTTTTTTTAAATGAATCATAATTTTTAATGCTTTTAATGCTTTTAATTGATAAAGTATTTCCTATAAAAAAGTATTAATTTATTTTCAATAACAAATTATTAATCTAAAAGATATTTTAATTTAAATTTCGTATCATATG
Source organism: Apis laboriosa (assembly GCF_014066325.1). Lineage (NCBI taxonomy): Eukaryota > Metazoa > Arthropoda > Insecta > Hymenoptera > Apidae > Apis > Apis laboriosa. Next base: position 627,397 of record NW_025223765.1, read on the forward strand.
AAAGAAGAAATAAAAAATATAAATAAATATTTACATCTTCGTATTCTTTAATTGTGTTATACATTTCTTATGTATTATCGTATTAAAGCAATATTTAATAAATTTAAAATTAAACAATGTTAAATGCCATTACATTTGCCTTGAAAGAATATAAATGATTTGAAAGAATTATTAATAAATTACTTATTTTATAGAAATTATAACATTTTTGTCATTCTTTAAACTTATTTATTAATTATTAACAAAATCATTAGAATTATAATATAGACAAATAGGAGAATACTTATTGTATTGGATTTCTAATTTATTTCAGGTTGCCAATTTTTATATACTTTTTTGGATGCATTACCAAACGAATCAAACTCAAATAAACGTATACTCATCTATGATTGGTGTAAATTAGATTATTGTTTGATTTCACATTACAATTTAAATAAAATCTATTTATTTATTTATTTTTGAAGAAAGTATATTAGAACATGCGCAAAAAGGTTAAATCAGATCTACGTGGAAAATTTTTTCAAATTAAAAAGTTAGGTTAGGTTCTCTTACAACAACGATGGTTTACTGATGGGTCTTACAGAGTCGTGGGCAATGTTTTGTTCAATGATTGACGCACTGGATCTTGGTGAAACAATGAGAAAGACGTTTGACCGGAAGAAACGGGAAAGCCCGAGAATTCTTTTATTGCGCGATGACTCGTCGATGCGTGAAGCGACATGCAAAAATTCTGCGCTGCTCGCTCGCTACTTTCTATACATCCACTCGCGGTTCCTTCGTACACGGTATTGGACCGAAAACTCTCGACTTCTCGACCCTTTCTCTGTTTTTCTTCCGGTTCTTGGCGAAAGTATTCTTTTTTTGTTTTAGTTAGCCTCGTGAAAGAAATATTGCTCGATTAGGAAGAAGAGAAACTTAAAAAGTGGAAGAATCGAGGTAAAACAAGGAGAATATTTGAAACTTTGATCCGGTGAATTATTTAAATTTTAAGTTTTTTAGAGTAAATAAACGTATTTTTAGCGCGTTGCATCGAAAAAGTTAGGAAGTAAAAAACCTATTTATTAGTTACACGCGAGAGAATAAATTGTTCCAAAAATGGAAATATACGATGCAACAAGAAATGAGATTAAGAGGTAAAAATATAATATATTTTTGTAAAATAGAAGAAACTAGAAGAACCTTTTTTTGTTTATTTTCTGCAAAATAATTTGTTAGGAATTCAATTTATAATATTTACGAGATTCATATAATTATTTGAAAGATTTAGAAAATTCTAAATCTTTGATTTAATTACATTTAATTCACTTATAAGATTTCTTTCGATATCACATATGTATTAAAAGTTTGAATTTAATGAAAGATAGAAATATCATTTGCAGTTGAATGAAAAAATTAATATTTAATAAATAAGATTTATATAAGTGCATTATCATCTTGAGCATTATTCATTTTATCTCAAATCTCAATTCTTAATAAAGGAAAAAGAGTATATCTTAAGTATTATAGAATCATTTTATTGTACAATTATTTACAGTGTTCATTGTTATAATTTAGAATTCAAAAACATTCATTTTAAATATCATTATTAATAATGAAATAAAATAATAGAGAATTCAAAACAGACAATTCAAAAAATAATTTAATATCCTTATCATAAAAAGTTTTTGAAAATTCTAATGTAAAACACAAGAAGAACATGTTTTCATTTTCTCAATAAATTTTATTAATAATTATATTATATATATATATATATGTATTTTTCTTAATTGCATTTTACTCGAAGAATTTTATTTAAGCTTTTCTCATATTTTATTATTATCGTCATTTCGTTTCCGTGATACTCGAAGCCAGCGTCGAAATTGCTCGAACAGCAGGCGATAAATCCGCAATGTTCTTGTTCGTTCTTTATGTGCTCTAGTATATCACTTTTTATTGTGTCCTGTAGAATCGATGCACGAATTATTTTGAGGTTCTCTTGAGAATACTTCGGTTCTTTTCTAGCTGGAAAAAATTGTTAATATTTAACGAAGAAGAATTTTTTAAACTTTTAACTATTTATGTAAGTAAAATATATTTAGATAGAATATAAATGGAATATAAATAAAATATAAAAGAATATAGATAGAATATAGAAATATATTTCAAGAATATATATTATAAATAAAATAATATACATAGAATATGGAAAAATATATCTCATATTTTAATACAGATATAGAATGTTAATATTCGTGAAATACTTTTAAGAGTTTATTCTAAAAAAGAAATAAATAAATATAAAAATTAATATAATAATAAAAATTTTAGGTAATTAATTTATTTATTAAGTTATGAACAAATTAAGTTTGTATTAGATAAAATGAGATAAGTGAGCCGACAGAAAACAATCTTATTTTATATATATATATATTAATATATAATTAATTAATTTAATTTAATATATTCAATACATGAGTATTAAAAATTATATTATTGGATTGAGATACATTAAATGGATATAATTGTATATATGTGTAATACACTTTCAATATACGTTTAAAACCATAACTTCTAAGTAACACGTTATTAATACGTTACTAATAACAACAGGTGCCGCAATTAGTCACATTTCATATATACTCCAATAGAAATTTTATCATCGAAAGTCAAGTTGGAAAACAAGTTCTGCCCAGTTTTCTAGTCACAAACATCTAATTGATCGGTCACGTTTCCTTTCCGGGTGAACCTAACCTAACCTTGTTTGCAAACTTAGTCTATCGCCAGAGAAACTTTAGTCGAAGTCGATGGCCGATTTTTCGCGTAGCTCGTACATTTTCCACGAGACGTTTAGAGGATATTATTTTTAATCTCGAGAATCGTCGCATGAAAAAGTAGGATGTTTCAATGTGTCGCGGGAGACGATGATTCGCATACGTGAGGTGAATAACCGTGAGTAAGTATGCGCTTCTCATAAAATGTTCGTTGGAAGCAATAAAAATTCAGTTAGTTGATGCGTGACGTTTACGGTCATTCCTCGACGCGACATGCTGGAAAAAGTTCATAATTGCGTATTTTTTATCATCTAATTTTTGTTCCAAAAATAGAAATATTTCGACTATTTGAAAACATTGAATTTTTCACATTATATATTTATATTATTATTTAAATTTTCTCAGTTTAATATCAGTTTAAAATATTTGAAGATGCTATGTGAATTTTATCAAATTTTTAAAAAATTTTTACTTACTGAAAATAAAATGTCAGATATAAATGATTTTCTAAAACATTTGCGAAGTAGAGATTATTTTTCAGTTTGTTCAATGAATTTCATAATAAATCATAAACTAGTTTGTAATAGAAATGTAATTTTGATTTTGAAAGCTATTTATTATAAATTTTATCGTATTTTTCGAAAATATTACGATGATTCTAAATATTTCCATTTGTTTACAATTTTATTTTAATTGATTGTTAATTGTAATTTTATATTTTTTTGAAGCAACAATTAATTATTTTAGTACATTTGTAACATTTAAAATTATTTATTTATATATAGAGAATATTCGATAAATTTTATTTCAAAATTCGGTGAAAATTTTGGCAAAGATGGAACTCTTTTTCATTAATATTTCTATTGTCAAAATAATTTAAGAAGCATATTCGCTAAATATGAATACGAGAAATTATATCGCACTATATGTCACTAAATTCTTCGATCACCGGTACGGCATGAACGAAAATGAAAACGGCATTAATCGCGGAATCTTGAGGCAATCCGTGTTACACCGCGTTACACTGTGTCCGGGTTCATAGTGCGTGCATAGGTGTGTATACAACCGCGTATAAACAGGCCGCGTATTTTTAGCATGGACCCGTGTCAGATTTCTTGTATACTCGATACACACTGTAAACTCGGTGGTGCGTAGACTCACGGGGGATGGATGGACGGATGGATGGATAGATGGTTGGTTGGTTGCCATGCCTACGTTTCCCTCGATATCTCGTCTCTTCCATTTCCTTCTCTGTCTAACTCTCTGCACGTCCGTCGCTTCGTTCGATACCTAACCTTCCTTCTCGTCTCTTACATTGTCGTCTTGTATATAATATTTATTCGTTATGCGAGAAATCTCAAAGCTAATTAACTTTAAATTATAAAATAAATGTTATATTGAAATGTCATTGATTGATTTCTTTAGTAATTTATTAATTTGATACATTTCATTTTAATGATTTAATTATTATATATAAACTTATTTTTTTATTTTTTCGTTTTAATTTATTTTATTTATATTAATTCAGATTTATAAATATATGTAAGTGTATAATCGTTTGTTCACTAATTGATTCTGTCCGTTTAAATATTTCTTTTTAAAATATATTTTGAAGTTTTCAAGTCATTATGAAAGGAAGTTAATTGCTTAAATCAATTTGACTTTTGAAATCAAGAGAAATATAAAAGTTGAATAACTTCTCGAAAATCACGACCGAAGTCGGACACTTATATAATAATGATAAGTCGAAATTTAATTCCAATATTGGCTCGACCTAAGTAAATTTAGCCGGAATTCTTTTATATTGCCGAACATAAAAAGAGATAATAAATAAGAGAGGATCAAAATTTTAATGATGATGATAATTATTGTGCAAATACATCTATTAGTAATAAAAACATATTGAAATGTTTTTTTAAATAAGATATAGCGTATTAAAATTTGAAAATTGTTTTATTGAGAAGAAATAGTTATTATTTCATTATTTAATAAATGATTAAATGAATTAAAATTATTATTTTTGATAATATACACTACTTGATACAAAATAAATAATACAAAAATAAATAAAAATTTTATATTTTCTAAAATAAATTATTTTTAATTATTTTTTCAAGTACTTACTTTATTTTTCTCTATAATCATTGTTATCAGAAAAAATAAAACGAAGCTTGAATTTCATATTTCTTGTAAATTATATTGTATTTGTAAATTATATTTCTTGTAAATTATCTTGTAAATTATATGATCGTGATATGAAATTTTGAGGTTATAAGATTATAGATGTTCGTACAAATGCATATCTTGATTAAAAAAAGAATTGAAAGATGAAAATTAAATTAAAAAAAAAATTCTTTTTCTAAATGAATTATAAAAAAATAAAGAAACATATTTTCTTATTTTCATAAAGTTAAAAAAATGAATAAAAAAATATATTCTTCCTTATTTGTTTTCCTATTTTCTATTATCTTTTAGAATGAAATTATATTTATTTAGTAACTAAACTAACTTCTCCGTTTAATCTTGTATATTTACTACTTTTTATTTTCTGTTCCCTTTTTCGTTTTATGATTAAGAGAAAAGTAAATAAACTTAGCTACTAGACTCACATATACATGTATCTATATATATATATATGTATTTATGAAAAATTCAAATCTCCCTTTTCTTTGTCAGAATTCATCCCAAATTTGAAATTAAAAAATATAATCATTTTAATATTATAATATATAATGCAAATTGCATATATTTGCATATATTTAGCAAACTGAAAGACTACACATAAATTTCTTCAAATACTTGGAGTCTCAATTTCTCTTTGTCTCCCACTACCTGTCATTCTTTATATTCGTCGTTGTCAGCAAAGGCGAAAAAAGATTAGAATTTCGTATCCGTTGCAGATAAATACATGTATATTCACGAACTGTGAGCTTATAACGAATAAATACTGCATCATTTATGGTTTCCCGGTTTTGCTGAATCCGCGAAACAGCGCGACTTTTGACAAGATTGTCAAAAATCGAAGCGACCTTCTCGAATCGCTCGAGAAGATTTAGTGTTTAAGCTGTCATCGGACCGAAACCGTGACGCAGTCTCTCTTTTGTACTCTCGCTGAATTTTTTACGTTCCATGTTTCGTCCCTGAGAGTAGAGAATGTTCTTTCACGCTTGCTACTCTCTGCCGCGATGGATACTCTGTATATTAGCACGTGAAACAAACCGCAGTCGTTTAGTCGCGATGTAAACGATGTGTATGAGACGCGGAGTGTGTTTGGTCTAAGGTTGCGTGGATATTGAGATCCAGAAACTTTACGCGAAGTATATGCGCGCGCAGCGGTTTTGTTTAGGCAGTCGAACCATAAAATCATGTTTCACGTGCGAGAGAACACAGCGAAGGGTCGTATAGTCACGCGCGGCCTTCGTTGTTAGAATACGAAAGCTTTTTGACGACCTTTTTTGGACCGATCGAATATCGAAATATCGAAAAATAAACGTATAATCAGTCACGAAGGTCTTCGTACACTGTCTTAGGAAGGAATTATTGGTAAGATCGATCATTTAATCATACATTTTATAATCAATATATGTTGATATATATCGATAAAAAAATATATAACAATTTATTGTCAATTATAAGTATTTTTAACCTTTAATGATTATTAAAGGTTACTTATTGATTATTAAATATCTATTAGTTATAATTAATCATATTCCTTATTTATCATAATTGATAATTTAGCGAAAACTTAGATTTTAGATTTGTTCCTGTTTTAAAGAAAATTTAGTGAAAAAAGATTTTGAATATTAAGCAATTAATAGAAAATTGTATATATGTTTTATATAGATATATACATATATTTTATTGATAAAACTAACTTATTTAAAAAAAATTAAAGCGATATCATTAAAAGAAGTTAAAGTTTTAATAACTAGACAATATCAATAAGACAAATCTAGATATTTATTTTATATTAACAAAATTTTACTATAAACTGATTAAATAAACTGATTTTTTATTAATTTTGATAGCATAATTTATTAATTAGCATAAAATATACGAAAATTTTTGTAATGCATCATTTTTTTCCATCAAAATGCTCAAAAAAAAAAATGTAAAAAGTTGTAGTATATTTGCATAATTCAGATTAGATTCTTATTCAATTTCGATCAATAAAATCCACCATCGATTCAATTATTTATGATTCAATTAGATATATTTTACAATATATAATTATAATGATATCACTTGATTACAGATATTATAGATATTAATTACAATATTCATGCAATAGCGTACATAAAAAACATATTGTTAATAAAAATTTTAATTTGTCGAATAAAAAGATTTTAAAATGCGTTTTTGATGATCACTTAAAGATCAAATTTAGATGTCGAGTTACTTTTGCAAATTTAACTTGAGCGAAAAAGAGAAAATTGAGTATAAGTCAAATGAAGGATCTGTTGGATCAAATTTCATTCAGCAGTTAACCTCATTCGGCATACCTGAAAGTTCCATTTCTAAGAATGGATGACGATGCTAAAGAATATTTTTGTATTATTCTGTTCTTCTGAAAAAGAAAAAATTAATAAAAGTTATTTTTAACTTGAATCAAATTATGTTCTTTAATTTATAAATCTTAGCTTTTCTTCATTCAACGTGTTCTATATTATTAAACATTTCTGTAAACACAAAGAGACAATTGTACACTCCATTGAGTAACGATAAATATTATTGGTTAGATTTTCGCGATCTTTTGTCATGGTTAATTTCTAATTCTAAATCGTCGACCTATGTATATACATTCGACGTCTGGTGTAATCCTGCTTCCTTTCCGACTGTTTGTGGATTTATTCCATAAGACCCTGGTTCACGTGTTCTTTGAGTGAAAATAACTCTCGTCGCAAGAAAAAAACTCGCGCGTGTTTCCGCTGCGTTTTCTCTCGGTTCGATAATAATGCTAATCGAATGGAAATAATTGCAGCTTCGTATAAACAGTTCGTTCTTGTGCCTTTAGCTGGAGATAATCATTTTAATTAAACTATTCAAGTATGATTTAACGATCGCGCAATTGCGATTGAATTTTTAATAAAAAAGCGTCATATTTATTCACTATTTGACAGTTTTTCAAACATAAAGATATAAAAATTATAATGTAATTATAGCTATGAAATAAATACAATAATGTGTATGTAATTTGCAAATAATATTATTTTATATTTTAGTTTATATTTAATATATTTTTTCTTTATAATAAAGATTTAATAACAAGTATATGTTTATAAAATAAAATAAAATTATGCTTGTCTCGCGTGGAGTTGTGATTATTGATTATTGATATATTATTATATTATCGATATTTTATTGATAGTTTTTGATATATTGATAATATCGTTAACAAATAAAAGTGACTAGATTTTCTATTCAAGTTTTTTTTATTCAAGGTTAAATAAAAATGTTATGTAATAGATAATAATCATTAACATTTTTAATAAAAAAAACTTTAAATAAAAAAAAGAATTCTATTATTCATTTTAACGATATTATCAATATATCGATGCCAATATCATAACGAATATATCAATATTATCGATATTTATCGCTAATAATGTCGATCACAACTCTAACTTTGCGTCTATTGATTATCATCATTAATTAATTGGTTATTTTATAATTTCTAGCACATTCCTTAAATTTAAATCAAAAAATTATTTAAAACATTAGAATTGAAGTTGATGCTGGAATATACGTAATAGATTTCAAACGACAGTTATATTATTTAATAGATGCGCGCGTCTCTAATGTCTCATATCTTCGGAAAAAGTCGAACGTGTTCGGTTGAGTTCGGGTCTGCTTTAGCATTCGGCTTTTTGTTCATTTACACGTTCGTTCGTCATTATCTTCATCAATTATTGGAAATCTTGCAATCTTATGGAACTAAATATTTGATACTTGCGGTTTGAATTCGTATTTGTGAAATATCATATTCATTTTTTTTCGTTCGTTTATTTACGAACTGTGAATGCCGAAAAATGAGACGCTTGTCTTTACGCGTGTTGGCTATTAGTATTTTACTCGTAGTTATTCCCTCGTTTGAATTCGAAGAAATTACCTGCTCGCATAAACGTCTGCTTTTGATCTCTGTGACAGATATAAAGTGAACACTAATATATGTAAATACTTAAGATAATCAACTTTCCAATATTTTAAGATTTTTTAATATAAGCTTTATACTTTTGGATAATTCAAGTTTGAAATATTGGATATTTGATGATTACAATGTGACAATTAATGCTAATTAGTAATCGATCTTTGATAAATATGATGATAATATATTCATGAAGTTTTATAACTAAATTAAATAAAATTATATCAAAAATTGAATTTTTAGTTGTAATAACGACAGTTAGATAATTTAAACAATAACCTCTAAAAAACTTAAGTTTACAATTTTGAAGATTTTGTAGATGCATTATGTATTTTCCAACCAAAATATTAGATAGTCACATATAAAATAACCGATTTTATAAATATTATAAAATAATTTAGCAAAATATAACAAAATCAAACGGTAATAATTTCAAATATAGTTTATACAATTAATTTGTACATAGATTAGACTATACCATATATTTGCAAATATTAAAAATCTTATTAAGAATTCGATTATTTTTTTTTCTTTTTGCGATCTAATCTAATCTAATCTAATTTTTGTTTCAATTTATATAAAATTAATATTTATATAAATAATCAAGCAACAAAGAAAATGAAAGTATCGATAATTTTCGACGAAACGTCGATCGAATTAGAATCCGAAGGTGAATCTCGGCTTCTCGTTTAAATACTGCTTTCACGAAGATAGATTGGAGGCTGATGCTATTTCGAGGGGAGGCCGACGGGTCATCGCGAGTAAAAAAGTGTGACGTTAATTAAAGGCTCGACATAAATCACGGTGAACGCAGAAACGCTTTTCTTCGTACAACCACCACGCTGCATTTCCAAGTTTTACCAAGTACTATACTCTCAGACGTGACAAGTATGTAATCAACGACGGATGAGCGAGTGATGCATAACGCGTGACTATTCGAACCGAGTCTTGGAAATACCGATGGATACGCCTCGTAATTGAAATGCTATTAGCTTCAGAATTTTTCTATTCGACGCGAGATGTACATTCTTATCCATAAGTCATTAGACACAGTTAATGTTAAAATTATCATTGTACAATATGTATCCAAATATTTCGTGTTTTATACATATATCTTATATATATGAAACGTAGTTGCGATGTAATTGAGATAAAGATGTTTCGTTTTAGTTATGTCTTGCTTCATCTCTTGCAAAACTTCAATTGCTTGCAATTTAATAAGCCTCAACCGACATTTTTGTATATCAATTATTTTGATCTCTAATATTGATCCTTCAAAGATATATTAATATTTTGTATAAATAATTATAGTTGAAATATATAGTATAAATATTATGATAAAAACAAATAGATAGATTTGTAATTATATTTGTCTTTATAAAATACAACGTTTTTCCAATAATTCAAAATATAAATACAAATATAAATACAATGAAATACAATTAAAGAAAAATATAATTTATTATAAATATATTGCTATTAATGCTCCATCTTTTTTCAAATTTTGTAAGATTGTATATTTAGATAGAAGATGAAATCATTTTCAAAAAAGATATTAGATGTAAATATTCAGAATTGTATAATTGCAATATTTAAAAAAAAAATTAAAAATTTATTACATATTAAATATACAATTTAATAACTATTTAATAACATGCAATTTAACAAATTTACAATTCAAATTACATAATAAATTTTCGCAGTTATTATTAAAATGGTGATTTATGAGTGAGAGTGTAAATAATACTGCATAAAAATACTGTTGAAAAAATTTTCTGTGTCACAAGTAGAACAAAGGTAGTCGCTACATAGAAGGTCGTTCTATATTTGGAAAGATTTGCAACGAATGACACACTTTGAACTGTTGCAATTCAACTGAATGACCGTTATTTCGAACAACAGTATTGTTCCTTCCGCTGGAAATGAAACGTCCAGTATGAAAACGCTGTAAACGACTTTCAAAGAGAAGAGAGATTGATTATTAACAATATAATAAAGTTACGAAATTATATATCTTGCTATAAGACTTTTGTTTATGATATATTAATTATCTATCGTATAAACAAAATATTCAAAACCTGTTGTTGACGCACAAAATACAATTTATTTGCATAGCCAACAAATTTTTTTAATTATATTACACGTAACAACATTAAATTTTAAAATATAAAAATGTGTGAAAAATATAACTCCAATTTCTGACACAGTATATTTATCATTTCATTTTACAATAATAGACTAATTATTTGACAAACAAAAAAAGAACATGTGACAAAAAATCATACATTAAAAATTAGATATGAAATACAGCATTAACTGTCGCCAATAATTTTAAACTATTTATTTTTCAAATAATTAACGTGTCTCGATTCCAATTCTGCGACAGTTATCTAAACACTACTGTATTCAAAAGATCACATATTTTTGAAACGAACTATTTATAATATATGTATAAATATTGTATAATATTATAATATTATAATTGTATAATATATATATATAAAAATGGTTAAGAAATGAAATCGGAATCAAATACGTTGATTTTATTAAAAATAAAAGATATAGAAGACAGGAAAGATGATCGTTGGCGGTAGCACGTGTAGCGAGGAAAACGGTGTTATTTAACGCTGCAGCTATTTCCAGGTGCGTACGTCGCCGGTGTCGAGTGGGTACTCACCGACGAACTACGACGCCACTCGAGCCAGCCTTTATACCACTTAATCTCCTTTCACCTAGTCCGTCGAAAACGAGTCATTTTTAGTGGCACTCCTTTTACTGCCATTTTCGACCTCCGTTTATCGTAGTCACGGGGGATTTTCAGTTTAATTCCGTGCATCTAGAACGAGATCCGGTTCACGGATGATGTTGGTTAAACGTTTTGACATTTTAAGCGATGCAACTCTTTGATGAAAATCTCTGTTTGTATATGATAACGTAATGCTTTTAATAACGTTTTGTTTTTTACTTATTGATTGGATCGATGAAAAAATCATTTTGTCGATTTTTTTTTTTTTTTTTTTAATAAATAATTTGATAATATTTTGCTTTTGTTTGCGACTTATCTAATGATAAGTTCCTTTAATAAGTTAAAAATTAATAGTGGATTTTCGATAAATATCTTGAAAATATAAAAAATAGACTTATTAATAGATCATATAATAGTTTTTATATTTGTAAAAATTGTATGGGTATATTATAGAATATCGATTTATTTTTACTTGTAAAATCAATATTATTTTTTTAACAATATTATACAGATAAAACTTAAAATATAAAAGAATAATTTAAACAATTAATAGAAAATTCGATAATTAAAACTAGATGAAAAAAGAAATTAATGATGCTAGAATTTTGAAAGTAGAATTCTTGAAAATGTTAACACAATTAATTAAAAAAATTAATACAAAACAAATTTACAATAGTGTTATAATCTTAATATTTAAAATATTGTGTCCAATGACATAAAGAAGATCGCATTAAATAGTATTTAATGGTATTAACATGTTATTGAACAGTTAATATTATTTACATTCAAATTAAGTTTATGTAAGATAATTTTTGCAATAGAATTGGCAAGTCTTAAATAATATTGATTCTGAGATTTTGTAAATGCTATTTTATAATTTGCAAATTTTGATTTTTTTAATTGAAAACCTTTAAGATCTATTGACTCATAATAACTCATATTTTAAATTATCTTAATTTATACTAAAAATGACAATATTTAAAAAAAATGAAATATTTTATTTTTTTTTTAATATATTTAAAATACATTTCTTCTACTAAGTAAATTTCAAAATAATTTATTTTTAACCATTATGGAAATTTAATCTCTTTTTCTTTTCTTATTTTTGTTACAAAATTCACAGCTAAATTCAATTCAGTTTGTTTTATCTTAATTGGTGTATTATGATAGAATTTCTTATAATTCAAAAAACTGAACTATCCCAAATGAGGAATCGTTAATTGAAGGAACAAAATGGACAAAAAACGAGCACGATTAAGATGATTATCTCGGTCGGTAAGAAATCCCGCGCGAATTAATGGGAATGGGAATATGACAGAGAGCAGTACAAGAGCAAGAGCGTGTGCAACGAATTGACTGAATCGTGCACTGTTTCCTTGCTGTTTGATTTATATTAACCGAGTTTGTTCCCTCGTTGTGAATCTCTGAAACAACTGTGTCGCTTGAAATATCTTAGATAAATTGCGCTATTTCGATAAAAAAAATATTTTTCCATCACGTAATTCGATATTACATCATAATCCTCTTTGAACTTCGATCGTGCGTTTAACTGCGTAATTGTTAGGTTATGTCGTTTTCTTTTTACATGATTCTCTTCACTTGATATTTAAAAATAAAGAAATTTCTTAAATGATTTCTTTCAAAACTACTGTTTATTAAAATCTTTTAAAGAAATGTAAGAAAAGTAAATGAAAAAAGTAAGAAAAAAATCTGAAATTTAATAATAATTGAATAGATCATAACAAAACGATTCTTATCCATTTTCATTTAAGATAAGATGCACTACAATTTTATGATGAATTAAATATATTTCTTTTGCAATATAATTATAAATATCACTTATAATAGTGCATTTTGTTAAATTTTATTTTCTCAAAAAAAATTGAAGATTTTAAAATACAGAAGTACTCATTTTTAATGTCTGCAATCAGAAGTGAATCTGGATATTTATCTAGGCTAGCTAACTTCTTTGAATTTGAATAATATAGTAATATAATACATATAGCATATAAAAAAGGATTTTAATATAAGAATAATATAATATTTCTCATTTTCAGAAAAAGTAACAAAGAAGAATGACATAAAACACTTATATGTAACATGTTAATTGCATTTCTAACGTAAATAGTAATAAATTGAGATAAAAAACGGATATACTGATTTGAAGCCGAACAGCTGTCGCATAATGTACAACTACCCGCGTAATATCTTACGATATTATTTCCAATGTTCAAATTACGTATAACGCACATTGATCGGTATTTGTGATAATTATGTCATTTGTTACAATCTTCGCGCTATAATAAGTCAATCATCGATCGGTGACGATCTTTATGGGCAATTTTGTTAATAATCTTTTTGCGTTAGATTATAATTCAGTTTTTTTTCTTTTTTTCTTTTCTTTTTTTGTTGTATTAATTTTTATTAAATTTATACTAGAAATAGGTTGAAATCTAATTTTTATGTTTGCAAAACTCGAAATTTTATGACTTTCAAAATTAAAATAAAATGTTTTATCTTCTTTTATTTTTTTTTAAGAATATATTTTTTGTTAAAAATTAAAATTTTAACAAATTTTGGTTCATGAAAATTTTCAAACTTAAATTTATCTATAATAATAGTTATCATGTAAAAAATTTAATTTTTGTATCAATTCTTTTTATCTTTTTTATTTAAAATTTTCGAAAATCTCGAAAATTTTTACAATAAACAAAAAGTATCGAAAATTTCGAATTGACTAAACATTTATCTCGATGTCTAATCTTAAAGTAGAGGATATCTGCAATTACGAGGGAGAATTGGATGGTAAAATAGATTTTCCCGTCTTTTGAAAAGTTCGATCAGATTTCAGCGTGCAGGATACGATAGAATCGCGTACGATACGCGAAGTAGAAATAGCACAACAGAACCATTCTCCGAGAAGAAGAAGGTCGAGTACGCGTATTTCATCTATCCCCTGGGGGGTTTACTGACAATGCGTTGATCAAACTTGAATAACTCGCCGCTAGAGTGCGAAAATTCTCAGAAAATTTTTTTCATCTTTTCATTTCCTAAAGCGTGCTTCATTTCCAGAGTACATACACAGTATATACGATAATGAAAGTTTATATTTCAAACGTTCTACGAATTCTGTACCATTCAACCAAGAAGATTAGAAGAAAACAAACGATATATTTTCATATATCTTTCATCTATTTAATTACAAAAAAAATAATTACATCAAATATATATATATATAAATTATTATCCTTTAAACCAATAAATTTTTATCTAAAACATCTTTCGCTAAAATCGTTTACTTATAGAAGAGAAGTAGGTGCATTATTCTGTATAATATAACCATAAAAAAAAAAATTTTAAATACAATATTAAAATATAAATTAAATCCTGTATAAATGTAAATATTTTATCACTTCAATCTCATTATAAAACGTAATTTCATCGAATTATGTTCTAATATAAAATGTAATATAAAATTAAAGATAAAGAGAAAAATAAATTCGTTCGTGTTATTTCTTCGTTGATAATCTATCGGTTTCTTTAAACCCCGATTCTTAGCGGATGCGGTCTAAAATTTGAAACATTATTAACGTTGAAATTGCGCTTCGAGGCAATGTCGTGACCTGCTTTCAGAAAAGGTTAATCCAGCTGTGCTTAGTTTTTAAGCTCCGACTTACTGCTATACCTTTAAGAGACCGAATAACCTTTGCATTCCAGCTGATCTTTCATGCAAATGGGCAACGATATACAGAGTATATCTGAATATATATGGAAACTTTATCTCAAAATGTATATGGATATTGAAAAATGTTATTTAAATAAAAATTATAATCAAGTTAGATTATTGTAATGCTGATATTTTTGTTTGAGATATCTTTTTTTTTTAAGCAATTTAAATTGTAAATTATAGATAATATTTTAAAAACATTTTGTCATTAGAATGTGAATATATATAAAAAAGAATTTTCAGCGGGTATTTATTTTGCAAGTAAAATATTTTATATTATAATATTGCCTTGAATTAAATATCTTTTTTAAAATCCAAATGAAGTAATAGTTGTGCGTACAATATATTAATTTTTATATATTTTTTTTTAATTTATTTAAAAAATTTAATATTAAAATTTTTAAA
This sequence comes from Apis laboriosa, assembly GCF_014066325.1. NCBI lineage: Eukaryota > Metazoa > Arthropoda > Insecta > Hymenoptera > Apidae > Apis > Apis laboriosa. Next base: position 643,170 of record NW_025223765.1, read on the forward strand.
CACAATCTTCATAAAGGTATATCAAAATCAATTAAAATCAAATGAATCAGCATAAAATTAGCATCATCTTTACAATTTTTATCCAAAACATTTTTTTACATATTTTTTGAAATATATAAAATTGATTTCCAGAAGTGATGATATTACAATTATATATCCTCATTTGACTCAATGTCGACAAAGTAAGACATTCAGAAAATCGAGACAGAAAAAAATTTATCGACTTTTACTTTTTTTCCTTATTTTTTTTTTTTTTCAACGTAGAAATCTCGACATTATATCGATTCCCAATTGACGAAACGTTAATCAGTGTGATAAAAACGGATCAATCGTCCTTCTACAATATTTCCAAGAATATTGTAGCGAGGTGAACAGGAAATCCGATTCTGCGACACCATTTCACACAAGATACTGTACGTTGTTGTACTCGATATGCATTATGTACACTTCCTTGTGGATTAAACATGGAAACACGTTTATACGTAAAATTACGTGTTGTTACGTAATCTCGCGTAAAATTCGTCCAATTTCCGCGTTTTAAATACATCGAGAATAAATTGTGATCACGTTTTATTCGCCTTATTATCATTTTCGAAAACATAACATATAAACATTAATCGTTCCAGAATTTTGTTTTTATGTGAAGTTAAAGATTCTTTTTTGTAAGGATTCGTTATAGAACGTGCAATTTTATTCGATTCATGTACAAAGTAATTATATAACAAATATTTTTTATCGATCGATTGAAAATTATATCGAATCATGTGACGAACAATGATTGAACTGTAATATTCAATGCATTTTCTTCGACATATTTGTGCTCGGTCTTTGTGATTGGCTAACGTTTTTTTTTTGTTAATAATCTGTTAACAAAGTCGTAAGGAAAGTTTTTGGAAAAGAAAAAATATCGTTTGAAATTACCTCATGTTATCATATTTTTATAATATATTCTATATATTGTTACATCTCATTTTCCATAATATTTTTTCATTTAGATTTCTTTACAAATCGCTTAATACACTAATATTTATTTACATGATATTTATTATTTATTGTTATTTACAATAATTATTATTAACCATATTTATTATTTGTTGTTATTTATAAGTTGATTATTTAAGAAAAGAATAATTTTTTCTCTAGTTTTTTAGTTTCATTGTATTATATTTAATACTGGAAGATTATTATTCAATATTATTATTTTTTGAATGTTTAATAGTATTTAATTTATCTTCTAATTTTGGCGCCATTTTTTCTCTTTTAATTGTATTATTCATGATATAAATCGAATTTGCAAACTAAAATGAGGCGTTTTTAAATTCGAGCATTTAAAACGGGTAGAATGCATATCTCGAAATGTTATCAGATACGTAGTTTTAATATATATAATAATATTTTGTTTAATCTTTTTTTAAATTTTTAAATTTCCATTCACGTTGTGTTGATAAAGAAACGTTTTCAAAAATCATTACAACATTTTATTGCAATAAATAAATATAAGATTTAAATAAATAAATTTAAGAAAAATTAACAATATAAATAAATTATTTAAATTAGAATGTATATTGATAATAATTTTTGATCAAACAAAATTAAAAAATATTACGATATATTTAACGATGTTGGACAAATATTTTACAATAAATGTCCAATTAAATATTTTAGTATTTTTTATCCGCTTAACTGTCGCAAAATTATTTCCAATTTTTGAAATTGCCAATTATTTTCACAACATTGCATCTCTTTTTATATTCTTTTCTAATTGTGCGACTAGACATCACTGTATTTGATACTATATGGTAACTGATCTTAAATTTATATATCGAATAATCAATCATTGAGATAAAAAAAATTCTATCGTTCTACTAATTTTTTGAAAAAATCAAGAAAAAAATTAAAAAATTTTGTTTATATATATTTTCAATATACATACATTGAGAACATATTCTAAATTCTGATAAAAAAAAATTTTACAATCAACCTATTTTATCGAAATTCCAAAATCAAAAATTTTGAAATTGCATATTTTTCCATGTATAAATCGAGAGCACGATGGAAAAAGAAAATTAATTGAAGCTACCGCTTTAACCTCGCGATGGTGTATCGAATATTCTAAAAACTGGTGTTATTTTTGTCGTAGGTTGCGCAGGACGCGATATTTACCCGGGAAGCTTGCGGTAAGTGCTGAAGAATTACTTATTCCGTTTTACATTACTGCGTCCATTCATCAACGTTTCTCGTTGATGAGTATATATGCTCGCATATATCTCGAAACATCCATGCTTTTAGTCACATCTTTTGAAATGGTACGGTATATATTTGTATTTTTTAATGACACAGTTGGGGGATTGAAATATAAATTGAATATTATTTGTTCCGTCTATAATTTTGTTGCTTTGTATTAATTTTTAATTATTAATGATTTATAATTTTTATTTTGTATTTTGGTATTATAGTGATATTTAAATTTAAATTATCAGAGATTAAAATTTCTTAAAATATTCTTTTCAAGAAATATCTTTCTTAAATAAGGAAAATAGACGTAATGAAATAATAGTATAAAGCAATTTTAATAAGCATTATTAAATTAACTAAAACCTTCTCATACTTTTACTGAACTTGAAATATATAGTTAACATCATTTTAGGCAACTTTCTTCTTTTCTTCTTTAGTTTTCAAGTTATTCATAAGAAATTGTTTGAATCTTGCTTAGAAATGATGATACTATCACAAATGTACATACACATAGACAAAATTGAATATTATATATTTATATATAATTGAATATAGACAAAATTGCTTAAAAAATTAATAATATGTTCCAAATTCTAAAAGCAATGAAAAGGAAGCTAATTCATAGATTAATTTTTTTTTTTTTTTTATGAAGTATCTTAAAAATCTCAAATATGAGATTGTAAACCTTCCTAGTTTAAAAATCATAATATACATATAGTATACGTATATACATATACCATAAAAGTGAATCACTATCTATCTTCTATATCCTGTCTTAACAAGATCTTTTAAACTCCCATTAAATACATATTTATACTCGCTCATTCTCATTTACGATGTTTAAACAAGAAACAAGTGTTACGTAAAGGTCGTATAGATAATTAATAACCATAAGGACATAAACTCTAAATCTGTAAACTATACGCCATAAATATCCTTAATTGATCGATTTACGAACGCAGCATGCGTCGAAAGTTGTTCGATGTAATAGTTGAAAGAGTGGGGATAGCGAAGGAGTGAGAAGGAAGGAAAAAACAGGAAGGAAAGATAGACGAGTCGGAGAACTCCGGTCGATAATTCGTAGGTTTATATTCGTCTGCAGTCGCTGCATCGGTCGTGAAAAATTTATTTGTCTAGCCCTCGTAACATTTTTGCAGTTGGACAGGATCTAACAAATAATTCGTCTCGCGCTTAAATAATATATCGCGATTCCAGACTCGCTTCTCTTAGTAAGAGAATATGTCTACGTACCCTATGACCTTGAGTCCATAAAATGACAATTTTATTACGGTCTTTCCCAGACGGCCACCTAATACACTTGTAGCTGTGCTCGTATAAAATATGTTTTCGTATAAAATGTTTTTTGATATAAAAATGTTTTACAAGTTTCTCTGGAAATAGTTTTGGAAATTTAAATTGAGAAGTACGCTAATAATAAGAAGTTTAAATATAAAAAACTCCAATGTGTTTAATTATATTTATTTAATATATGTCTAAAATATATTGTACAAGAATGAATAAACGAGATAATATATCATATTTTGGTGAAACATTTTATTATTTAGAACGCATATTATAAATGAATGATTAAATTGAGAAAAACTAAAAAATAAATTGAAAAAAGAAAATTTTCAAAATGAAATTTCCATAAACAAATAACTATTTGAAAATTTGTCCCATTTTTTATTTTTTAAAATTTCTAATACAATCTAAATAGATTGTAACTATTTATTTCGATTCCTGATTGTTATTAATTAATGAGGGAAAAAGAAGACAAAAGATTCATTTGTTAATTCTGCTCGTTTATGTTAATTTTTAGCCAATGTACCTATATATAACCTTATCTTTCAAATTTAATATATCGCCTTCCCTCTCTAAAGGTTAAAAATCTATTTTAACTTTTCTTCAGCTCTGTGAATATATATATTTTCATGGTATATATATATATGTAAATGCAATGTGTGATCTTTTGGTAAAAGCTAACCCTATTCTAGTGATAAACAAACAGTATATAAAGCACGAGAATAGTTTTTTTTTTTTTTCATCTTTTAAAACTCACAGTGTAAACTCAAAAGAAAGAAATGAATTTTAATAGATACAGCGATGGAGTTAATTTTCATGAAGCGCGTGTAAATTTTTCGTTGATGGAAGATCAAACAGAGATCGTCGTGTCTAGTTCTCTAACCCACCTTTCAAAAAAGTGAAAGAAGGAGGGGAAAAAAGAGAAAAACTGTAACTCTGCTTGTCGACCAAACTCAGCCCGCCTTTTCCTTTTCATCGAGCAGAGACGCGATCTTCGTATCTCTTCGAGAGGTGTTTGCTGAGCAAAGATTATGATAAAGCTGAAGCAACTCGGTAATGTTGACGTTGCCTCGTTGCACTGGACCCAGCACAGTTTGCCGTTCACGGATAACGAGTTAAACACGATAACGCTTTACCGTGACGCCGACGATGATAAGTAAATTAGAAAGAAGGCGGTGGTACATGGCAAAAAAAAAAAAAAAAAAAAAAATTCTTCAAACGACCGACAGTGATTCAGCACACCAAAGTTAATTATTTTTTTCAAGTTTAGTTATTCTATTAAATTTTTTGTCAGTATCCAAGTATATAGATCGATTTGCACTTCAGTCAGATTAAGTTAGGTTAGGTTAGGTTAGGTTAGATTAGGTTAGATTAATTAAAGAAATTTTCGTAACGATTGATATCGATTCAGATATCAAGATTGATGATTTTTTTTCACATTTAATTAATTTGTTAATCCTTAGGGCAATAATTTGTATCAGTTAACAGGTTAATTAATAAAATTTTCGATCGATTGATTCGAATGCAAAATGTTGCAAAATTAATGATTTTTTTTAGAGTTTAATTAAATTATTGATTCTTGTGTCAATATCTAAATGTGAGGATAATTAAGATATTTGTATAAAATATTTTTTCTATTCGCTTCTATTTTCCAATGTATTCAAAACTAATGTTTTTACTATTAATAGATATTTCTTTTTGTAAAATGATAAAATTATTTTAACATTGAAAATAAAAAGAGTTTACACTGTGAGTTTTAAAAGATAAAAAAAAAAAAACTATTCTCTTTATATGTGCTTTATATACTGTTTGTTTATCACTAAAATAAGGTTAGTTTTTACCAAAAGATCACATATTGCATCTACATTATCATGTAGATTAGATGTGATATACAACGATGATACGTAAAAGAAAAGTTTATTTAAATAAAAATTTGTTTTCAATTTAATTTTCAAATTAAATTGAATAAACTATTTTCGAAGTAAATTTCTCTAGAATTTTCATCGTTTTAATTTTCTTTCCATACTGTTTAATATACTTTAACGCGGATCGATATACCATTGTCGAAATTCAATCAAGCAGGTATATACATCTATGGTGTAATTGCACATAGTTCGGATCATAGGAACGGCTAGATGCACTACTGTGAAGCCTTAAGCGCTTCTACGTGACTTTTGTTGCAGATTGTGGCACGTTTCCTTGTATTCTGTTATTTCTCCCCTTATTAGGTCTTACTTAAAAGTTGTGCTTTATCTTCCTAACTAGATTGTTGCTTGTCTTGTGTTTTCCATTTTTTAACGACACGTATAATCAATTTAATAAATAATGGTGAAAAAGTCGATAAGAATATATTTCGATTACACATCTCGTTACTTCTTAAAATTGAGAACTTTGCAACAAGGGAAGAACAAATTTATGATAATTTTAGAAAAATTAATTTAGAAAATTATTTGTAGAATAATTATTTTGATTTAATAATTGCTGCTTTTACACATAATTTGGCATGTATATTAATATATATTCTTATATTTTATGTATATCATAAAATAATAATTAATTTAAATATGTTTATAATTTACTACAATAAACTATATATTTTCAATAAATATTTTATATTTTATTTGTTTATAAAATAATTGCTACATAATAATTGATAAAGTATATATTTTCACACAATAATTATTAATAATTCTTTATTTTGATCAGTTTTCTGTAGCGAAAATAAACAATAAAATATAATTTATTAATTCATTATTTTTTTTGAAAATTTCTGTTAAGTTTTAAATAAAATAAATCCAAATTTGTATTTTTATTAATAAATCGTTTCTTTTTTTTATCAACATCTTTCCACTTAGTTTATATCGCACGATATATAATTCTTTTTAATTATTATAACATTTATACAATAATTCGAACAGTGTCAAAAATAGATTTGGACGATGCAAGATCCTCGATTTGTTTGGAATCTGGATGGAGAAAATAAAAAAAAAAAAAAAAAGAAATATTCCGAATAAGAATCGAAAGGAAAGATGACTGTTTCGAAACGTGGCTTCAAAAGCCGTGTATCATTTTCCTATTAATCAGAGCGTTAACCGATTGTACGCGTCGAGAAGGTCTAAGGAAGTATGCTAATAGTGAGGATAAACGCGATATCGTCGAAAATATTTTCACTGAATGCCACGTTGGATTCTGGTAATATACATGTATACAGTATGTCTGAAAAATAACGTGATTCATTTTCTTATGCTTTCTGGAGACGCCATCTTGTTTGTGAAATTTTATAGGTTATGTATATTTATGAATTTTTCACAAGCAAGAAAATAATACGAGTGACAATGATGAGAAGTGATAAAGTAAATTGCATAAATTAAGGAAACCACCTTATTTTGTGTAGATTGTCAATTCGATTATTTTTTAAACATACGGTACGTGTATTGCTGATACAAAGCAAAGAAATTAATCGTTTCGCTACAAAAGACGGTACTTGGAAAAGAAGCGCAATTACCATGGCACTTCGTCTTTAATTAGAAACTATGCTAACAATAACATCGTGACTCGACTAAATCGTTGAAATTAAGAAAATTTGCACGTAGGCGAATCGCTCGTGCCTCTCTTTTAGATTTTAATGCCTTGTTTGTTAGTCGTATACCAACCGTAAACAATCGGGAGGAACGAATGTTTCCATTAGTTCCCGCCATTGATTTGGCGAAAGTAGACGAAATTTCCCTTGAGACATTTGCTTTAATGAAAGAATAGGCGAATTGTATTACTAAAGTTGGAGATGTTAACTAAATTCAAATCGAGATATCAAGATTTTGAATTTATTTAACAATGGTACGTATTACAATGGTACGTGTGAATTAAAGGTATTTGAACCTCTGTGTAATTTTTAATATTTATGTAGCCGTGTATTGTTTCGTGTGCATTTAACTTTTGCTCTCGAAAGAATTTTAATATTTTTTCCTTTTCGAACGAACACCTTAATTAAAAACTGGATTTAAGATAAAAATTGTACAATTAATAGGTTCAACACTATGGCAAGAGCAACATTAGAGCTATTATTTAATTTTTTTAATTATTATTTTTACTTTTGTATTTTTTAAATATTCAAATTATTATATTTCTTTACGTGATAAAGATTTGATCGATCTATTACTACTAAAATATTCATATTTTATAATTTCTTATTAATTATAATTTTTTCTATTTATTAAAAAAATATATTTTCTTGTTTTATTTAGTGTTCGTAGATTTCGAATCAGTTGCATCAAAAACTTTTGACTTTGTTATAATCTTAAAATCTAAAAATGATCTTAAAATTAATTTTTTATTTTTGCAAATTTTTTACATAATACGTAGAGATTCGTTGAATTTGAATGTGTTACAAGGAATCGTAATAGTGGGATTTTTTCTTGGCAATTAATGTATTTGAAACAATATAATTGAATTACGGTGACCAATAATCTCGTTGCGTGATGCAATCTCTGTAACGGTGCTTCGTGTACTCGTCGTTATTTGCTGGTTGACTGGGAATCCAAATGGTTTTCCGTCTGGTTACTGGTCATCCACCGATCAACTGTGAGATTATTGGATTGGTATCTTAATTCTAATGAATGTAACGATTGTTTTCAGCAAAATGTTAAATTCCAATATAAAATAACCAAATTCTCAATAAAATTATTAATATTTACAGCTTTACTGAAAATAATATTAATTAAAGTATTAATTGAATAAATGCAATATATTTTATTTATTCAAAAACAAGATTAATATTATAAACAAATTTTAATGTCAAAATTTATAAGAATTTCTAAAAAAGTTTCTAAAAGTTCAATTTAAATTTTAATATTTTTTTCCGAAGCTCATTCGATGAAAAAATAAAGCGAATGATAAATCGAAAGTTTATTACAAATTAAAGTTTTTCAAACAAAATAGAGGGTCGCAATCCATAAATACCAACTCGCCACATAATGCTGGGAACATATTCTCTTAATCATTGAGTTTTTTTTTTCAAACTCGTGTGATCATTTTACAAAAAAACATTTCTTCTTTCGTATGTCGATATTATTCAGTCGGTAACTTTCTCTCGTAGCTTTCGAGTTCGTTTCGGGGAGTGGCAATGATAAAAGAGAAAGAGTTCGCATAAATGTTCGATAAAATTATTTTGTATGTAGGATTAATTCAGTTGACGATACTCACAGTTCAATTCTTTTCATCTCTATGGTTATTTTAATCATGGAGAGTCGAGACGAGTCGGTGCAGCGGCAACGGTAAGTTGGCTTACAAGTCACGTTCTTTGTCTCGTCGTCCCATCTCTGACAATGCGGCTGGTAGACGCAAGACAGGCGATACAGCCAATCGTCCCAACCAAGTAGCAACGCGTGACGTGCTTCACTAGCTAACCGGCTGTTGCTGCTCCATACGCTACTGCGCATCTTATGGGACCTTGGCAGTGACCAGAAGTAAGAGAAACATGGCCGTATAGGGAATGTAGCGTGTAGTCTGAACATAAAAGACATTGTGTAAAGTTAATTTGTAGAATATAAAATTGGAAGGAAAAGAAAGTATATCTATCTTTTTCAATGTTAAAATTGAGAGTGTATTCTATAAAAAAATTTAGTAATTAATAGTGATATGATTGTCATTATTTGGAGAAAGTGTATATGTATTTATTTCTGTATCATTTGAAATTGCATATAATCGCTGGAAACATTGCAATCTTGTATCTTAGCGATTTGATAAATAATAATATATGAATATATTAATTATCTTTAATTAGAACCTACTATTAATTTTTAAGTCTTTGTATTTTTATATTTATTTGTTAGTAAATGTTTTCAGCAATTGTTTTCTAGTCTATACTTAGGATTATATTTTTTATTTAATTTTGAAAGATGATTAGAATGATTTAGAATATTAATTCTATTGTTTATTTTATTATTCCATTATATTTAGGATTATATTATTTTTACATAAATCTCTATATATATTTTATTACATTATATACGAAATAGATATATTTATATTTCTTTAAAAAATTTTTTTTTTAATTTCAAGAAAAGTATCATACTTAAGAGTGTTTTTTTCCAATTTTGACAAAATTTTTCTTTTCATCTTCGGTTTCAATTCCGCGAAACGAACGATACGACTTCAACTCTGACTAACCATGCAACCACACGTATGCGTTTACGTCTCGTTTTTCCAAACCTCGATCACGAGCCATCGCGACCGCCACTCTCCTGGAATTCTTTGTTCCGCGTTCACAACCTTCCGCACACTTCTCCTCCTCTTGGTACGGGTCAACGAACCGACCGAGCGAAACCGTTCGCGTTTGCTTTGAGATAATGGTATCGATCATCCTCGATATGGATAATACTAGAACGTCTGATTAAGCGATACCTTCGCTCCTGTATTATCGATATAATGTATAATAAGAGGACGAAAAAACATAAAAAACTGTTTATTCGAGCGGAGATATCAGTGTCTGGTATAATAATGATTTTAAGCCTTATATATTGCTATATATTATTATATATTGCTATATATATATTGCTATATATTATTTACAAAATAATATATAATAAAAAAGAATAATATAATACGTATAAATTACGTATAACATTATATCTATATAATTTATTTTTATTTTTAATTTATTTTATAATATAATATGTATCTTGTATATAATAACATATTGCTTACAAAAAATTGTATATTTGACTAAAAAGAAAAGTTAAGTATATATATATATTAATTTAGAATTGAGTTTCTTTTATAAATTTTTAAGCCTTTATGATCTAACTTTTAAATCTTTAAAAAATTTTTTATGTATTTATATAAATAAAAAAATTTATAATTTTTAGAATATGAAAAGAAAATGTTCATCATAACAATGAATTTTTAAGATATTCATCGTTAACTTGATAAGGAAATAATCCTTATCAGAAACAGAAGTTATTAATCAATTCAACAAATTATAGTAATGAAAATTATCGAAAAATTTTCTTTTCAATATGGAATTAAAAAACAAAAGTTAAAATCAAAAACATCTTTTTAAATCAAATCATTTAATGTAAATATTGTGTAAATAATATAAAAAAATGGCAAATTCTATTTTTATATATTGCTATATATTATTTACAAAATAATATATAATGAAAAAGAATAATATAATATGTATAAATTACGTATAACATTATATCTATATAATTTATTTTTATTTTTTAATTTATTTTATAATATAATATGTATCTTGTATATAATAACATATTGCTTACAAAAAATTGTATATTTGACTAAAAAGAAAAGTTGAGTATACATATATTAATTTAGAATTGAGTTTCTTTTATAAATTTTATTGCCGATGCAACATTGTAACCTAAAAAAATTAATCATATTAATTTTAAAATATTCTGCATTTACTTTCGAGGCACACTTCACTTTTCGAAATACAAATTACGAGATTTCCAAAGAAACGATGGAATTTTCACGAGCGAATAAACGCACGGGTGTTGTACAAACTAGAGCAAACTAGAGTAGATCAAAGACGCCGGTTAACCGAGTAGTAGTTAACCACTCGACTGGCAATCGGTCTCCCCTATAGAACCTTGACAGTGACAATCACCCATGCGAACCAAGTTATCTCTTTATAACACGGTGATTTCTTTGCCGTATTTATTTTTTTATATGTCGAAATCTTAATCTTTATTACATGATATTCAACTATATTAATTCTCCGTAATTGAAATATCTTATCTCATTTAACATTTTGAAATATATGAAAATTATAATTTTTATCATTTTTGTGATGTCTTTATTAAGAAAAATAAATTGAATTTGATTCCAAATCTTCAAAATGCACGTAGGATTTTCTAATCATATTTCTTCTAATCATATTTAAATATTAAAGAATTATGTACATTTCAATATGAAAAATAAAAAAAGATTAGATTTTAAGAGGACAGTATAATTAATATATAGTCAGATGTTGCATTTTAGTCTAATGTGAATTTCAACTTAGTCCACGTTTGTTAAAATGTATATATCCTTCTGTGCTACGAAGCTTATACTGTTCTTCCACACATCTGGAGGATTATTTCTACCATTCTTAGAATGGTGGGGGATCCTCTTAAACCCAGTGAAGCGAATAATTTCACACGGCCAATACAACATGAATTTCTTTAAATGTTTGTTCTCTATTCTTCTTCGTCTTCACTAATTATTATTTTCTATTCCATCGTTAGCAAAGAAAAGTAAAACTAGAATTTTATATTTTTAGTAACTACCATATTATATAATTTGCAATTAATTTCGAATTAAACTTATCATATTAAATTTAAATTGCATTAAATTTTAATAAATTATTATGCCAATAATGGAATCATTAAATATCATTTTCTATGATTTTGTTCATAACTTTGTAAAAAATTTTTTAAATATAATTCAAACTATTTTATTAATTTATAATAATCTATATATTATATTATATTAGCTTATAACAATTTAAAGATTAACCCTTATATTATGCACAATCGTGTATCTATTTCACTTTAATATTCTTTTTTATATTTTTAACAAAATGTGTCAAATCCTCATTCTTTAAATTTTACGTTTAAAAGCTGTTTTTACTTAAATTTATATTCTGCAATTTTTAAAATTTATCGTTAAAAATATAAAAAAATTATTTACAAAACGAAGAATTAACACAGAGACTCATAAACCAATTAGTTGAGTCAAAGCAAGGTTTTGACGAAACGTAGAAAAGGCGATAGAGGTTAGACGTGCACGATCGCGCATGCACGCAACCGCACATATATCAATCGAACGCGACAAAGCGTGAGAGAAAGGTATAACGACTTAGCACGATGAACGAGCAGCGCAAAAAAATTCTTCGTATCTTTTCTTCGTGCAACTTTTCCGCGAATTTCGTTCTCTCTTTTTGTTTTGACTCGAAAAACGTGAGATTGTGTCTCGACGAAAATAAAATGTCTCGAAAGTTTTAGTCATCGAGAATTTTTCTCACTGTCGCCAGCCTACATTCAACAAAACGTTTGATTTCAAACTGTTGCTTCTTGGCTAGAATCGATGCCATTTTCCTCCTATTATCACCAATTATATATTATAGTATTTGTTTTACTTCAAGTGGTATTGATTTAAAATAAATCAATGCAAATTATGTACCATATACTACAATATAGAAATATGAGATTCTTAACACGAAACGACTATTTGGCTTTGGTCCTCGAGTATTCATTTTTGTTTTGCTGATATTTTTATCCCACATGTAATACTGATGAGAACTGAATGAAAACAAACGAATAAGGAAGAATAAAATAAAATTAGAAATTTTCGATTTAAAATTAATTATGTTGAGTTTGATTTAATTCTCATTATATAATAAAAATATTTTAAATAAAAAATCAAAATTAAATTTTTTCTATATATATAAATACCAAATAACAATAAAAAAAGCCTTCGAATTCCTATTGAACAGGAAGAATTAAATTATAAAATTAACAGATTTTAAGGCGATTTCTTAAGTAAGAATATACAAAGTTACGAACTGCTAATTATAGAGCTCTACATATACTATATATTCGAATTTTTTTCATGAATATCGAAATTCGATATTAAATTACGATAAGTATAATTATTCTTTTAATTTCTTTAATGCTTAAATTTCCAATTTCTCTTCTAGTATTTATCCACGTTCGTCATTGTGAACAAAATGAAAGGTAATGAAAACGAAAGGTTAGAGAATTTCGTATCCTTAATGCGCTCGCAGCTGGTCTCGAGTGTCATCGCTTATAACGAATAAATATTGCATTGCACGGATATGCGATCGTTAATCGATACGACGAAGCATTATCTAATTAATTATACGATAGATTAACGGGTTAACAAATTAATTCAACGCGCGACATAATAATTTATTTTGCATTGTCCCGTAATTGGTGGGCTGAATGAAAGAGAAAGCTTTCCGTGAATCGCGGCTCGGCGAAAAGGGAATGCAAATTATTCTCGGATCCTGCGCCTTATTTGTCACCGTTGCCGGATAGATTAAGCCTCGGACACGGATCTAAATAACATCCGCTCGGCGCGTTAATCGAACGACAATAAAACGTTACGTCGTAATATTATCCTCGAAAAATGTTATTTCCTGCTGACTATATAATTGTTCACATTGTTACGCGAGTGTGCGATGACTTGCAGCCGGAAAAGTTATTTTAATTTTACACCATTGAAAATAAATATTGTTAATGGTTATTTAATTTTAATGGAGTTAGGTTAGATCGATGGATTTAGAAAATCGAATAAGTTATGAAATTAATTTTTATATAGCTTTCTTTATATATTTTATTTACTTTTAAACAGTTTTTAACCTATGAATGTATATATTTATAATTAATTCACTGGAAGTATTCTGTATGAACATTTCAAATCCATCATTTTTTTAATATATTGTATAATCTTGTATTTTATATATCCTTTTTACAGAATATATTTATTGACAGAAGTTGAAAGACTAATCTAATCATTCGCATATTTCTTTATATTTTTTTATCTTTATTTGTTCTTTATACAAGCATATTCAAGAAAAAAGTTATTGCTTATTGATACATGGATTACGATTTCCTTATGTATATGTATATAATTCCTTATATTATTCATCTCAGAGGATAAAAAAAGATACAAATAAATTCACAAACGATTAGTTTATTTCTTAACGTTTTGCAAAAATATATAAATATATAAGTACGAAGAGAAATTGGAAATTTAAGCATTGAAGAAATTAAATAATTATATTTATCAAATATTCATGAAATATATAAATATATTTTTTTATATAATATTATATAAAAAATATATATATACTCGAAATTTGAATCACCACTAATAAATTTTAATAAAACTGCAATATACGATAATTGATTTATTTTAATGATTATATACGTTCAAAGTTCGAAATGTCTCATCATTTGCGTTTTCCATTAACAAATTTACAATCAGATAAATGGGACAGATGATTAAAATTCGATCAAACGTGGATACTCAATGACGAGCATTGTAAAAATTATCGCGACGGATTTGCGGTTCGTAAAATTACCGGTTCAAGGACAGATGGAGGACACTGTTCGCGTGATACACCAAGATAGAGGTGCGCTTCTCTCGTGAATTGCACTAAAATAGCGTGACCGATCATTTCGTAACGATCTCGTTACCGTTAGTCAATCTCTCTTTCTTCGTAACTGTCGCGAAAAAGAAACTGCATTTGTCGCGAATATTATTTAAATATCGTTCTGATATAAAATAGAGATATTGCTTCTTGAAATAAAATTTAATATAAGAATATGATGAAATGAGAAGTATGAGGGGAAAAGAAAAAAAGTTGTAGGGAAAAAATTGATTTGTATATATAAAGAGAATAATTTAAAATAGCTTTCTTTATTTTATACGTAGAAACTTAGTTTAATAACTCTTCGCGAGCCATCGTGTAAAAAAAAAAAAATTTAAATTGTCATAAGACGAATGTCACGTTTGTTATTTTTGACCAATGACAGAATTTCTTTCGTTATAAAATAAATTAACCCAGCTGGTTCTGATCTTTGATCCGTAAGAGAATTTCTCTTCTCGTTTGAGTTATAAAACAAAAAACTAATAATAATCATCTGTTCATTTTGTGTCTCATAAAAGAATTTTCAATTTGGTTATAAAACAAATTTGCGACGTCGAGTCATTCATTTTTTGATTTATTAACGAAATTTCTCTTTGGTTTATACGAGTTGTGTATATAATTTTGTGCATGCCGCATATGTTACTTTTTTTTTTTTATTCGTTTTTCCTCATTACAAAATAAAAATATTTAATGAAAAGTTTAACACCTCGCGGCCTTAGGCGATCCTTAACTATCGAAGAGATTTAACACGGTAATCGTTGGCGAAAAATTGTTGTGGCAGCAGCAGCGAAATCGTTGGTTTGCATCACGCCTTACTTTTCACACTATTCTGTATCGTCGTATATATCAGGTTGTCTACGGATTAAAAACCCGTTTCTTATCTTATTATCAGATACAAAGAACGAAAAATACGTTTTATCATCGATATATTAATGGTAAGATAAGAGCTTCATCTGATGCATTATGGAACGTAAATATCCCGTAAATCATTGCGCATGCTAGACAGTGTACATCATATGTGCGTAACTTATTAGCCAAAAGTTTGGAATCATTAATATAATTCAAGAACTGAACCGAAAGTTAGGTTAGAATTTCATTTTCAAGGAAAAATTCTTTCTGTTAATTTTTCGTTGATAACAAAATTGGAGAAAGATTTAGTATAGAATATTCGTAATTTTCAAAATTAAAATAAATATTTTTATTTCTATTTTGTTTCTATTTTTCAACGTAATTTATTATTTTTTCTATTAATCATTTTTTTTTAATGTTAAAATAACATCATTGTAACGATGAAAGCAAAAAAAAAAAATTTAAGCCAATTACTTGGATTTAAAAGAATAAAAAATTATCGTATTTTTCTTTTTAATGAATAGACGTGCACTGTATTATATATAGTATTCCATATAGTATGTGTTTATCATAAAATAAATTAAACATAAATTATGTTTTATTAAATAAATAGTCTGATGAAATCGATTATTTTCGATTTAGAAATGTTACAATTTATTTTAATATGTCAGTAGATTCGATAATCGGTACTCTAATTGAAAATTTTTGGCCAATAGTTTACATCGTAATACTCTTTCTATTGCATCAAACTTCGAGACACATAGACTTCCTGTCGAGCGAATCGTTTCCTGATTCTAACTCGATACGAAACTCGTAATTATATCGGCGAAAAGTTGTTCGGTTCCGTTTTGTCCGGATTCTTTGGCGGCACAGTTAAATCGATTTCCGATCCGTTTATCAGTTTTTCGTATTTTTCCTGGTGCTTTACGAAGTCTTTTTGGGCCAACAGAACATCGGAAAGATACCGCGATCGAGCGACGACGAACATACAGGGGTTGACCTATTTAACCACAAACGTTTTATTTCGTCGAAATTCTTCTTGGAAATGAGAGATGGATCTGGACCTGGATTCCATCCTCTTTAGAGACCAGAATCTAGATTGCAAAGAACGAAACAACCCATTCCAACCTAGCATTTCTTCAAAGAAACACGACACATTTTCGATAAGACTGGAACTGAAAACCGATGCACAATTGCGAAACGTGTCAATTACTCATAATCGTAGGTTAGGTTACTTTTCCTAACGATGTATGGTAGGCTCGTTGAATTACGGCCTGTATCACGTGACTATAGCGCTTACATAGGCGAAACGAACTGTCATTTGTATGTGTTTACCTACTGTTGGCAATGATGCATTGATGCTTTTACCATACATGTTTGCAATCTATATCGAAACTGTAAACATTGCTTGATTAATAAGTCTTTCTGAATTTACCTTAGAATAATATTTTTGAATAAAAATTATTATATTTATATATAAATTTATATTTATATTTTTATTTATATATAAATATTTTTGGATAACGAAAATTGAAAACCAAATTGAACATTCACGAAATAATAAAATTAAATTTTTATTTCGATATAACTTGATCAGAATGTCTTTCGTTTGTATTTTGCTGAGCAGAAAGACTTAAGAATTAAAATAAAAATTTTTGTGAATTTTATAGCATTAAAAGAAATGACGTATAAGTTATTTTAATCAATTTTTATTACTTTAATTAGATATGATATGTGTATAGTGTTTCTGTGATATAAATATGAAACTGAGGTTCATGATAAATGTGAGAATTTTATCTCTACTATTAAGACAAGTCTCCGGGGAAATCAGTCAAGCGATTAATATGATGTGCTACTCTAATTGACGAGATAAGCTTTTTTATGAACAGTATGCAATGGAATTTTATTATTGTTGGTTTTTTGTTAGTGGAAATATTATTTTCATATTTGATAGATATTTCTGATTATATTATATTAAAATGAGATGAAATTGATATAATTTACATAATATTTAAGTATTATTTAATAAATAATGTAAAAATATAAAATATAAATATAGTTATAGAAATTACAGAATTAAATAATGTATATTTTAATTTTCTAAAATTATTTTTAATATTCTCAGATTATATTTATTATCAAATTTTTAATATTATATTGGCTGCTAAGATATAATGTAAATTTATGTGTTTAGAATATGATTAAATCAAAGAAATTACATATATATTTATAACTAGAAAACATCAAATTTATTTCAATTTAATAACTTTTTTCATTTTTTCATATCAATATTTTTAAAATATTATTATTATTAAAAAATTTAGTCTCGATTAAACTTCATATATTTGATAAAATAAACTTTAAAAAAAAAACATTAAAATTCGAATAAATTACAAAAAATATTGATATTGCGAAACTAATGTTCTTTCTCTTCAATGTATCGATAAATATCGATGACAATTTAATGCCGACATTTCGATGTTTGTCATATTTTATCAACCCTACTCACACCATTACTTTTCTGCCTCTAGGTCATTGCGATTCTCACGCTCTCTTTACGACATTTAACTGTATGTGCCGCTGACAGGAGAACGCGATAGTGTTCATTCGGTTTCCACCGTTGCGTCAAACTCGCGCGGCGCGATAATAAATCGTGCTCGATCGAGATTTACGCTTACGTTTTCATCTCTCTATCTGCCCTTTATCCATTCAAACTGGGAAAAATATCGTGAATCGAACTGAAGATTGATTAAAGGTGTAATCACACCGATATAAATGCGACGACAGCAATCGTGATTAACTCTTTTACTAAATTTAATATTGCATATACGCAAAGTAATACAAGAAGATAATGCATAGAATTATTCATTATTTTCAGTTGTTATAATGTACGTATTTGGCTCTAATTATCTGAGAATTATCTCTATAGATATATTATACATGTACGTATATTTAAATCAACACATTATTGTTTAATTAGTATAATTTTTAAATTTCTAGATTTATGATAATGCTTTCATAACGTATATTTAATTCTTCGTTTTGATTAAAAAATGGAAATCAATAAAAAACTTATATAGTTTTTTGTTAGATTTAGTTTGTGTGTATAAAAAGATCGATATCGTTCCATTCATATTTGGCGCGTAAATAAATCGAGAATTCTCTATGTGAGAATGAATTGGGTTACCTATTTCCCGTTCCGGTAAAACGGTAAAAACTTCTACAAGTGATCTTTCTCATGGGATGACATTATCCGTGTCGGACAATTCACAGTATCCGGAAGAACGAATCTCCTTTACAATAGAATTCCATTTATCTTAACTCCATTTATTGGTAAGAAATTTTCGAGATTGTCTGGTTTTAATGAATTTTAAATGAGTTCCTATTGTCTGAACCGATCGTTCTCTATTTATAATAGACACATGGACCATTCAATAAATCTAAAAAGAATATGAACGAAATAAAAATATTTTAATAGAAACTTGCATTTAAGTACTATGGTATTAACATTTTCAAAAGACTTATCATTTTTTTTATTCTTATTTATATTCCTGTTTATATTATTCCATCTATTTATTTATTTTCTTATTAGTTAAATCTCGAATTCTCAAATCAATTGCGTTCGATTATCCACTCGTACTTCTCGTCCGAGTGGAGTTTTGAAGTAGATACTTACAAAGTATCGAAATCCCGTCTGAATTTTTCCGACTCGTCTCAAAGTTCAAATTCTTAAGACTCAGATTGCATACTCTTACTATTTATTCATTACTTGAGATTATTTCGCGAATACATGTTTAGAAATTACTCTCACCAATGAAGAGATCTTCTTGGATCCAGTGAAAGTAATTTCACACTGAAATAATAATAATACATCATAAATTTTTTTATAGTTTCTTAATCCTTTTTTATTTTTTATTTCCTACGATTTTAATTTTCAGCAAAAATAAAATAAGAAGTTTGTAAATCTAGCAATTATATCCTCGTAATCAATTTCAAACTGAGCTTATAACGAATAAATATCGCGGCGTGCAATGCCGACATGCATCTGTTATCCAAGCACTATGTGCTATATTATTTTTTCCTTCTCTTGTACACGCCATCTATCTTACGTAAACGTAACTCGCGCGCTTGCCGCGTTAGTTCTTCTATTTTTAGCCAAAGTTATGTCACGTTACCCTACGCGTAACGCGTACTTTCTTTTTCGATAAAACTCATTCAAAGTCTGCCCGCGTTTCGGCTATTTTTGAAACAGCGGAATCTCCAACAGCATTATCCACGACGAGAACCTTTTCAAGGAATTCTCTTTGAATGCGCGCGAAAGGATTCTAAAATAGGTAGGTTAAACTTTGGATGAGTTTATCTAGAGAGTGAAAAAAACGTTTCAAATAACGAAACATCTTTTCCTCTTCCAGACTCTTCCTCGGGAAAAAGTCATCTGTGACCTTAAAACGTGGTATTTATAATGCATATGTAATGTATGTTACCACAAGTTAAGATATGTGTTTAACCAAGTGGTTAAAAAATCTAAAGAAACTATTATTGAAGACATTGAAAAGTGTGGTGTAATAAAAGAAACAATTTTGTTTTATATAAATATATTTTTTTTATCTGTGATATATTCTGTTATTAAAAAAAATAAAGATTTCATCTTATATAAATGATTAATATAAAAATAATACCATCTTATTTTATAATGATTTGTATCATTAAAATATTATTACTTCTAAATTATCCATTATAATAATTATAATAAAATAAATAAATAAATTACATAAATTATCGAAATATAACTTTCTATTGCAATAATAAATTCAATTTATGATCATTTTGAACAATTACGAAAAAGTTCCAATCATTATTCAAATGTATATTTTATTAATTATTTTTGTTTTATTATAATTTACGTTTGAAGTGAATAGTGAATACATAACGGCATATATAATATATAAATATAATAACAGTAAATGAAAATTAAGAAAAATTTAATTGAGAAAAATTTTGCATATATTTTTAATAATATTTTCTGTAATATTCAGAAAAAGATTCTGATTTGATGTAATTTTGTGACTTTTAACATGATAAATTAGGATTAGTAGTGCGGAAAAATATATCTTGATGCCTTTTTCTACATATACATACGTTACATTCGAAATTGATGCGCGCGCCGTGCCGGTTAACTACCATTTGACGTTTGAACATTAGAGCTCATCGCATTGCGTTATATGCTTGCACGCGATTAAATTTAACATCAGTATAATATAAACTAGAACATCATTACATTCGATTCTTCGCAATGCTTTCGTTGAAAACTTATTAATTTCTTTTTTCTCTACTTATCGAAGATTTTATAAAGTTAACCTATTAAAGTTGTTAATATATTTTTAAATTTTCTCAGTTAATGAATAGAATTAATGGATAATTAAAGACAATACAAATTTAAAAAATTAATTTTCTTTACAAAAAAATGTAAATTAAATGAAATTATTTCTTTAATCTTTACGATTAATAATATTATATATAAATAAACTTGATTATTTAAACTATATCTATATTATGATTATATAAACTATATAATGTATAGATACTTTTTTCGGATATATATAAAATTTGATAATATGCTTTTATTGATAATATTCTACTATTATATATAAATATTTTATTGTTTTTAATCATATAGGTAATGAGGAATAAAAAAGAATACATTTTTATTAATTCTAAGATAACTTATGATGTCACTATTTAATTTAAAAAGAATAATTAATTAAAAAGAATAAATAAAATATATTTGTAATTTTTTTTCAATCAATACACATGATTTCATTATATTTTTGATATAATTATATGAAAAAGAATTTCATTCAATTTTAATATTTTTTTCATCTTCGTTTCTTCTTTTAGTTAGAATTAACAATATTATAAAATTTACTAAAAAATATGAATTATTCATTATTATGATCAAAGTAAATTTTGTAAAAATTCTATCATTTTTCTATTTGATTGAAATGAATTAAAAGATTTTCAAATAAATTAGCATACAAATATTTTAACTAAAATCAAAAATTTCATCGTAGAATATTGATCGTAAACTTAGATCACAAAGATCGAAAAATCTTGTCGCGGTTGCCTGACTACTTGTAAAGCTAATGGAAATGTGCCAAAACCTGTGCTAATGCGAGACCGATTCGTGAACTAGGCCGACAGACATTATCTTTAGTAATTAAAATCCCTGCAATCCAGCTCCAACCAGTTGTTCGTTACATCAAAAAGAAACTTTACTCGTTCATTTTACGTAAATTAAAAATGGAAACAAAGTTAAATAAATTCATCTTTTATACCGTAATATTTTCCATGATTAAAAGAAGAAATTAATCATTATTTCCATTCATTATTATTCAAAATTTATTCAAATAAGCATGGATAGTGATCAAATCGATATAATATTGATGATATTCACTCTATATTCAATATTAAAATATTCAATTACAAAAGTCAAATATAAATGTTCTAGATATAATTTTATTTCGAAATAACAATCGATTACTTATATATATTTCAATATTAAATTATTTTTAATAATGCATTTTTAGAAGAGGATTTAAATCTTTCTTTTATTAAAAATCTAGTGAATAGTGAATTTTAAAATGTATGTTAATATAAAATTCATAATTTAAAAAATAATAAATTTTTCTTCTATCCAAAAATTTTGTAATATAATATAATATAATAATCCATTTTTGCCAAGATTAAATGAATATTGGTCAAAAATAGACGTTACATTCATTTTTTTATACATATAACATTTTATATATCTGCTATTTTTATTCTTTTTGCACATGCATGTAATAAATTTAATCGTTACTTTAATGATATATGAATCAATTTAATTTTTTTATGAATATTATTGACTCGATCTTAATTTTGTAAATATTATTGACTCGACCTTAATTTTGTAAATAAAAGACTGACTAATTATATTATTATATTATAGATTTGTTATTCTATTCAAAACTGTGATTATAATCTTTTTTCTGTTAATGTCTTTTATGATATTATTCTTTATAATATTATAAGAATCTTATAATACTGACGTAGAATATTATAACACATATATATGATTAATGTATGATTCCTATGCTTTATAATATAATGTTTAACGGATGGATATTAAAAAAACTGAATGTAATGTTGCGGTGGACGTTATATTCATTGTTTTGATTGGCTTGACCTCGGCTTAGGTTTGACTTTGAGATGACTTTGAGATTGACCAATGAGATGAGAGATGAGATGACAACAAACCATAAAATAGTAAGTCAACAGCTATGTTATTCGAATATATATAAAAGAACAGAAAATAATATGTTTTTTCATTGTCATTAAATGAACGCAGATAAAATTTTATGGATTTTCGTTTTCATGGATTCTTTAATAAATATAGAAGAATTGCTAATTTCGAATTAAAAACAGTTGTTTTTTTCGAATTAAAATTATATTTGGGATTATTTTTCTATCGATATTTCTTATTTTAGAATAAAATATTAAATTAATATTATACTAACTCAAAATTATTAGATGTAATATTAAATAGCTTGATCATCATATATGATCAAATGGATTTTTGAAAATTGATTGATGTTATTGGATTTCGTCTCATTTTATTGTATTTATCAAGGAAAAAACTGAGAAATATTAACGAGATAATTAATGAGACATAATAGATAGAATGTAATAAGTGTATAGCTTATAATCATTGAGTAATTAAAATACAATAATACAATAATATAAATATAGTCATGTTTGATATTGTACGAATTTTAATTAATTCTATTATTTCGATTACACTATTTTGTAATAATATAATAGTAAACAAAAAAATGTACATTTTTCTTTTGCCAATAATTCGATAAATAATGTCAAAATATAATAATTAATTATTTCGTAACAATTAAATCTTTATGAATCATAGATAATGTCGATAATGTTTGCTTTAAATTAACAATTTTAGAAATTGATAGGAATATCTCGTAGTCAGATATTGGATATTACTTTGTTTCATTGTATTTATATTTTTTTGAGATATCTCTGGAGATATCGATACCTATTTGATACTTTATGCATCTATAATGATATCTATTTAATCTCTTTAGAAATTACAAATAGGTATCGATATCTTAATAGAAATATCTTTAAATAAATTTTAAACTTAAAATTAGTTATATTTTATTTACAATTAAGCTGAAGAGATTTTAAGATATTATTGATAATTCGTGTGTTCTTAAAAATCAGAAAAGTAATAATTAAAAACCGGAATCAATTAAAATATATTATTTTAAATAAAATACTATTTCTTAATAATAATATCTAATCTTATTAACGATATGATGTATCATCTAATAAATAAATTTATTAAAATTAATAAATTATAGAAGATTGAATATTCAATAAATATCGAATTAATATCTATCAATTTATAAATTAGTCAATAGAATTTATTACCAGTATCATTTTTAATAATAAACTGAACTATAGGAACGGAAGTCAATATAAATTTGCTCTTCCTTATACTATAAATGTGAACCATGAGTGAACCAGTATCGAAATTAATAGGCTGCTATTATTTGATCCAATGAATCAACTAAATATTCGGTTGCTTCGTATCTAGTACAACAGCCTGTCTTCTGAACGAAAAGAATAGACGATTTGGTGACGCACCATTTACCATGAGGGACATTTTCGATTTGAGCATTCGTTCAAGCGATGGTAGACTTCGATGACATTTGAAATTAGGGTCATCGATGCTTCCTTGTTAGTAACTCCACCCTGAATTTCATCGATAGCAAGGACAACCGGAAACATTCGGTTACGTTATTGCTTATGATTGGAACATTTGCATTTTGAAAAGTAATAAGAATTGATGCGTGAAATATTCTAACAACTCGTAGTTTTTATTTTGCATTTTAATTTCATAACATGTATTTGTTTCTAGATTTATTAATTTTTAATTTTTTAAACAAATTTTTTATTTTTAATGAAATTTAATGAGCATAAATATATATATATATATACAGAGCATTTTTTCTGATATTTATTTTCTGAAATATAACTTTAACAAGATTTTCTTAAAAATAACTCTCTAATGGAAAAAATAGAACATAGGCAAAATTATATTCAAAATTTGACGAAATATTAAAATTTCATCGTTTTGAAAAAAAATTGACAAAAATATTGTTTCTTATATATTTTGCTCTATATACACAAGAATTTTTATTAAAATTTGAATTTTTAGCTTAAATGAATTTTTTTATAAAATAATGTACGAAAACTTTTGTCCCTCACTATATATATCGAAATATATATTAACTTGCTTCCCCTCGCAACAGAAATTACCAGTTTTTTATTCGAGAGAAAAAAGAAATTTTTTGAGTCGATGCCAAACACGGGAATAAAATAGCAAGTTCATATTCGTTATTCATCTCTTGGAGATACCTATATGCATGCCAAATTTTATCCTTCGTCGAAATCGCGAGAAAAAAATAAGAGCGGCCGTTGTTCGAAGGAAAAATGAAAAGGAGGAAAATGAATATCGAATCAGTAACTTCGAAAAATCGTGGATTTTTCTAAGAGTGGTTCTCAACCTATAGATTGCAAAAAGTTTTTACAGAGTAATGCTATAATTTTTAGTTAATGATTTTTAGTATTTATTTATCTTGATATATTATATTGCAATATTTAACAGAAATATTAAAGTGATCTAATTATTGAAATCTCAGTATTATCTTGAATCGTTTAGGAAATTTCAATTGTTAAATTTCTTTGAAACAAGTTTTTATTTTTATTGAAAATAGTTTTATACATTTTAAATTAAAATTTTGTACATTAAGTTAGATATTTATGTACTTACTTAAAATATTTAAATATTTTATAATTTTTTCGAAGTTTAGAATAATAAGAAATTAATCCTGAAAATAAAATAATATGACTATTTATAGAAAGGTAATATTATTAATCATAGGAATAAAATGATGGTAATCCTTTTCATTTTTCATAAATCCATCATTAAATTTAAGAAATTCAAAATAAATATGTAAATTCTTATATCAATGATCAAAAAAACTAACTATATTGCGAAGATAATTTTATGTGCATAGTTTGTAATCTCATTAGAAATATAACTTATATACCCGCTATCGTCGAGTATTCAATAATAGAATAACGATCTAATCTATGCATAGACAAATCATTATGTACAAAAATAGAATTGTCAATATTTAAATGGCTGCACTGCTTTTGAAGTCTATTGACGAGAAAAATAACCTATATAAAAAAATTCCTTATTACTTTGTATCCCAAGTTATTTGAATTACAAAGGAGAATCAAACTCAAAATAGAGAATACTGTTTTAGAATATTATCGCAACACTGTTAAATAGCAAAGCGGTACGTAACTTTCATCGAACCAATGATACCCGATCTCATCGAAATACCGCAAGTCTTCTCGTCCCCTCGATTTTCGAATATTTGGCTGCGATCCAAGCTTTTCTCATCAGACGAAACAGCGTCCCGAGTCACGACATCGAATACGTATTAATGGACAAACCTCATCAACGGTCTGTTAAAGATGCGTTTAACGAACGCCGACACCGACTCTTCTTCCAACACTGTCTCTACAGCTCATAAATCCAGCCAACTAACCTAAGCTACAAATATTCGAAAACGCCTTCTGTAATTGGTTCGATGTGCGCATGCGCGATGCACGTTTTTACGTATACTTACGATATTGTGCATCCTATCATATATGTCTATCTCGTTAATAATTTTTCCTATATATATTGATTTCTTTAATTTATTTTATATTATTAATTTATTTTTTTGTAGGATTTCTTTGTAGGAAGCAAAATTTAATTAACTTCGGTAATTGGCTGAATAATAACGTTTTATGAATGTAATAATTTTAGGTGAATAAAAGGTTGTATAGCATTGCTTCTTATAGCAGAAATCTAAATTACTAAAATTTTCAATTAATTATGAAATAAGAGTGATTTTTCGATTATTATTTTTTCTATAAATGAAATGTAATAACTGAAAATTTTAAAAAATGTAATTATCGAGGATTTTATTTTATATATTTTTGTATAAATAAATAATTTTTATTTCCTCGAAAATGGAAAATAATTTTAATTAAATTAGAATATTTATTCTACTTTGAAAAAGTTAAAGCTGTGGCTAATAAATTTTTATGATGGTATGCATTGAATGTATTGAAATAGTTTGGATTCAATGATCACGTTCCTCGAAATTCCATTTATATATACTATTGTATGCAATATACAAATATTACTACTATTCTATTTATTATATATGTAGTACATATTACTATACTATATACTACAATTTCTGAAATCTGGAATCTCATTTATATTGTAATTTGCTTTTTTATTAGTTTATTTAATTTTTCTTTTATTTTTAAAAAAACAAACTTTTATATAAAAATTACAATTTATTTTTTCTTTTATATCTATCTTATTGTTCAATTCTTTAAATGATGATAAAAGAATAATTATAATTTTTATATTTTGTCTTAAAATTTTTAAATTAAAAATAGTATATGTTGCTTTTTTATTAATCGAAAATAATTTTTACAAAAGAATTAATGTATTTTTTTCTTTGAGTACGTGCCAGTAAAATGAATAAAATCTAGAAATAAGATAACAATTTTAACATTAAGAAACACCTACTTACTAGATAATGTGTTTTAGTTTCGATTCTGCGATAATTAAGTAAGCAATTAGTGTATATATAATAATATATAATATTCTATTATTTTCATAATGATACAATGAAAATTATAGAAAATGAAATTCTAAAATTTTTTTGCATAATTACCTTTTCGAAATATATATAAATTTAATCGAGTTAATTTTAATTAATTTTATAATATTATTATATTAATAATTAATTAGTGCATTATTATTAATTTTTTTTTTTTACTGCACATAGAATATAATTAATCCCAAAATAAATAAAGAAATAACTTATAAGTTATATAAACTTATCTTTTACGTATTATGTTCTATATAATAAAAAATTTTTATTATATAGAACATTGTTCTATTATCTCTTGGATGAATGTTCAATTATCCAAACGAAATATTTTCATATAATGATATGTTATTTTATATTAGAATATTATATATAAATATTGACATTGTATTTATTTTTGTCTGCAAAATGAAATTCATAATGATTTAATATGAAATCAAAATAAACAATATATCAGAAAGAGATAAATGCATTGATAATTAAAGAAAAATACAAAATAGAAGGAAGAAAATAAGAAGAAGATAAATATAGAAAAAAAATATAATATTGGAAAATCAATTATGATATACTTGAAATTATTTATAAAAGATGTAATTATTAGATATCTCAATAAACCTTGCTATGTTGTAACGATTTCTGCAAAATACAGTGCAAAAATAAAAAATATCTCAATTTGCTTGAAAATTTAATAAAAAATTTTAATAATATATAATAAAAATAAAAAATTTTGATAATATAATATATATATATATATAAATTTGATTTTTCTTACTTAAAAAAAAAATAGAATTAATTATCTTTTTATCTTATATTTAATATATCTTATATAAAGTTATATAAACTATAATTTATTTTATTTTATTTTAATAAAATATCTATTAATTTTTTTCTTTGAGTAGGTGCATGCTAAATATTTATTTCATTATATGAAAATCCTATTATTCAAAAATTTTTATCTTTCAATTAATAGAGGTTCTATTGATTTTTTACATCGGTCTTTTCTTCGCAAGATATGCTCGAACTGTCTCCACTATTAGGAATCCTGTTTAACTCAAGTGAACAATGTCATTGAAATATATATATATATATATTAAATACTTGAATTTTCAATTTTTTTTCGTCTTTTAATAGCTATCATTGTTTATTCATTCATAACAATAATCAATAATCATGATGTAAGATTAAAATTTTATATCATGCATAATATGCTTCGATCTACTATGAGGTTATGTTAAAACGGATATTGTAGTCGATTTACAATTAAATATTTTTTGCATAAAAATTAATATATTTCTTTCGTCTAATAAAATTTTCATCAGCTATTATGTACTTGCTGACTCTGCTATAAGAAAGGACGGATTAATATCGCGCTTTATTGATTTCGTGTCACGCTAAACTGCTTTCTGTTACCGATGGAAGCCATATTCCCGTGTCCCTTCTTCTAGCCTTTGTGAAACATTTCTTATGGTTCACGGTCGTCGTTATCACGTGTACAACAAAAAAAGTCAATCACACTCGTTTCTTATTATAATATTTTTCAATTATTAAATTAATCTAAAGTTAGCAATAATTTTCAGTGCTCTGTCGAAAAGCTCAAAGTAACAGTTTGTAACATTTATAATGCAGAGGTTATAAATTGTATACAAACATGGGTTAATATTAAGTTGGCAGCATTGTTTTGAATCTTAGCGCTAGTAAGATTACTAGTAATAACTTGCATTTATAAGTCAAGATATAGTAAGGTTATAAATTAAACCATTAGAACTCGGTATCGACTGATGTCAAGTGCTGGCACTTATGTACTTAGGACTGTGTAAGTATTGCAATCTCTCTTCGAAGTTTCAAGTCATAGATATGTCAAAACTGTCGAATATTAACTTGTCGACGTCTTTAGATATTTTAATTTTATGTTTTGGTTTTATCTTTAATCATTTCTTATTTCTTGGAAAGTTAATATTCCATATAAATATAGTGATGATTTTTATTAATTTAATTTTGTAAATATCATTATTTTTTTAGAAAACTTTATTTTATTATTAAAACAAAATTTTAATAATAAAAACTCGAAAAACTAATGTATTTTATATTCTTTTATTATAAAAAAGATTAAATTAAATTATTCTATTATCATCATAAAAATAAATAAATATATATTTTCTCTTTTCAATTTGACATCCAAAATTTATTTAAAAAATTTACATTAAATTTAAATATTGCATTTTGGTATTAGATTTAGATTTTAATAAATCTATTTTAAACATATTTGGAATGAACAAGAATACTTACATTGTTTAAAATTCATTGATATTTCGAAATTATGAAAACAATCATTAATTAGAACTTTCTATAATTTTTAATAAAATAATACGAAAAGTTAATATTTTTATTATCAATCTCATAATAATAATCATTAAAATTTATAAGAATCAAAAGCCACTACTTTGATTCTAAAAATAAAATTTTATAAATGAGCTAGAGATTGAAACATCATCGACGAGGAAGCACGTCAAGATTGCCGATATAGAAAAGATTCGTGGTCGGTTCAGAGGCGTTTGTAAGAGGAATGGAGAGGCGAGGTCGATATTCGAGGAATCCCTGCTCGGATCTATAGCTCCTTATACCTACCTGTTCATGCATTATCTTCCGTTAACTCCGTGCATACCGTTATTCGTTCCTTTGCAACCACCAGCTGTACCGGTTGAGCTGGAATTCGCGTAGGTCTTGATCTCCCACGATCGAGAGACGTGCGCGCGCGCCTTTACTCTTACTTTCGCCTAACGCAACGACCTGCTGTTCGAGTCATAGAATGACACCATTTTTTCACCAATACCGGCTGATCATTGTCAAACATAATGTTTCTCAATATTTCCTGATACACGATTCTCTTTTACATTAATTGAATAAAATATTATCCCCTTTTCTTCCTTATAATTACAAAATATTTTTTAGTCTTGAATATAATTGATTATTTTTCGAAATTGTCGAGTCATTTCCGATCCATGATGAATTTTTTAAAATTGATTTTTTATTCATAAATATTACTATTTTTGAATGAATTTATTTGTTATATTTTGAGTAGTAAAAAAAAAAAAAAAATAGACTCAAGTTCACATCATAAATTAAAAATGATCCAATCCGGATCGTTTTTTGATCCATGTTTGAATGTGGATATAGTAGATATAGTGTCGCTTTGAAAAATGCAGCTCGAGAACGGCTTTGTTGCCTTTTATGGATCAGACGTACTATTCGGCTTCCTTTGTTCTCGAAAGAGACGAGAGAAAATACAAAAGAACGAGCCAAGGGGCTTGAAACGGCGGCAAATCATAAAGTAGTCGATAGAGCAACAATGTTTTTTTTTTTTGAAAAGAATAGAATCATATATTATCTCATTCTGTGTCATTAAATGATACTGACAGATATAAAAATTGATAGCTTCTTGCTTTCACTTGTTTTCGGATCTTTCATTTTGCGGCTTCAAAGAAATGGGGATGGATTTTTTTCGAGCCAAAAAACTGTTATCTTTTTCAAATAATTCTATCATTTACATTGTGAGAAACATATCTCAATAGTAATTACTATAATAGCATTATATAATAAAAATAATAATATGAAAAAATATATAAAATAATATAATAAAAATTACCAATCATTAAAAGAAAATAAATTAATTAATATAATTAATATAATTAATCTTATATGTATAAATATTAGATCTTTATTGTAATATAATTTATTATATTTTCGTGTAGATATATTTATTACTAATTAATAATTATGGAAAATTTCATTCATAAAATTTTCTATATCTGTAATTGTAAACAAAAGTAATTATACTTATTTCTCAAAAAAAAAAAAAAATATTGTTCTCATAGGTTGAAAAATACGTTCGTTTTTTTGATTGCAGAATATGAAGTGAGAGAGTCGAGTTTTCATCAGGGATGAACTCCTGACGAGAGAGCAACGTCTATCATCATGATGGAACCACCAGTTACGAGCAAAGTCCTGCGGGCTCCTAGCCTGAAGAGAGGTCAGGAGAACGTCAGGATTCAGGATAGAGTGAGTAAAACAGAGATTCATTCATCGAAACTACGATATATATATATATATATAGATGATTATGAGAAAAATACATTTGAAAGAAATAATTATTTTTTATACTTATCGTGAACGAAAAATTCATAGAATTTTGTTTTATTTTCATACGAGAAACCGCAGAACCGCTTTTTTAGATTGAGCCATATAATTCATAGTGTTCTTTACTATTGTATCTCGATATGCGCAGGCGCAGAATCATCCCCACTACTTTCTAAAACTTCGGTTTATGTTTTTTACACATTGTATCAGGAGAAAGAGTCGAACATCGATTCTTATTTCAGTTAAATTTATTATATTTCATTTTCAGTAAAGAATGAAAATATAATAATTGTATCGATAATTCACTATTATAATTTTATAATTATATCATTTATGGTTGCATGTAGTGATACAGTGAACATTTCTTCTTTCTTATCGTCATAAATAAAATAATATATTTAATCTCGCGATCTATTGAAAGAATAATGAATTAATATCAAATTAAAAATAATGTTTCAAAGATTATTGACGTGATAATTCAAGATATTTCGCTTATAATATATATACATATATGTAATATTTCAATGATTCTTGAAATTTTTTTTTAATTTGATTTTTATTTATTACTTTCTTAGATAATCATCTCTAGATAAGACATCTTATTTTATTTATGAAGACAGCTATGAATAAGTATCTACTAAACTATCATAAACCAAACGTCAATTTTAAAGTATCAATAAAAAACATTATAAAATAGTTTAATAAAACATATTGTTACAATGTTTCTAATAAAAGAAAAGAAAAATTCATTCATTCATTCAGACGTTTTATCTACAGTTTAATATATAATATAATTTAACTTTTTATTATTAATTATTGTGATATATGTTAAGATTGTAGTTAATTATTGCAACATATAAAAATATATACATTTAAACATAGTTATAATATGATGAATATTTTCCATGATCAACAACGCCATCTAGTTATTCTTAATTGTTCTTTTATAAAAACAAATACACAACAACGAGGATAAGTTTTTTTTTATTTAGTATCGCGTTTATTTTTTTATAAATAATTTTTAATTTGTCGTGAGGATGATCGTTTTTTTTGTTTTCATTCTTCTGTTTTTTTTTTGTGTGAA
The DNA here is from genome assembly GCF_014066325.1 of Apis laboriosa. Taxonomy (NCBI): domain Eukaryota; kingdom Metazoa; phylum Arthropoda; class Insecta; order Hymenoptera; family Apidae; genus Apis; species Apis laboriosa. The sequence goes on from NW_025223765.1 coordinate 675,766, forward strand.
TAATAAGAAAGTCTGCTATTTCTTTAATAGATCCGTGTAGTAATTGATTTCAACCATGTTACATTAAAGTTTTCTTTGACTAGCCGGCGTGCCTAACGTGCGTTTGCTTCGTTTGCCATTTATGTGTTTGATCTTTCTAAATCTACAAAGTTGGATTTTTTTCGTGATTCATAAAAGTGCCAATTAAATTTTATGAACATTATCGCAATAACGATTCAATTAAAAATTGGTATAAATTTAATGAATAGCGGTTATCAATATATAATTTGTAAGAATTCATAAATATTCATATCATTGCATAAATATTATAATATGTGATCTCTCTTTTTAATTCTAGAATTTAATTTTTAAAAATTTAAATGTAATTAATTAAGAAATTTAATACGGGTAATTAATATTTAATAAAACTAATATCTTGTAATGTATTATATTTTGTTTAAAACTATTATAAATATCAACATGCTTTTTTAAATTAACAATCATTGATATAGGATGTAATAAATTTTTAACATATATTTTGAAATTTAAAAAATTTTTCATTTTCTTTAAACTACACATTAATTTTTTGTTACTTAAATGGCTGACATCGTATCTAATAACATTTACTTGAAATATTTTTTCTGTTTAAGAAGTTTAAGAATTTAAGAATTAATGAAAGCTATCTTTTACATAAAAGAATAGAAGAAAAGAATTTATGTCCCATATCAGTGATATAAATTTTTTTTTTTATATATTCTAATATAAAATATTTTTAGCTATTATTTTGGCATACTTTTCAATTATATCGAAAAAAAAATGTTTCAAATAATACATTAGTATTTATGAATTTCAAAGCTTTGCTGTTTTCAATATATATTTCAAAGAAAGATATTTTTTGAAAGTCGAAAGTTCAAAAATGAATATTTGATCACGAATTACTGTTTTCCAGACTAGTTATATATTGTGCAAATGTCAAAGAAGGAACTCTTGAAAAAAGCACGTGACGACACGAGCGACTCCATTCTAAAGCATGCCGGTATTCGGTTGAACCGAAGACAATAGACGCAGTCCAGTTGTGACGATTTCTCGATACGTGCCGGATGCACATTATGCATCCCTGTCGATACAACAGTCTCAGATTGACGTCATTGCGATTCTCCTTTTTTCGAAAACTCGACTCGACTCGATTTGCTGCGGTTCAATTTTGATCAACCGGTTTCTATATTTGCACAGATACACACACGCGCGTGCGCGCAGAAGTATTCGAATATTGCTACTGAAATATAAAACAATAAAAATATATATATTAGATTTAAAAGATAATTCTTGTAAGATATAAGATATGAAGATAATATCTTGATATAAAAATCTCAAGTGAATCAGATAATACATACATACAAGAATCATGAAATATTTATTGCAAATATATATAGACATAAGGAAATCATAAAAACATTATATTTATACTTACTTGATTATTATTCATGTTCATATTTTCAATTAATTTTCGCATGAAATTGATGTTTATAATATGGCATATTTTAATAATCTTCTATTTACTTCAAATAATAAATGCTTAATAGAATTAATCTCTAGATTTTATAATGGAATGTTAAGATTTATGTTATATACATGTATCTATCTTACAATTATTATAACATTATCTTCGAAACTTGAATTTAACACATGTATTTTCATTGTTTAATATCTCTATAGCAAGCATTCGAATACTTTCGCGTATATATATATATTTCAGGTATGCGCAAACGTGGGCGTTGCGCATTGTGTGTGCGCTGCAGTGCGCAGCTATGCAGTGTCATGCGCGCGCGTTGCACTTGCAGCCCGCATTCCGCGTTCGGTCGCTTCTCGAGGTCTCGTCATTCTTTGTGGAAAATTCACCGTTCGCTTCCACGCCACTTTCCCTCTCAGCCAACCTCTTCCTACTCGTGGATCAGATTACATACTTGCACACATTGCTTTCGTTACATCAGTTCTTAGTGTAACGTCTAATGATTTTTTTTTGTCTCGCCTCCATGTGTTACCATGACGAATTTCTTTCTTAGTAGGGAATGATGGATGAAAAAAAAGAAAGAGTTACTGTCAATAATTTTTCTGATAATGATATCACGATATATCAATGTTTTTAAATGATAAGAATATTATATATAAGGTAATGATAATTATTTACTTTTGAAATTTTCAATTTGAAACTTTCTACGGTTGACAAGAGTTATTAGTTTCTATTCTATAAGTAGTAATCGTTCGAACAAGTGGTCGCCGATAAATGGACAATCTTCTTTATCTTGTGAACAGTATTCGGAATGATTATGACTTTAGGCGCTCTCTATCAATTGAATCGTGTACTATACATATATAGACATCAATCAAAATTGAAATCAAAATTGAATCATGATAATGATAAATACGATTGAATTTATTTAAAAATATTATATATTATTTATTATAAAATATTTAAATTAAAATATATATTTAAAACAAAAATTAAAATTTTTTTTATATTATCATATGCGTTTAAAATAAGATAACCTAACTTAAAATTATGTGATGTATTTTGTATATTACATATATTAGACGTATTCATTTTTTTTTCAATTATATCAAAAAACATAATTAAAATTTGTTAATATGATTTATTTGATTTAATAATTAATAAGTATTAATTTCTAAAAAAATGTTAATTATTTTTTTATAGATTATAAAAATAAAAAAAAAGCATCGAAGACCTTATGTTTTTATGGAAAAATATATTTTTAATAATTATGAAATTGAAATATTGAATGTAATATTTAATATTTGAAAGTAAAAAGAATTTAAGACTATTCTGAAAAATTCAATCTTATTTCAAGTAATTAAAAAAAGATGAAAAAATAAAATTCAAATTTCATGAATCTACCTTTCGAAAGTACTGTCCTTTAAATCGCAAACGTTGAAAATGTTGTACGCCCACCCGAGCTCCAAAATCACAATTGTGTGTAAATGAACGCGTGGGTGGGCGGTTGAGAATTATCAATTCTACTTCTCTCTGTCCTCGAGAACATTTCGTAGCAACATGGCTTTCATATTATTGATAGTTCTAAAAATTGGGTTAAAATTTGAATTGTTTGCATTTTGACGGAAAATATATTTAAAATTATTTAAAATTATAAATCCTCGTTGATAAATTGAAATAATCAAAATTTATATATTAATTTATTGAAATTTAAAATAACATTGAAACAAACATTTTACTTGTAATTACTTGTAATTATTTTTATAAATATACATATTTTTTGATATCATAACTATGAAAGGGAGAAGAATTTGTTTAATAATTCTTTTCATTATCGTTTTTTCTTTTAGCTTAGATTACAAAATTCTGAAGATTTAAATTATTTATGGAATTATGATAATTATAGATTATTATTATTTATTATACTTTTATTTTTATTATATTTTAATATATTCATTATATATTATTCGAATCCACTTAAATTATTAAATTATTAATTAGATTGAATGCATTTTCATGCATTTATGAAAAATTTGAAATTATATAAAAATGTAAAAAAATGCACAATGTAATAAAAATAGATATAAATTACAGTGCATCATTATATTCAAAAACAAATTTAAATTTTATTCATTCGTAAAAATTTCAATCTACATAAACATTCGTAGTCTAATTATTATTGACATATTCATTATTGATATTTACAATTATTTCAAGTTTAGATATTTTATTACCATAAAATTATCGAAATCAGAAGAAGAATAGTGTTGAAAAATTATCGAATATGGTCGCAAAAATTAAATTAAATTTGCGCAATCAGTTTTTTTTGTATCGCAACACTTTCACGTTGCCATTGATTTTCAAATAATTATGCGGTTTAAAGTAATCTTCTGCCCAAAAATCGTAACTTGAATCTCGAATTCGGAACTGGTTTCCCTCCGGCTGACCGAGACCTCGAGAAATTTATTCGAGATACAGAACAAGTGCAACATCAATGTAACTGATACGAATCTTTGACCCGTAGGTCGATAAACTTTAATCGAGTCATTCTCTCTTAAGAAGTCAAACTGATCAAGTCCAATTTCTGAAAAATTATTTATTTTAACATCGAAACGTATCGATTGGAATTTTATTTTTCGAAAAGAAAGTATAACAATGTTCGGTTAATCGTTGCATCAAAGCTGAAAATCAATTATTCGAAGATACAGATGTTCTGAGAATTGTTAGCGGCCTTAAAAATTGGAATTTCAATTCCAGAAACAGATAATTCGAATGTAATGACAATTAATTTAAAATGTGACAATTAATTGAGCATTGCTAAATTATATATAATTTTCATCCAGATTTTTCAAGAATATTTAATTCATGATAGTATTATAAATATAAATTGTGCATAATAGAATAAATTAATGTTAATAGAAAGTATAGACAACAAAATATTAAATTTTTAAATGAGAATCTATATTTTTTATTCTTATATTTCTACTAGATGTCAAAATATTTTATTTGCATAAATTACAATAATGCTGACGTTGTGTCAAATTTGAAAATCATGTCTTGAAATTGCCTTATACAAAATACAAGTGCATAAGTAATAATACACGTATTAAAAATATTTTAATAATCGTAAAAATACGCGATAAAAAAATGTAGATTTTTATTTGAAAATTCAAACGTGATTTTTTTCAAGGTCACTAGAAATAAAGTTTTTAAATAAAACTTCAAATTTACTGATTGGTGAAAAATAAGAGAGAAAAAAAAAAAAAAGAAGAAAAAATTTTTTATCTAATTTTAAATTTCTAAAAGTATATTGCATGCTTTGAAAACTCAAATCTATTATTTCCAGGAATAATAATACACATTAAAACGAGCACTATTGTATTTTGCCATATATGTATCCATGTATTTTAACTCGATTTGACGGCTGGATCATTCTTTTAGCAATCGATAATGCGATTAGACAAAAAAAAAAAAAGAAATTAGATACGTTCAGATCTATCTTATTGCGAATTATTTTTACACTATTTTTACCTCGAAAGTTAACACATATCTGTTTTTAAAAAACATATGAATTGTAACATATATTAAATATACGTGTATATATTTTTTATTGCGTATTTTTATTACTTAGTTCATACCGAATATAGTACTAGATATCTAATAAGATAATAAAGCTTTGATTATCAAATATAATGTCGTTAAAAGCAAATATTGTATAATTATGTGATTTCTTACTATTAATTTATCTATTTATTTATTCTCTATTTATTTCTATTTATGTTTGTATTTATTTATAAAAAAATTATATTCTATCTATTAATAACATTGTATATTATTTGTACTCTTAAAAGTAGAATTCTATAAGTAATCTAGTAAAAAATTTCGAACTCTAAATGGAATTTTAATGCTTATGATGCTTTTATATATTCTTATATGAAATGAAAACATTTTCCATAAAAAATATATTTTATATTTTATTATTATTCAAATGAATGATATTTTTTATTGCAATTTGAGGAAATTCATCTTCAATTAAACAATTGAATCTTTTTTAATCTAAAATAAATTTTCTTTTATTGCAATTCGAATTAATAAAATAAATCTTCGGTATCATTATTACAAGATCGTAAAATATAGCGACCGAATTCAAAAAATCAAATATAAAAGCGAAAAGAAAATAGCTCGCGTGATAACAAGCAATTTTATTAATACCGATTTCAGACAAGTAATAAAAGCTCGTAAGAAAAAGAATAAAAAAGAAAGAGCGTGAAAGGGTTGATAGCGAACAAAGGTGTGTCCTTTATTAGCCATTAACCTCCGATGTAATAAAGCCTAAAAGCTTTTCCGAGGCCACTGACAACAGTTGCTAAACATGTCATGCTTTAAACAGCGTTTCTCAACTTACTCTTAATAATATTGGATCGTATTAAATTTGTAATGTAATTAACAAAATACAATAGAATAATTGTCATAAAATCAAGATTGAAACTCATCGAAGAGGAAAAAACATTTTTCACCAATTTTTAGAAATCTATCTTTTTAGTTATATGATCGAACTTGCTTAACTATATTCAATATATTCGAAAACTATATTCGAAACTATATTCAATAATCGTATTCGATATTATTATACTTATAAAATTAAATCTAAAAGTTCATTTTACGTCATTTTTAAGTCAAATTATTTTAGTAATTTTTATTTTATTAAACTATTAATTTAAATTAATAACGATACGATTATTAATTTTAATTAAGAAATAAATATATAAATAATAATATACAAGTTAATTTTGATTTTAGTCAATTCCTAAATAAATACGCACGACCGATCGTCGATTTTAGTCGATAGTTATCGAATATATACGATTGATTGTCGATGTTAGACGACAACTACCGAATACACACGATTGATCGTCGATGTTGGACGACAATTACCGAATACACACGATCAACGTCGATTTTAATTTGCAGTATATACAGTAAGCAAATGCTGTACCGAAAAGATTAATAATTTATTTCGATATTTTTTAAATAAATATTTAATCTTCATGATTTTAAATCTCAGAAACACAAGTAGAATACTGTTAATTATCGCAAAATTGGGATATGGAATGGAAATGTGTCGATTATTTAAAGAAATAAATATTATGAGAATTGCTTTACACTCAAAAACTGAAATCTAGTTCTAGAAAGATAGTTATGCAACCAACTGCTTGAAATAATTGAAACATTCGAAATATTAGAATCGCTCGGTTTTTTTCCAAATTGTTTGAAACAATTGAAACGAAACATATTTGGTAATCTTAATTCATAAATCGAAATTGAAATAGAATCGAAATTAATTAAGTTTCGATTCAATCTTATATATATATAATCGTATATATATAATATATAATATATATTATATGTACATAGTTGGTATAATATATTGTACACAATATACTACATATAAATAAGTATATTAAGTCATGCGATAAGAAGATTCAGAAACATTGCATTTCAGAATATGCATTTCATTCATTCATCAACATTTCATTTCATTAATTCTAAATGAAAAAATGGTTTTTCATTTAGAATCTGAAACAATGAATCATGAAAGATGAAAATATGAATGATACGAATATGATATTTATTATTAAGATTTTCTATAATTGATATATTGATATTTGGTATATTTTTAATTTTTTTTATATAAAGATTTACAAAAAATTATTTATTTTGTCATTTTATTTTGTTCGTTATTTTTTTTTTTTTTTTAATAATAGAAACAATGATTGATCCAAATTTTAATCCAAATACAAAATTTTTGTTATTCGATATGATGAATTTTCGATAATGAATTATGATTTTATATACGTATAAAATTGTAATTATTATATAGAAATTAAGAAGAATAAGTTTCTAGTGTGAGAATAAGCAAAAAATTTGCTAAACGAAATTTAATAAACAAACAACATATTGATTATAATATATATATACATAAACATATATTTTTAACATTTTTTTAATATTATTTATTTTTTTTTATTTAATTTTTTTAATATTTTTGTTTCTTTTGTTAATTATATGATTAATGTCAGATTTATTAATTATTTAAAATAAAATGACAAATAATAATTTGAAATAAATCATTTCATACTTTATTATTTTTATTTTTTCAAATGAAAAAAGAAAACTAACTTTATTATATTTAATATACAAATAAATAATTATTTTTTAAATTAAATTTCATTTAACTCGCTTATACAAATAACATAATAATAATTACAAGTTATCAATAGATAATTTCACTATAATTTCTTACATAAAATTTGCTATTTTATTTATTTAATTAAATTTATTTAAATAAAAATTATTTATCACAATATTAATTATTAATCACACGAAATAAAATAAAAATATATTAATATATATATATTTTAAAAACATATGATATCTTTATTCCTTACTATAAGAATAATATTTCAATATCATTTCTCTTCAAAAATCTCATTAAGAGACTTAATTACCATCTTATATACTTAATTACCATCATATCTTATTAAAATGTATGTATAATTGAATAATTCTTTCTGTTAGTTTAATCAATTTAATGAAAATTTTCGATTGTAAAGAAACTAATATATAATCGAAAATCGATTCTCGGTCGATAATCAATATCACAGAAATCAATTTACCATCGCGGAAGCGGAAGGAACGTTACCTCTGCACGACGGATGCGAAGATCAGTGATTGAATTAATTATTCGGCCTCTCCATTCTAGTCGCACGAGTTCGTTCTCTTTTCACGCTTCGAGTTCGTTGTCCGATCGAATAGTGAACTTGTCACGCATTGCACTTTGACTAACTGAACTAAAATAATCGTTGAATTATTTCTGCCAATATTTTTTGAATATTTCAGTCAGAAGAATCTAGATTTTTAATTCCAATTAATTCTATTTTCAAAATGATAAAAGGCAGTTTTTTCTTAAAAGTTTAACTATTGGTGCAAATAATACAATTTTATCTTCATAAAAAATTTAGTTTTTTCTTTTTACATCTTTACATTTGATATATTTTTATTTTCATTGTTTTGATATATAATATGTGAGTTATGAAAGTATTTCTGAATAATTTCATATTTTTTATTCACTCAGACTCTAAATTTATATTTTCGAATTTAATATTTTAATTTCTCTCAATTTCATTTGAACATTCTATATATATATATACACACACATATATATCTATGTCATTCAACAATACAAAAAAAAAAGGAAGAATGAATTACAAAGCCTCATTGTACAATAATACAATAATCTTTACATTGATAATAACAACTATTGTAATTAATTTTCATGTTAGGTCATTTTTGATTTAACAATAAAAAGATAAAGATAAAGAAAAATTAGATAAATTTTGATCTATTGGTGATTCATCTTTAATCATAATATACTTTGTGATTCATATTTCAAGAGTTTATCACATTTACTCAAATAATAAACTTTGATGCTGTTATTTATTTGTTTTTAATTTTTGATAATATTTTATACAAATATTTTTTTAATTTCGATTACTACGATTTCTTTGTAAATAAAATATTAACGTTCGTTGATAATATATAAATTCAATGCAGAAATTTCTGATACAATCATTCTTGTAAAGGAAATACGTATGAAATTTCGTAAGCAATCAAATGTTAATCGACATACGAAACATGGAATTTGAGTGAAAAATATTGATCGAATGACACGCTTAAACATGATGCGCACATTTTGCGCATGGTAACCGATTAATAAATGCGCCAATTGTTTCTACTCTTCTCACGTGAAGCAATATACGGGTGATGAATTGTATGTAAATTTCAACGAAATTACGACAGGTTTGGTGGTTTGTCGAATCGATATGCATCGACGTGCAACTGGATTACATCATATGACTAAATAACTTGCCGCTGTTTCTATATAATTATATGTTAATCCGTAATTCTACTTTTCACTAGTGAAATTTATCAATAATGATATTGACAATTCTCTCATTTTATATATTGCTTATTAAAGAAAAGAAATATATATATTTCTTGAAGAATCCATAGAATGATTAATTTTTCGATTTCAATCATTTAAGAAACAATATTTTATTAATGTAGTTACTATTGTTCTTTGCATTTGTTATATTTATATTTGCTTTGTCTAAAAATAAGAAATGTTTTAATATTTTTAATAAAATATTATATTACTGCTATATTACATTTTTCTAAAAATTCAAAATTCGTTTTACGTTTTTTATAGTTCCTGCAAAATGTGTTATTCTATCTTTGTAACTCGAATTCAGAATAACCCGATCTCTATAAGTTGAAATTTATCTTCGTAAGTTAAATTTTTCTTATTTATTTATATCCTGTTTTTAAATTCAAATTATATTTCACAATTTGTTAATAATTATGTTAATTCATATAATTCATATAATTTATGTTAATTCATTGTCCTCTGTAGTAAACAATATACAAGAACAATATGTATATCTCATTTTAATATGTGACATTAATATATGATAAACATTACGCATCTTGTCTTGTTCTATATTGAACTATTTAAAAGAAATAGTATTATCACAGTTTTTATGATACATTTCTATTTCATTTATGTCACATTTATGTTTATTATTAATTTCTCTTATTTATTTATTATTATTATTAATTTCTCTTACTAACTCTCCACAGAACAAAAATTTCGCTTCTTCCATGAGATTCGATTTATCAAGTTTCCTAAGATTGTATCTAAATGATTTCAATCGATGATAAGTTACATATGCGAAACAATTCGATTGTTCTATTTCCAAAGATTGACGCGAGACGTCGCTTATGCTTAGTACGTAGCCCTCTACATTCAACATCAGAAACGAAAAAATTAGATTCGCTTTTAACCGTCGCGAGTAGATTTTCAAACATATATATTCACCGTTTCGGTTCTCGTGATCCTTGCATAGACCGTTTCAATCTGAACCCATAATCTCGCTTTCGAAGTTTTACTTTTTTTCTTTAAATCGATAGCCTACAATTCTTAAATATAATCAAATTCGAGTACATTGTGAATCATTTTAATTTTAATGTGTTTTTATGCTATATTCATTTTTTGTAATATCGAAATCTTATAATGCAATGTTAAGAATAACATAGTGTTGATTTTTATGTGCGGGCTCTAAAAAGATTTATTTTTATTAAATGTTGTCAATGGACCTTGAATAAGAGAAATAGTTTCAGTAAGAAATTGAAATCCTTTCACAAATGTGGGTGGAAATTTTATATTCACTGTTTTTAACGAGTGTCCACATAACATTCTTCATATTAACACGATTGTTCGAGAACATTCTTCATAAGAAGGAAATGTTATTATATATAATAATCTAAATAAAAATCATGATTCATTAGTATTTAAATGTTTATTATAAAAAATAGATCTATACATATGAACATATATTTTCAAAATTTATTATTCAATTTTGTTTTAATATACATTAGAAATTGGATAACTGCGCAAAAATCAGAATTTAAAATAATTATTTAAATTCAAATCAATTTTTAATTTCAATAAATGTAACTGTGAATTAATTATAATTTAAACTTTTTATTTTTTAACAAACAAAAAAGAACAATAAATAAAAAAAAACAAGATTGTCAAAATAAATATATTTATATATTATATATTTATATAATTATAGTTTTACCATGTGTCTCTTTGCCTTTGTTTTTCTTTAAGGCCTCATGCAGTTATTCAACTTCTATTGTATTGTGGTATCAAATTACGTGTCGAATACGAAGCAGGCGCGTGCGAGGATGCGCGTGTGAATGCACGAATCCGGGAGCTTGTTGAATTGAATGTTTTGAAAAGAACTGCATGATTGGTAGATAATAATGAGTAAGAGATCAGAAAATCAGCAAGAGAGAGAAAGAGAAATGATGAAGGACGAAGGATATTAGAATGTACAAGATTTATAATGGTGTTTCATAATAACATGTTAGTAATTATATTAAATAAAACTTATACAAAATATAAAATATATTTTATAGATAATATCATTAATAGTTTAGGCATAACTATAAATTAATAATTGTTATAAGTAAACATAAAAACATTCCAAAATATATTAAGGAACTGTATTAAAAATTATAAAATATTTATTATAAATATATTTCATGAATATTACAAAAATATTTGAAAAATTAATCCAGAAAAAGAGTTAGTTAATATTTAAGGTGAATCTATTGAATATTAGTTCAATCATATAAAAACAGTTAATTATTCAAATACTTTTATGACTTTCATAAAATATACGTTTATTACAAAACATTTTATTATCTTATGTATACTCTCAAATTTATTCCACACTTTCTCTATGTAATACTTATTATCTATTTATAATGCTAATGATATTTTAAAAAAATTTATATAATAGATATATAATAGATATTACATTTCTATGAAAATATCTTCTGTAAGAATAGCATGAAGAAGTCATAAAATTTTCAATTCTTTCTCTTTTTTCGCGATCATAAATATTCGATTTTTAGAAATTTCAAAAAATTAAAACAATCGTGTCGATTAAAATTCGAAAATCGTTTCTTCTTTCAATCTTTCTAAGATTGTTTTTTTTTTTTTTTTTTTTTCTTTTGAGATTATCTTTATTTGACAATTCATTTCATCATATTTGATGTTTTCATCGATATATTCAAATCGAACGAAAAATATTAAAATAATTATACAAATATTTTTTTCAAATTTTTGATGTTTGTTTTTTAACTAATAAATATCTTAGAAGAATTACATCCACTGTGCATATATGAATCATCCAAATTTTAATTAATTATCATAAAAATGAACATAGTGTAGACGAAGTGAGTTCATCGATGATTCAAAAGTATTCGAATTTTTTTTTTTTTTTATTAGTTAAAAGTATATATGATCAGCTACAAATATGGGACGAAATTGATAAAAAAAGTAGAAAACAAGAGGAAACGCAGGAAAAGAGAGGGAATCGAATGGGCATCAGCAATAAAAGTCTGGCAAGTGGCAGGTATATATTATACTCAAGAGTTCAGTAGTGGGGATAACGTGATCGTGGTCGGAGGAGCAAACTGGAGAACACCTCAGTTCGGAGTCGAACGTCCTCCGTTGCTCTTCTTTCATTTTTTCTGTTTTTTTTTTCCTCTCTGATCGACTTATTAGTTATCACGCGATTATCGGTGTGAGTAATTATCGTTGATTAAATTGACCCATTACGTAACTGACCAAATCCTTTCGAACACCGCATTCATTCGACTTTTGGTTCAAATGGTTACACACAGTGATATTTTCGAGTGGTATTGAAATTAATATCGTGAATATGTGAAACTGTTTTGTTTGGTTTATTGAAAAAAAAATATAAAATCACGAGAAAAGAGCGAATGATTCGTTCAGTTGTTGGTAAATGATTCTTCATATATGCACAGTGTGATGGATTGCTAATCTAGATACATAAAATTCGAGATAAACATTTTTTATATTGCATTTACCGTTTAATTCCAATTCTTCTTGTGTTAAATATGAATAATTTTTAAATAAATTATATATATAATTATATAGATTAATTTCTAGTTAATAGATTTGTATGTGTAATAATTTATTAAAATTGATAAAATTTACAATTAGTTACAATCAATCGTAAATATTATTTTGTTTGTCCTTGAATAGAACAAATTTTTTATTGGAAAATTAAATTACTTTTGAACAAAAAATATTAATAAGAAAATTACTATTGTTTATCATTATGTAATTATTTAATCATTATAAATCAGAAAGAAAAAATATATATCTCAATATAATAATATTGAGATATATTCAATTTGTAGATAGTATACATTAATTAAGTGACAAACATAAATATTATGTATGGGACACTTGAATATTATTTTAAAAAATGAAATGTTTTGATCTGTGGCATCTGGCAACAAAATTTCTTGCAAGCAATGAATTATCTAATTCAATAACCATATTTTTATATAAAGTTGATACATGTATTTTAACTTGGAAATGAATTTCGATATAATTTTTGTGAATTATTTTTGTGATATTAAAAAAATACATTTATTATAAATATTCATGAAATATTCTTTTATCTTTTAAAATAACAACTTTATAAAATACATGAAAAAATATATATCAAGAAACAACAGTATATTAATAATAGACTTTGAAATAGAATATTCTTTATAGTATAGAAATTACATGAGAATTTGTGTTATTAACATATTTCATAGAATTATTTAACAAAATATCCGATTAAATATAATTCTATCATTTTAAGGTATTTCTTTGATAAAAAAAATCGAAATAAGAAAAATTATTACAATAAATATTTTATAATTATAAAGTTGATTTTCTATATATTTTCGAAAGTTTTTTTTTCATTGCTAAATGGAAGTACTTTTTGATCATATTAGTTCGATGCAAGATTAATTATAAAACAAAAGTAAAAATTTTTTATTTTTAATCTTTATTTAATGAAATTTTTTTTCTAAATATTTATACAGTTTTTTTGATTAAAATAAAACAAAACAATATATAATTTGAATCATATTTGTCTATTCAAAAAGTAATAATAGTATTAAAATTTTTAATCTTAAAATAAATAAGTAATTCAAATTATATCATATTTGATCTTATTTTATTTAAAGAAACTTTAAAAATATATTTGGAAACGTTTTATTAAAGAAAAATTAAAAATAGAAAAATTTTACTATTACATTAATATCTTTTCATCGATGTTTTTTGAACGCTTCTACTTCTTGGGCTTCTTTCTCTTTTATTCGCTGTCCTTTTTTTATATTCGTATAAAAAACGTAAATAAACTTCGAACTTAGGTCGAACCATTATCTTCTAAGGAAGATAATTGCCAAACTTCGATTCCAAATATATAGTTGTCCAGTATGTATTCAATTATGTTGTGTATATTACATACTGTGCTCACTATATCATAAAATGATGATAGTTATATAATTATTTTATAAAGTTATATAAATCTTTTATAATAATAAAAATTAAAAAAAATTAAATTATTTATCAGTCACGAAAATTACAAATACATTGGTAATTCTTCACACTGCGTCGTCTCAAGCGTTGAAGGTGATTTGAACAACATTCGTGCGTTTATAACATTCAAAATCATTGTCACGCACGCCAGTTGACATGGCTAATTTACACACGTTCAGAGCACCATATAAATGTTTCGAACAGGTATTTACTTGTCACTCGTGTCTTTGTCTCGTGCTCAATAAATATTAGTAAAAATCTCTCTGTCTCAGGAAGATAGTGAAATCAACAATCGAATAAACTCTGATCATAAATCATTAAATCAAATTTTCCAATTTATATTTGTTTATTAACTAGGAATCATGCGATCGTTGCCTAGAACAAAAGTCGAAGTCATATAAACGCAACTTGTGTTTCGAAACGAACTTTAAAAGTAAAAAGAAACGATTGTAAAGTGATTTCGTTAACAAGGATACAGTGATAAAATAATTGTGATTCATCATAGAAGGAAAACGACAAGAAATGCAAGTATCCATGGACACGCGGTGATCGAGAAGGCGACACGCAAACACGTCTTGGACAAGAACGTGTTCGTAGGAGGAAAATAGTTGGAAAACAAGCGATTCTGAAAAAAATGTCTCTGATAACGACAAAAAACAGTTCACCCGCGATGCGGGACAAGGAGAATATTCCAGCCTACGATGTATGTATATTGCACTCGAAATTATTTTTCCTCGCGTCTACCCACCGCCATCTTGCTGTCACAAGTGCCACCTGTTCAATATTTTGCAATCGTTTCTTTCTAGTCACGCGTCTTCTTTCTTATATGCCGGTTTTAAAGGAGAAGTTAACTATAGTGTTGGTTAGACATGCGAAGCGTAATAGGAATTTCCCATAATTCTACCGATCGTTTATTCTAGTGTAATTTCACCGTAATTTTTCCGTAATAAATTTGTAATTACTATTGGTTGAAGTTGTTAAAATTTTTATTTATTTATTTATTTATTCATTTATGAGAATATAAAGCAAAATTAAATATATAAATATATATATCAATAAGTATATAATGTAAACCGACTATTCAGTTTTGCTCTAGTTAAATACTTTTTGACCTACATAAAGTAATTTATTAAATATATCAAATATTTACATTTCATGCAATAAAAAATTGGATAAAATAATAATACCGAAGATTGTAAATATTTAATATTTAGTTGAATATTAATTTCTACTAATATAATAATGAAATTATTCAGAATTTTTTAATTTTTTTTTTTAAAAGAAAAATTATTTTGAGGTTAAGTCGAATGCAATAGTTATCCATGCGTTGGCTGCATACGATAACTCTTATCTTAGAGAAATCCAGTTATAACCCACATTATTCCTCTATGCATTTGCATTTTTTTCCTCTCCTTTATAAAAAATCTAATATTCTATCATTATTTTTTACACATACACGTATCTATCATAAATTAAATTGAAATTACTTATTAACTATATTTGACGAGTATACTTTTAACTTTAATTACTCAAACAGGAACACGTTTTTTAAAAATAAAATTAACAATTAACAGATTCATAATCATAAGAAAAATCTGTATCAAAAAAGTTATTCTCGTTACAAATCGAATTCATGATTTTTCTTTTTTTTGTCCTTATATGAACCAACATACAAATTGATTTACTATTGATTTGTTGAAATATTAATATCGATAGCATCGAAAAATATTGCAAGGTACAAGATGATACTGCGATGTTGTTACGTCAGGGGCTGTATAATAAGATAGCCGCATTTTAATCGAAACATCGCGAGATTACGTAAACGCGTTTACTTCTGAACGACGATCGTGGTCCACCGATAATATCGTTTTCTGGCGTCCATTCATGCTCTCCGAGTTAACAAGTAAGCCCATCTTGCACCAGATCGCGATTGCGCAATAATCAGGCGTAAAGTGATGCTTATTACTCGATTATCGGAATTCATTCGCGGTTAATGCTTGCGAAGCAAATTAATTAATTAATCATGTTTTGCATAGTTTGATATCTCATATTACGTTGTATTATTCAAATGAATTATTTAAGAGCTGAAGTAATTTGTTAATTATATTGAAAAAGTTTCAAAAGTATTTTTCGCGAGTGTAATACTATATTTGCAATGATAGAAATTTTCATTTCTCAATATTTCGTTATTCATTAGCGAAAAATAATTCTTGAGAATAATTTTTACTCTTAATTTTACTCTCAAATACATACATAAAATAAAACATGAGCATTTTTTTTATTTTATACAAAAATATTTTTCTTTTTCAATTTTCACGAATCAGTATATATATATAAAGAGAAAAACCGCTATCAATTTTTAAAATATCAATCTCCCCGGATATCCGTTTTGTGCAATCCTGCGACAATTAACGGAGCGCTGTTGTATTTATCATACGTAATACATGATTGCAAATGTATTAAAAAAAACTATTATTCTTAGCAATTATTTATCTGTATTCGGTGAACAAAAATTGTACAACGTACGTTACACACGTACATACACAAATTGAAAATGATGACAAAAGAATATTTAGTTAATGCAAAAACTGACTATAATTTTAATAAGATAAATATTTGATACGATATGTTGTTAAAGAAAATTTTAATTATTGTCCGCGATTTAATAATGTTTATATTACAAATTACATTTCAACAGTACCACGATGCATTTCAGTAGACATGAATGGAATTTATTATTATGCAATTGTATGCTGATAAATTATCGATGTTATATGTGTAAATATCCCTTTATTTTTTTTTTTTCCTAGTTCAATGTTGTAATTTTTAGGTTAGGTATTGCCAACTTCCTCGTTGAAAATATTTCGTAAGTTAAAATTTCTTTTCGTTTTATCTAAATTCGTAGCTTAATTTATAACGATATCAATTACAATTATAATGATTATAATGATAATAAGGAATTTTTTATATTACAAATTTTGCAAATAAAAGTTTAGGATAAAAGATAGGATCTTTTTATTTTTTATAATATTTTTTATAATAATATAAACATAATTTAAACTTTTTATAGTAATAATAATAATACGTATAAACATAATTTTAATGATTTGTCCTCTTTCTTTTTAAACTTTCATTTTAAATTCTTAATAGCGGATAATAAACTTCATTAATGTTAATTTGTTAATTTTTTTGTAAGACACGTTGACATATGAGTTATATATAAAATCACATGTAAATAAGTTTAAAAAAAAAATTTTTTTTTCATTAAAAATTAGAAAACAAATGCAATATATAAATGTATTGAAGAGAAATATAATTTTACAATTAAATATAATTTTATAATTTTATTTCTAGTTATTTTTATCAATTTTTTCATTTTTTTTTTATTTACTTTCAAACTTTTTTCATTTTTCAAAAATATTTGGAAATAAATAAAAAAAAATAAATTTTTAAATATCAACACAAATACCAACGAGTTATTTAACACAATTAACTTATAACATTTTATGTATACGTTCGAAATATCAAAGCATATCCGTATAAAAAAAAAAGACACACGTTGTGAAAGGATGGGCTTGTTTAATGGCGATCCAATTAACCACGGCAATATGCCACGTGTCTAATTATTCTGTGATGTTGATAACCTATATTAAAGCGTAGACGCGCATTGGATGTTTTGCATATGGTTTCTTCTACAACGACTCTACAACGTATTTTCTTATCACTGACAATCGTGTGCTAATTGCATTCCCTTGTTGTTCGTCTTCTTTAAATAGTAAAAGGATTAAAATTTACAATAGTTGCATTAAATATTAATGTTCTTAATAATTAAAACTTTATTTTTTTTAATAATTATATAACTTTTTATATAGGTTAGATCGTCTTGTAGAGATTAGGTTAATCTTTTATGAACAAACGAATTGAATTATTTCTTTCGATGATGGATTGTATAGTGTTGAATATTTTTCTTCATGGATTCAGAAATAATTATTTTTGTTTAATGTTATATTAATTCTTATCGAAGTGAAGTTCAAAAATTGTAATAAATATTTTTTTCTTTTTTGGTAATCGATAATTATTAAAAATATATTTTTGATAATTTTTTTATATATTCCATAATTTTTAATTTTTAATAACTGTTGAATATTTTTCTTCATGGATTCAGAAATAATTATTATGATTTGATGTTGTGTTAATTCTTATCGAAGTGAAATTAAAAAATTGTAATAAATATTTTTTTCTTTTTTGGTAATCGATAATTATTAAAAGTATATTTTTGATAATTTTTTTATATATTCCATAATTTTTAATTTTTTATGACTGAATAAAAATACATTCTCAACAATTTTTTCCATGTTAATTTAATAAAAAAATTACGTTTTGTCATTAGTATTATCATTTATAACAACTGTCTGTACAATATAAATATATACTTACGATAAAAGTATATTTATAACGCATTAATAAAAAATTTGAGAATATTTTACTCTATTTCTACTTCATTAAGATATACATGACTTTTTAAAATTAGCCAAAGAGTCAATTTTTAAATTTCTAAAAGAATAGAAATTAGAAGTAGAAAAAAAGCGTGATTAAAGAGATTAAAGATTTCGTTTGATAAAGAACACCAATCATCTCACCTTGGTACGTTAAAGGTTAAAAAGTACGTTCTATTGAAAAGCGGCGTTATAGCGCATTAATATCAGCTTAAAGCAGCCGGGCATCAACGATTTGCATCCATCTCACAGTTCCGCGTCTATTCATACACGTTGAAAAAATTTCTATTCCGCGCCTTTCCATCGATTCACACGTTTAATTGCTATTTCCATTTCGCGAAAGAACCATTCAATTGCCTCTTCGATTTTACCGAAACTGTATTCAAATCGACGCTTGATAATCATGAAGCGTAGTATTGCGGGTTGGCGTTAGTCCGTTAGACGATCATTTAACGTTGAATCTTCTCTCACAATTTTCCTTTAACTTCAGTTAAAATCAAAATGATCGATAATTTATACCTATTTCTAAATAGTAAAATGTTCATTTTTTATGTAAAAGAAATTTCTTCCAATACGGACGATGATTAATTAATAACTTTTAAGCAATAATTAAAAATATATGTGTACAAAGTATATTAGATCTATTTATTTAAAATTCATGGATATGTTTCTACAAGTAAAATGAGATTAAAAAATGAGACTATCGTGTAACAAAAAATTTATAAATGCTCGAGAAACAATCATTAATAATTATTTAATAATTGTCGATTTAATATTTTGCAGGAAGATTTAATTTATTATTAATTTATGGATTATAAATTATTTTCCCAAACGAGTTATATTTTATGCTTAATAAAAAAAGATTTTTATCGAATCAGTAATTGGTGGTTCAAAAATTGTTAAAAAAATAATATGGTATATTTCCATGATAGTTCTTTTCACCAACAACGAGAAAATTGGAATAACACAGGTATACCTGTCCTGGTTACGATCATTCGCCTTTTTTTCTTGTTTTTTATCTCCTGTGTCGTGCAACACATCCATTTATCGAACGCACACGCAATTCAAACTTTCAAGCTTTTTCCTATTTTAACCTTTTTAACTGCTAAAATTGGTATGGTGAAATCGAAATATTATTATAATGTATATTAACTTTCTGATGAAAATCTAAGATACCCAAATAAACGATAAAGACACAGTGTTATAAATTACAACTATTTTAAAAATTATTGAAAAATTCGAATTTAGCGTTATATATTAAATTATATAGATAGTGGAGTAACAATGCTAGATCTTTGACTATATTAAATTCATGTGTTAAAATATTATAAATGAATAAAATAAAATAGAAAATATTTTCATCTTTAAATAAATTATGTTATTACAATAATTAATTATATAATAATTAATTTGTCATCAATAAAAGATCTGATATAAATTGGTATATTAATTAGAAACATCAAATTATTACTATTAAGATTTAGTATTAACTTATTGAGTATAAACTGTTTCAGAATAAAATTCCAAATGATTTGAAATAAAAGTTATGAGTTGAAATAAAGCATCACAAATCAAAAGATGATTATTAGTATTTCATACGTTATTTTGAAAGTTTAAATAAAGAATTGAGGATTATCGCTATTCGATTTATTATTATGACTTGTAACATTTGAATTGCAATGAGTTAATAACATTAATCTAATTTATATACACATTTTCTATGTGAAATTCTTATAATAACTTGACCTCGCTGTAAACAATAGACGATTATAGATTATAATTACAAAAATCATTATAAGAACTTTAATTATTTAGCGAATAAAAAGCGGGACTAAAATAGACGAATTCGCAATATATTTAATACGAAATGCGGGTTGAAAAACGTTATAGCTCACTTATATAGTTTATACTCGGTCGTCAAGATTATCGCATTCCATATAGGATTCTATAAAATAAATTAAAACCATTATGTCCCACAATGCTGGTATTATCGGTCGTAGCACACATTTTCATAACTACTGATTCCATTTCTATTCTTTTAGCACTATAATCGCAACTTTTTTCACATTGGTTGATTAATTTCGTAGAAATGATTCTTTAAACATTTTATACTATTGTTAGCGATTAAATCGATTCTCATGTTTATATTTATGTATAAGTATTTTTGTGAACTTGTCGAGTTACGGAAAGTTCAAAATACAAAGTTGAAAGAATTTTGTTTTTCAAATATTTTATTCATTATACATTTAGTAATAATGTATAATGCTACAGGTTTGGGAATTTAAACTTCGGGACTTGTCGGAAAAATTCGGACGAGTTCGGGTGAGATCGTGAAACGCTTGCATCGTTCGGAATCCCGAAACTTTCGAAATTACGATATGTATTCGTTATATATTCGAGCTCTTCTCAAATATAATTATCCTCAAAAGTAGCAAGTTAGAATTATAATTAACAATTTGCTATCCTTACTCAACAGAGAAACGATCATAAATGAGTAAAATGTCCAGTTCCAGATTCTTTTGTTGGCATTTAAAACATAAATCGTCAACTTTTTATTATAGAACAAGAATCAAGTGGTTAGTCAATTAATAGCATGTACTCATTTCGACGTATGCAAGCTATATGATTCAATCAATCACTATTAGATGATATCACAAACATTAACATAGTAATTACTTGTGGTATGGAAACTTTGGAACGGTTAGAAAAAAAAAAAGCCAATGTTACATAGATCGCGTTAAATTGCAACGTAACTAATCTGTCTTGTTCTGATTAAAGTAGTTGAATAAATGATCGGCACATTGAGATAACTAACCGAATTGGTTATCTTCGAAGCATGCGTAAATTTCCGCGTCTGGTGTTCATTTAACCAACCGTTGCACACCTTAACGCACCTTTGCAGGCCGTATCAGGCTTGGACATGCGTTCTTACTCGCTTGCAAGCTTATTCTTATTCTTCGCCGATGTGGTATAACTGTACCAGGGTGTGGCTTACACGCCGCGACGCGACGAGAACGAGACAGACGAGGGGAAAAACGGTCTTGCACGAAACTCGTAATAGCCCGTTAGATCGAACTACTATGGTAACGCGTGTGTACATGCAACATCGAACCCCTTTATGATTCGCGACCTTTTCCGTGTTGTCTGCTTTGGTTTTGTTTTGAATTCTCTACACGTGGTTTCCGAATTGATGATAGATTGTTTTGATACATAAAATAATATTCCCAATTATACGTAATATGTATAATTATAAAAATATTAATTTAAAAAAAATTTATCTTTAACCGAGAATTTTGATTTTAACTCTGTTGTTCTCTTTGTTATTAATAGAGAAGATGGTAAGAATATGATATATGATAGGATAGAAATATAATAAGACACTACTAATTTAGAATTTACATAATATAATAATTATTAAAATTATAAAATGAATGTAATTATTATTATAATATTATGTAATTATTATTATATTAATTCTTAATAATATGTATATAATATATATCAAAATATATTGTAACAAATAAATCTTATAATAAATGAGATTTTAGAACGAATTAATTTGGATAAATCATCGAGCTAATCAAATTTAAGTAAATATATGCTCGCTTGTGATTGAATACAGTAATATTATTTATATTATACTCAATCTGTCCAATAAAACATATAACATAATATAATCTATTGTTTAATCTTAATTTATAACTATTTCAAGAATCTGTAAATAAAAGAATAAAAAAAATATATCTCGTATATCTACCCTCTTCTCTACGTGTTATTAACAGGCAAACAATTGTTAGTTCCCGCTACGTAATAACAATCCCGGAAGCCTATTCTCTTCCATACATCCATCTAAATTCTTCCGATTCGAAATGGTCATTATCACCTTTCGATTCAGCATTGTTACATCAGAGAACAACTTTCCATTCGATGACAGGATAAAAATAGGCCTAGATATATATTCCCATTGCGAAATTTATATTCTCTTATTAGCGGCGAGCATCGGTAGCGATCACATGTGTACCATCAATATCTGTTCTCTCTCGACAAATGGGGCTCAATCGAGCTGCGGAAAGAAGGTCATTAACAAGCGCGCCACCTTTGGTGAAATAACTCGATGATAGGTTCCGCCGCGAGAGTGGAATATCCAACGGCAGTTCCTCGTTCGCACAAGACACGTGTGTAGGTGTGAACTTGTGGCTTTATCTGCCAGATCTTTTCTCGTGGATTGTTCCTTTTTCCGATTCTCTCTTTGAAAACATCTTCTTCACTGAGAGGATATCATCGCGCTCATTCGGCAGATTTATCGGTTAGAATATTATTCTTGGCTCAGAAAAATCGATCGATACCGATCGAGTATGTGTTTCAGTCGGTATAGCGATTTACATATTTTGTTGGTATTTGAATGTTTCTATTTTTTTTTCTAAGCTCTTTGAATATATGCTTCGCAAATCCAAGAATTTGAATAAATAGAACTGTATCTTTTAAGATTATAAACTCAATTTAATCTTAATTTAATACATACCTAATTTAATATATCAAATCCTAATTTAAATAAAACTTTTAAAAAATATATAATATTTAATATATACATTATATATATAAATATATACTGTACATGTATATAAGTGTATTTAATATATCATTAAAAATAATATTATATTTTCATTCCAAAAGTAGAGATAATAAATGTAAGAAAAAAAGTGATATCAGAATGTTGAAAATATATTTTAAAATAACTGAAATTAATAAAATATATTTTACTTCCAATAATTTTTCATTAAAGAATAGAATATATTCTATTAAAAATACTTTTATTTATATTATATTTGACCAGTGATCATATGAAAAGAATTATTCAGAATATTGATGATATATTTGATTTGATACTATATTCTCTATTTTCAATAACTAATGATTATTTTAAAAATAAAATTGCATTATTTTCATTTTCTCATTCAAAGTGACTATCTTCATGTAAATCTCTTCTAATTTATAATTTTATAACATGAAAAAAGATTAGTCTAAAATGTAAAAAATAAATAATTAAATTTAAAATATTTTAAAATATAATTTTAAAAATATTTAATTCGTTCTATATATATTTATTTAAAAAAAATATTGTGTTGATCTTTTATATAAATACATTTCAATCTGACTTGAAAATTACCCGCAATCTTATGGAAGTTTGGTACGCGCAAAGCAAATTAATTAACCTTCCATTTCATTATTTAAAACAAGTTTAGCGATAAATATTTATCGCGAATAACCTTATTCTTGAAATTATCCTTCACCGTCTATTTCTCCATATAAATATACTAAATATTTTTGAAAATTTACCACAATCTTTATTCTAATATTAAGGATTTTTATTAATAATTTTACATGCTTTTCATTCATTTTGAATAATAAAATAATTTAAGTGTTAAATGTATTTTTTGTATTTTCGTTTTATTGGAATAATGATTTATTTATTCATTTATTTATTATATGAGAAAAATTTATTACTGTATAAAAAGAAATAGATTATATTCACAATTAAAAAAAAAGGAAAAAAATTACAATAACTTGAAAATAAAATTTCTAGAAATATTAATCGAATCAAAAAAATTTAATTACAATAATACAAATATAATTAGATCCTGAGACAGAATGTTTAAGAATAATATCTATAGAACATTAATATATTTTTGGATCATAGTTTTTGAAGAATCAAAGTGTACAAATTTTATTGATTTATTCATTAAATTAATTGTAATAAATAATTAAAATTTGTATTATGATAAAGTGAGATAGAAAAGATATTTTCTTACCGTTTTATCAAACGACTCTATATTGTTTCATTGAAAAACTTCAATTGCTTATGACTTAAAAAATAAATCTCAATCGATATTTTTATCTATCAACTTTTATATTTGTTTAGAGGTTAAAATAAAGATGTTTATTAATAAATTATATAATTAGTTATATAATTAAAAAAGATATTTCACGAATATATCAACATCATACGTATAATAAAAATTGAATAACTGATGATCTATTACAGAGCAAGTCACACTCATCTCTATCACTAGGGAAACTCCCCTTGACATGAAACGTATGATACGTTTACTTTATCTCTCGATTCTTTCTTTTTCGTTCACTGTTCTCTCTCTTTTCCATGTTCAATGAGGTGGAAAGAGAACACCGAGCTTTGATCGAGCCATATCGAGATTAAATTTCAATTCCATTATTTTATAAGTGATTCGATTTTCTATTTTGAAATAGTTATGAATTTTTATTATTATATAGTTAACAATATGGATTCGATTATATTCAGATTTCTTTTTAAAAAATAGATTTTAGAATCATCGTGGCACTTATATATTATATATTGCACTTATATATTGCATTTTCTTTATTTTTTTTTTGTTCATCATTTCAATTTACTAATTTTTTAAACTTGTTTTATTATAAAAATAAGCAATAACATATTTATATATATAATTTGTATGCAAAATAAATTGTAAATTATGGTACTTTTATTGTATTATTTATATGTTAAGATTTTAGAGAGTAAACAATTTTTTATGGATTATGTAACAAATTATTATTTCTATTTTTCATGTTATTTAAAAATCAATTATCATCAAAATCATTCTATATTTTTATTTTCTTTAAATAAAAATTAATGATTAAGAGAATAATAGATGTAAAATCTTAGTCTTCTGATCAAAATCTTTCTTCATTTTTCCTTTTTTACAGTACAAATTTAAACAATCTTAAAAAGATATAAATATTTGTTAATTCTAACAAACAGTATTGAAATAATTAATTTAAAAAGTAAAAGAAAAATCATTTATGTCTTCAGAGATTTTAGGTTATGTTTATGTTATAAAATTAATATTTATATATTAGTATATATCTCTTTCAGTAAATTATTTATTATATTATCTAATTAATAAATAAATTTATATTCATGACACAAGCTAATAAATAAGCAGTAAATATCAAAATAATTGGTTTTAAAACTAAATATTTATCGTTAAATGAGATTAGTTGCGTCCTTCGAAAAATATATTTTGCGTATGTACAAGCATTATCCCTGCCACGATTTATATTCAACGAATCACACGTCATCGTAGAAAACGATTTCATATTTATTCGACTTGAATTTTCCATTCTTTAAAAGTTTTCTATTCGTTAAAAAAAAATTTAAAAATGTGACATCTTGTATATTTTCATATATTTTTTTTTCTCTTTCTAGAAGTATAATCTCCAAGAAACTTGATAGAACAAATGATTTGCATTTTACGATTAAGTACTTGAACGAATCGTTGAAACTAAAATTTGCATTTCTTCACAACAAAAATATCTCCTTATTTCGAAAACAAAAGAGAAGTCGAAGCAATTTACAATGTAAAATATAGGATTAACGAACTTTGTGCAAATGAGCTAATTTTTAAGTAGAATTGAAGAAAGTAAATTTTTTAAATTTTCAATTTTCAATTTCATAATATAGTACTTTGTGAATAATCTTTTTATTGAAATAATATTTATTTTCCATGAAAAACGATATTTCAAATATAAATATTTTAATAAATTTTAATTCAATATTATTTTAAGTATTTATTTCAAATAATAGTAAATAATATTTCGAATAAATAATGTTTAATATAATAATATATAAAAAACTTAATTTATCTTCAGTATCTAAGAAATAAATGAATAAGAAATGAAAAATAAAATACAATCATGTTCTATGCTTATACTAATATTTTATATCGAATTCGAATATAAATAATAAATTGCATTCATTAAATAAAATATTCAAATATTTCAGCTTTCTGGTATAGTTCTTAGTTTTATCTATTTCGAATATTTCCTTTCTACAACTTCGGACATTTTCGTTCGTTTTCGGAGATCATCGTTTCATCGTCGATAAGGATCGGTTTTGAAAAAGTACGCATGGCGCGTGGACAATCGTATATGTATATAAGATCGAGATCACATATGTCGGCTCTTTTCATTCAGTCAATCGCGACGAACCCTGTTGATCTTACGTAAGGCTTCGTATTATATGAAAGAGACCTTGGTCATAGATTACGTCACCACTGTATCGCGATGCAACAACTATTGCCGTCTTCAGGGTGACGCTCGCTGTTAGTCTCGCAAATTACGTCTTGAACGTATGTTTGTTTTTTTCTTTTCTCGTCAGTTCGTCTCTCGCCATTTGCTGCCGCGTGTTGCAATGGACTCTCTTCTAGATTAACGTCTCGTTTGTTTCGAGGAAACTCTGTGGAAAGAATGCTGGATCGTGTAAGAATTATTTTTTTATTTTCGGGAAGTAGACGTTTCATTTCTTCGCGGTTATTTAGTATTTAGAATTTTTATGAGCTCTTGATGAAGGCTAACCACAAGCATATGGAATAGTGCCTCTATATATAATAAAATAGAATATTTTACGATTTTTTAAAAAAATGATAAATTGATGTCGAATTAAAAATATATATTTCAAAGATAATTGAAATGTTAAATGAATATTATTATTTTAATTTCCGAAACGCTTTTTTAATTTGACATTAATTTATTGCTTTTTCAAAATATCGCGAGACATATTGTTTCATTTGAAACGATTAAATTATCGCTGCACGCGAACTATAAATGGTGTATGATCATAAAATTTAAACTACAATAGTACTTCAATACAGACTCATATTGGGAGCACATTACGTTTACTAACGAGGGAAGTAGAAGTTCTGAGAATTGTAGACGTTATCGCATTTTTACTTCGTTCACTTCTTAACGAGAAAACGAAACAATCAGTCTGAGTGAAATAAAAAAAATGTTCGATTGTTTCCTGGTGCAGTGTGTTTATTATCGAGCCACTATTGTATCCACAATAATAATTTGAGCATATAATAAATTTGTATTACATTTACGTTTGTGTTGACAACGAGGAAATGTGAGGAGAGAAAATTTCGATAATAATTCGATAATTCGTGAATTGATTAATATTATGATGTATTAGTGATAAAAGTAATTGAGATTTTTTAATTTATAATAGATTCTCTTTTAATTTTTTATTAGCCTATGTGAAACTTGAATTTTTAATTCTAATGAGATAACTAAGTTTATTTAACATCATTTATAGATTGTAAATAAAAATGTAATATTATATAATGTGTATATACAATATTTTTTATTTATATATAAAATTTAAATATAATACATTATTATTAATGTCATATATTTAAAATAAGGAGACAATCGTATAAAAAAATAGAAAAATTACATTAATTTAAATAAAAATAGTCTATAATATAATGTAATAAAATAAATCGAAGACTAATTATAATGAGGTTAGATAAGAAAGAATTTGCTGTAAAAAAAAAATACCAAAAATAATTTGCATCAAGCATTTGAAATTATCTAATTAATAAATAAATTTATATTCATGACACAAGCTAATAAATAAACAGTAAATATCAAAATTTGTTGTTGAAATCGTGTTGTGTTTGAAATCGAACAAGTGACAGCAAGAGGAATTCGTATTTGGCGCGTAACTATATATAGCTCATACCATCTTACATCGCGTTGTGCACGTGGTAATCCGATTTGTTACAAAAAATTGTACAGCCGCTTATTGGCAATCCTATTAGAAATGAGATCACGTATTTTTGAAAATTAATTTCAACTTATATTTCCTCTTATTTATTATATTTCATTATATTATAACATTGCATCAATTTCTACAAAATCTCTGACTAATGATCAGTAACAATAATATATATTATTATAAATATATATTAATCGTGTCCAATTAAAAATTTTAAAGTTTTTCATTTTTTTAATAGATATGGAACACAATAGTACTCTCAATATTCGTACAATAGAAGAAATATTAAAATTATCAATTCGAAGAAATAATTTGAGGATTGTCGACATCTTTTTTAATTTCATTCATTTCACTGATTGTACCAATGTCAGTTAAAATATATTTATTAATATATTATTAATAATTTTTGATATATCGATAATATATTTTTAAGATATTGTTAATGGATAAAAATGATTAGATTCCCCATTTTTTCTTAAGGAGTATAAGAATTTTAATAAGTTGCAATAAAAATAAATACTTTTTATTTAAGTTTATCTCGATCACTTCTATTCGTATTGATATTTTCAAAATTAAAATATTTAAAATATTTTGAAAATAAAGTATCATTAACAACACTTCTGACAATTTTGAATAAATAAAAATTTCGTTTAATATTATCGATATTTATCGATAATTTAATACAAATGATCACAACTCTAATATATAACGCTTTAACATTTGTTATCAGTTTTTAAAAATGAGTATATCTAATAAAATAAATTATCGAATAAAATTTAAAATCAATGCCAATCCTCTATCTTTCACACTCATATCTTCTTTTTCGTTCAGTTGAATCCACAATATCCTGCTTGCCAAGAATAGCCTGTATCATTTTCTTCTCCTTTTTTTTTCTTTATTGACAATTTCTCGATTTTTGATCGGCTATCAATTACTTGGACTTGATTTCCTTGCCAACCGAATATATATGTATATATATTTTCGAATGAACGAGCTGGCGTTTATAAGCTTGGAAAGGGAACTTCGACGAACGTGGTTAGCATGCTATTCCATGTTTTCGTGGAAGGAGGATAAAGTTGAGACGCGAATACATCGAACGAGCGAAATATACGTTTGTGTCTTAAGAAACGCCTTAAGGAGAAACGATTATCTTTTACATATGCACATAGTGCACGAATGAGTTATTTATTCGTCGTCCTTGCATGGAGCGCGCAATGCCGCATTTTGCAATGGACTTTAACGCAATCTATATTCGTCCATAACTCCTTAGATACTTAACGTTTTAGAATAAATGAATATTGTAACATTATAATATGATATTGATGTTGGAATAATATATTATCGATAATTTTATATTCTATAATCAAACTTCTATGCGGTGTTCATTCATTCATTTTGTAATATCAATCAATTAAAATTTAACAATTATTTTTAATTCTTTTAAATTTATTTCATCAAACATGTGAAATTATTTTTATTCTGTTCAGTTTTATCCGATAAACAATTATTGTATATATATTATATGATATTAAAAATATTAATTAATATTAAAATTATTTTATTTTATTTCATGAGATTCATGAGAATTATTTCATGAGAATTCATGAGATCGTTAAATTTAATAAATCTGAAATTGTCTCAATTATACATATACATATATTCGTGGTTTCAATTTCATTATATTCTATTCTAAAATAACTTTGGTTCTAGCAATATAAATTATTATTTATTTATTTATTTAATTTTTTTATTAATTTTACAAAAGCTAAATTATCGTACTTAATTATTTATTAGGTATATTATTCTAGGATAACTTCAGATAAGAGTTAGATTTTATACTAATCAAAAAAAACTATCGATAGTTTCGATATATCGATCTAATATATGTATTTACATCGATAATAATATATGATGTAAAAATCTATAAAAATATATAGATAGAAAATTTCGATATATTGACAGAAAATAACGATATAAAAATATCGATATTCTCGAAACATTAATGCATTGTTGCCATTGTTCGTTATTATTATGAACCTCGACGTCATCGAAATATTAACGGCATTACTTTCTACTGTAAGTTTCCCTTTCGTTCGATGTTTACGAAATACGAGCCAGTAGAAATATGTATCTCGCATGAAAAGGGCCTTGCTGCAAGAGATGACCGAGACGATAAAAAATATAAGGAGGAAACGTGCAAAAACTCGGTTAACATTAACACGACGGTGGTTCTCGCGCAAGGACGGCGACTGTATCATCGCTAAAAGTGTCGCAACCGGTTCCACAAGAACCGCACGTTATTCGATTGTTAATCGCCTGACGAAGATAAGAGACTTTCCGCGCGATATCCGCGGTCATCGAGCGATCAATCATCGACATAGCACAATCCTTATTTGCATCTCGATGAGAAGGATCGCATCTGTGTTAAAGTGTGCTCTGAATCGATTTAAATCAGCGATTCTCAATTGTTTGTACTAAATGTGAAAACAAAATTCAAAAATTTGTGTAGCAAGGCATTATTATAAGAATTTAATGGATTGATTTCTTTTTTTTGTTTCTAAAATATTTGTTATGGAGAAAATGAGGATAACAAATTATTTTAATATTGTATGTGTATATGTATTTTTTAATATTTTCTATTAATTAATTTATAAAAATTTGAATAATTAAAATTTGAAAACTTTAATTTAATTAATATATTATTTAAATTGAAATTAAATTTTAATATTAAAATTGATCTTCTCAATTATGAATAACAAGATGATTTCACTGTATCCACTTGTCTTTGTATATTATTTTTAGTTTTTGTACATTATATGATTAAAAAAAAAAACAAAATAAGAATAATACTTTTAGTTGTTTTTTGACAATAGTAATTTTATGATATTTTATTTAGATAGATTAGAATAAATCTATAAGAACTAATTATTGACATTTTTTAATTAGTATATTTTTAATTTTAATTAATTTTTAAAAAATATTATATGTATCGCTCAGTTTGGAATCATTATTATGTTTTTCATAGAATCCAAAAATTTAATAGAATGTCTTTAAATATTACAAAATTTTTTCGATAAAAATATTTGTTGAAGTAAGTGAGATTATTACAGCATATGTTATAAGTAATAAAAGATTCAATATTGATAAGAATTTCACGATCGATGCGCATAAGCAATGACAATATTATGCAAAATAAAAAATTTTAATCAAAATATTTTTTATTTTTATTTTATTGATTAAATAAGAATATGATATGATATCATATTTGCATTTTTAATTAATAAGTGATAATAATCTATGAAATAATTAAATACAATTTAAATTATATCGTGTTTTGTTTTATTTTAATTAGAAAAATCTTACAAATCAATACAATCTTAAAAATTTAATGAAAAAAAAAAAGCAAAAATAACAAAATTTTAATTTTGCATTAATGTTGTCTTACTGTTTTTTTCAATACTTCAACTTTCGATTTTCTTTCTCTTTCAT
The DNA here is from genome assembly GCF_014066325.1 of Apis laboriosa. NCBI lineage: Eukaryota > Metazoa > Arthropoda > Insecta > Hymenoptera > Apidae > Apis > Apis laboriosa. The sequence continues at coordinate 707,880 of NW_025223765.1, forward strand.
TCACTATCCTTTTCTACGTTCAGCAAAAAACGTAAACAAACTCAGAACTCAGGTCAAGTCACATAAGAAAATAAGGATCAATACCTTTGTTGGATATTTTAAAAATATTATTCTCGAATCTTTTCTACTTATATATAATATTTATATTTACTATATTAATATTTGTAACATTAATTTCGAATTAATATTTAAAAATTAACAAATAATTCAATATAAAAAAAAAAGTAATTTCAATTTTTTTAATACTTTAATATATTTGATCGATGTGCAAGTGCAAATTCAGCGAAGTGCCGGAAATTAAATAATCAATGAGAAAAGAGAAAAGTTGACAGGATAGATATAATTTATAGCCATCATCGGGTACAAGATCCTTAGACGATCTCTAGTCGTTTTATGGCATCCGTGTACACAGCTGGTTTCTCTGGCACACCTTACGACACTGGCACGCGTTTTGCAGCCCGTGTTCTGTGAAACGGCAACGACGTTCATTACGAAACCTTCCGTACAACGACCATAGATGTACATAGACAGAAAATCCGTGGCACGCGCATTCTCGTGCCCACATCCGGCGCGTTACGATTTCCATGGACCAATCGACACAGTGTAGGTCGATTAACGAGATAGTTTTCGAACTGATTTCTATCCCTATAGATGTGTATATTGTTTTATAAGTTTTTCTTCGTAACGATTTGTCCATATACAGTATTTATAATACTGTTACAAATAATACAGTTTTGAAAGTTACAATGTTAAAACCAACAAATTATGGCATAGGAAATAGCAAATATCAGTTGTCATTGATATCCAAAATATCGATTTAAATCGTGTTCTGAACACGGAGCAGAACGGATGTATTATTCTCTGCTCTTCAAGAAGAATATACATAAGAATATTGTATTGTTTAATAATTATAATTTGTTAATTTCATAAATAATTATAAATTCATTAATTATTGTAATTATTGTGAAAATTGTAAATAAAAATATATTATGGAAAAAAAATTATCATCATCTGGATACAAGAATACTATTTTTAACAAAGTTTTTGATCAAATGCAATGAAAAATTTATCAAAAATACTGTAATGTAATTTTTGAAATATAAAATAATATAATATGAATATAAATATAGAAATTAATAATTTAAATATTTGTATTATGGAAAAAAATATAATAAGAAAATTAAATGATTGGAAGAAAATATGAATTTGATCTAATTATGGAAAAAATATTTCTTATTATGAATGATGTATGTTATTATATGTTATCTTTTAAAATATTTCTTTTCTAATATTCCTAATATTAGAAATTCTTTTCTAATATTATAAAGTTTTATTTCCAAGAACTGGTAACAATATACGCTAAAAAAGCAAAAATTCGAGTAAAAATTCGCAAGTTAAAATAGAAAACTATTGTACTATGTGTATAACTATTGTATCGCAACATAATTCCTGGCCAACTTTCCGTTCAAGATCTCTCTCTCAGCAATAAATGGAAGAAGAGGAGAGATCTCATTGTTTCGTTCCGAATTGTTCCGTCTCTTGATTGGTCGCGGGCTATTAAGTAATTTAGTAATTCGGATACTACTGGCAATCGATCGAAAAAAAGTTGGAACTCGCAGATTGGTCACATGCAAGGTCACATGCAAGGTCACACAATTTATTTTGTGTATTTAAAAACACAATTATAAATATTAATGTATCTTTATTTTATTAACAGAAATATTATTTTATTTTTGTTTCTAGAAATCTTAAAATTTGTGAAATTATAATCTAAAATTATAACAATTAAATCAATATTTTTAAATTACACGAATTAAAATGGAGATAATTATGGTGATAATTAAATATATGTAAAGTAATATATAAATATAATATATTTGAATATATGTGAAATAGTATAGTAAAATATATATACAGATGTACATACATGTGTCTTTTTAATTTCAGAACTATGATTTATTTAGTATATAATCTCGATAATAAAATTAATTAAAACATTAAGATATTTTAATATTAAAATAATAATTGAATTAAAATTATTAATAATATTTATAAAATTAATAATGTTTATAAAAATATTTATGAATAAAAAATTTATTAATAAAAAATTCATATTATAAGTGAATTATTCAACTTTTTAATTTTCAAAAAATGGACATTATTTTTATAAAAAAGTTCATTTGATAAATTTTATAATACATGATGAGATTTTATTTCATCGCAAAATATGCTTCGAAATAAGTTTCATCGTATAGAAAACTTTTTGAATTAGATTAACCATCTTATGTTCGATTTTCAAGTCAGTGATTCGAATTAAAGTTTTCTATCCGTGAAAAGTGATGTAAAAGAGTTTCTTGGTTCAAGAGAGATCTATGAACATCGTTATTAACATCGTTATATTAGTAATATAATAAAACGAGTGGAGAGTTTGTTAAATTACTGAAAACATGCCGCCAAGTTTTCATCCATTTCACCGTTTTCTGTTTAATCATGGTTTTCCCTTTCTACCTGTCACTTTAACGTGATTTTCTCCGGTCATTGTGGTGATCGATCAGCTGCTCATAAATGAAAGATTTTCACCCTGCGAATAATTACTTATACTTTCTCTGAAACTTGAATCAATCTTCTCTTTTAATGTTTTAAGAAACAAAGAAAAATTATGCAGTTTTTATAAATATAATTTTCTTCTCTAGTTTTACTTCATTTAGTGTAAAATTAAGTTATAACTTGATATAATATAAAAATAATAAATTTCAATTAATTTCTATTTGTTTTGTTTAAAAATCATCCACGAATAAATTAATCTTTTGTGATTTCATGTCCAATATAACAATATGTATTTTATTTTAATAAATCTAATATTCAATCTATCTGAACAATAATTTTATTTTAATAAATCTTATGTTTAGATTGTATATTCAAATATTGTATTCAAATTATAACAGTATCATTAATAATTACTTTTCTAATGTTATTTATAACTTTTCAAATCTTTATTTACGATATCTTATGATATTTTATATATAAAATATGCGTAGACATAAATTTCGTTAATTTTATAAAATTGAATGCGAGATAAAGATAAGATTGTTTACATTGGTTACTTATATAATAATTTGTTTATGATACTTTATGATATTAGGCTAACTAATTTCAACTGACAAAGTTCTTCGTTAGATTCCGTCAGGAATCGGGATCGCCCAGAGAATCCGAAAAATCCGAAAATAGCCGAAAATAGCCGAAAATAGTCGGAAATAACCGAAAGAATAAATCGACGCGACGCGACGAAGAGCGAGAAAGACAATCGCGTGAGCGGATCTTAATTACATATTATACTTTTTTTCTATAATGATTGAAAAAGACTTATAAATAAATTGTTATATTAATAACGTAATTGTTATATTAAACATAATATTGAATGTTATAGATTTATCAATAGGATTTCTTGGATTTCCTTTTCATAAGGAATCAAATCAATTCTGTCTATTATTATATCGATGATTCTGTGCAATGAACATTTTTGAATATCGTTTAAACGCCTACACGAGGTGAACTAATCGTGCGTGTAACGAATCAATGTCGCTCTAGCGGCCGTAGTCATGATACATGAGCACACCTTTTCTCTGCCTACACCGATCTCGATTCTTCACGGACCATATACGAGTCGTATAACTTCCGCCGTGACGGAAACTTACTACGATCGGTGCGATCGCTTTACTCGCGTAAAGATTGCTTCGAGCTGTTATGACGCGATCGCTGATTCTATCGTCGTCAACTGTTTTCTTCACTGCAATGATCGATTTATGATGGTTCAACACATAACTACTGTGTATCATAAATATGTATTCTGTATAAATATTTTTGTAATAACATTTATATTAGTTGAATTTTATTAAGTATGCTAATTAATATAATAAATTAAAATAATTAAAATTTACATCTTTCCATTATTCGAACAATATATTTTCTACTAACATACTATAGATAAATATTTAGTTAATTTTCATTTGAGAAAACAAAATTTATTCGGTTCAATATGATTTAATATGAAATTAATGTTGAAAATTATTTACAATAAATATAATATTTATATGATATAAATATGATTTATACAATGTAAAAATAAAGAATAATATTAATTAAAATTATATAACTTAAAAAACTTTGGAAATCCATAAATTTGATTTTTTTTATAAGAAAGAAATAAAATTTAATATTTTATTTTATGATTTATAAATATAAAATTGCTAAACACTTTTAATATACAAAAATTATCTTATTCAAATACTTTTGTTTTTCAATTAATATGCATAATGATTTTACTATATTCTTTTTTAGATAGATTAAAAATTAAAATACGTTTTACGTTATACGTTATACGTTTTTTATATAGATTAAAAATTAAAATACGTGTCAAATTATTATGTTCATAAAATAATATTAGATTTAATATTTGATTTAAGATTTTAGAAGAATTTCTTCAATTTATTAAGAGAATTTGTTATATTTAGAAATTAGATAGATAATTTAAATATCAAGCAACCTGTAAACTTTTTCAAATAAGAAAAAAATTCTATGAAATTTAATAATTATGATCATTAATTTTCTTATTACATAATGTTACATACTTCAAAAATAAGCAATAATAATAAATTTAAAAATAAATAAATAATAAAAATATTATATTTTAGAAATCAATTTTGTTCTACAATTATATTGCATATTACATATTGCATAATTGCAAACAATAAAATTATTATAAATTCTTTCTTAATATTGTGACTCAAATATTGCCAAAGATAAACCTTTCTGACCAATCATATTCTTAATGATGGAAGCTGACGAGGCGGAAAGGGATACAAGTTTTTGTTGCAAATCAAGTTCAAACCATAGATTGAGTTTTTCTCGAGTTACGGAAGCAGTAGTATAGCGTTTAAGTGCCCTTAATTATACCTAGTAGTCGGATTCTCGAATCATCTTTCTTCAAGACAACTCTGATTATGCAACGATGCCGCAACTACCATATAATTATTTCTATGATGCAACAAAATCTGAATCAAAACTGAGGAAAATTTCAAATAAATCAACACAAATAGAAAATTTAAATTCTTCATGTACTATTTAAACAAATTATTTAAAAATAGTATTTCATTTAATACTTAAATTGTTTTAATTGTGTTTTATGTTTTTATGAATATTTTTACTAAAAATATTGTTTTATTATAACTGTATGTAAAGAATAAAAAAATATAATCAATTTACAATATTTAAAATTTTAAATATTTTATAAAATATAAAAATATTTTAAATAAAATAATAAATTTTAAATATTTTAAATACTTTATATATCGTCAATTTATAAATAATCGTTAACAATATTTCTAAAAACTTAGAATAAAAAAAAAATAATAAGAATTTCTTTCTCTTAACAATATTTTAGCGATATTATCGATATCTCAATCTATGGTTTGATATTATCGAAAACTAATTTTTTAGAATTTTATCATTTATATAATTTATAAATGCTGTGAAATAAAAGAAATTAAAAATCGCCATAATCAAATTTTTCATTCAAAGAACTAAAATTATTCAGAAGAAAAAAATCTCTTTATTCGATATTGTTAAACGTCAAGGATTTTTTCAAACGACGATAAACGTGTAGGAGTAAAACAAGTTTTACGACGAAATAATTTGGTGGCCTATAAACTGGCTATGAATGGTCACGTGTAGTGAATCTCGTTCGAAAACTCAAGCAGACGATGGAGAACGTTGAGTGTAGTATTCTCGTTACGCCGCACCGTCTTGCTGATATCGATCTGACGAGTTTCTCTCAACTTCTGCCGACAGCCGTGAAAAAAACGGAAGCACGCTGTATTAACAAACTCCGCCTTTGCGAGGCATTTCAGATCGATGCACCGGTAGTTTAGTAAGTGAATTTTCTATTTTTTTTCCTCTCTCACGACCTTCTCTTCGACTATCTAGATTCTTTGTGGATTGGTCACGCTTCGTTTGAGCGCGTGATGAATGCATCGATCGATCTCTGCGCCATCTTTTCGTACAATTTTTAGATAGCCTAAAAATAAGGATTTTTGTTAGGTTAGGAAGTGAGAAAATTTATTTGCAAAAATTGTGCGGTAAGTTTGAAAATAAGAATTGAGAGTTAAAAAAACTTGAAATAAGTTGAAATATTATTTAATGTCTAAGTGAAAAACAAATATTATTTACATATCGGATAACATATAAATAAAATATTAATAAGCTTAATGAAATATATAATGATTTGATTTTTTATATAAATGTTATGCTATAAATAATTTTTAATTATATTATAATTAATTTTTCAACATTATATATTTTTTTTTATACATATTTCTTTATTAAATTTTTAGATAAGTGGTACATTCGTTATATTTCAATTTCTTAATTACTTTATCTTTTTCTTCAATTATCAATATATTATATAAATACATATTTTATGTTATATAGATTTAAACACAGACATACAGATAATACAGATAATAAATTATACAAGATAGATTTTTTAGATATATCTTTTAAACAGATCTTTCAATTTTCTATTGAATCTTTTCTATAATATTTATAATAAAAAAAATAAATAAAATGTGAATATTTATCTGAGAAAATACATGTAGATAACGAAATGTTCAAATAACGGATCTTTCTAATGGAAATATTGCATTATTTGTACTGTATTACTACTATCTTCTGTATTATTTACAAATACTATTTTCTTTTATCAATAAAATAATATATATTAATATTCATTCTAAAATAATATATTTAAAATACAATTTATATATATATGTATCAAAAAAAATTATTTGCAATATCCTGTATTAGTTAAAAAAAATAAATATTCATTTATAATTATCTACTTCAAAAATCTATTTTCCCTAGTCTTGCGTAAAACTATATTACTGGCTGCAATGTATAAGTATATTAATAACAACCGGTAGATCGCAAAACTGTCTAGAAATTATAAGATACCACTATTATATCTATGATTTATGTCATACATATATTCTCTGTCCAACGACCGTTTAACTGATCACGCTCATTAATGGTTTTTAATGCTTCGAAATACATATTAACAAGTATAGAGCGTGTTTAATTATCGTGCAGGAACCGATTAATCAGAAACCCATTGCCCATTTTTAAACTTGGAAAATATAATTTATTTTATATAAATAAAAATCGATTACGATTGTTAAAAAACAAATTCGAAATATATTTAATTTTTGATAACGTTTAATTTGAATTTGATATTTAATTTGTTTCAGATCAAGCTGGAACGCGTGCTCGGCGTAACCGTGTCGAGCAATGCAGCCCTGGACTGCGACGCGACCAGTGAGCTAGTCGCCTATCCTGCCGGGTAAGTTTTAAACCAATCTCTTTTCCTTTCATTGATTTATTCATACATTCGTTCATAAGTATTAAAATATATGATGTATTATAATAAAGTTAAAAACATTATTGAGGAATTATAAAAATTGTCAACAATTACAATAATGGTTGCTTGAATTCTAATAAAATTATATATGTGACTTAATAAAATTATGGTATAATTTAATTCCATTATTTTAGTTTCATTATTGTCTCAGCGTTTAATATCATATAACCTAACTTAATCACAAAAATAATAAATAAATATAACAAGAACAAATAAGAAAGACACAAATATAATGAAATATATAATGTTTATAATAATATATAATTATATAATGTTTATAATTATATATAAATATATAATTGTAAAAATTTAAATTTTAATAATTTTTATTTTAATGAATCCAAACACGATATAAATCGGATAAATTTTTATTTTATCCTATTAATAATTAATTTTAATCATAAATATATAAACAAATATAAGGTAAATATGAATATGAACTTATTCGATTTACATTTTTAATTTTTTTTAATTATAATTTTAATTTCTTTTTATTAGAAGACTCATATATTGATACTAATTTTTAGAAATCATAGAAATTATAAAAATTTCTACAATTAAATATCTACACAATCTCAATCATCATTACTTGATCTATAATGCTTATAATTTTTATTATATTTATATTTATTCATCATCAAGTTTTATACATACTATTATCTGTACATAAATCGAATTCAGATATCGGTTTTTTTATATAATTTATCATAAATTACAATGAAAAATAAATTAAAAAATTTTATTATAGCAAATAATTATTAATTACTAATTTATTACTTTTTTATAATTCTCGCAAATAATTTTTACAAATTTTTATAAATTATAAATTAATTATTAAATTATTGAAAACAATTTATTAGTTGATATTTACATCGATTAATAATTCATTTACATACATGTATAATTCATTATTAATACTTAATTACAACATTTGCAAAATAGATAATACATAATAATTAGTACTTATGAACTAATGTATAGAATATTAATAAATTAATATTATTAATTATAAATTATAAAATTATATAATTATAAATTATATAAAATTAATATATACATTATTTTAACTCTATACTATATTAAAAAATATAAATAAAATTTTTTATGATATATTAATTCATAGAATTAATTTAATTAAAAATATGCATTTCCTTATTTATTATTTATACGTTATTGCATTTAAATCTTGCAACAAATTTTCGATTCTCAAGAAATGATTTAAAATATCTTGCCATCTTGTCGTAATTCGTTTCGCAATCAATAAGACGCACATGATTATTTGTTCCGAATATCGCGATGTTTCAACGTTACGATGAAATAAAATTGAATCTGACGAAGTTAGGTTAAGTTGATTTTAATTGAAGTTGTAATGGTTGTGCGTGAAACTATCGATTCGATTCGATCACGTCGTTACTGGCTGATTCGTTGCAGCATTAAATCATTCATCGATAACGACCGGTATCGATTGTGGAATTATAGTAATTGCTAGGTTAAGGAGGCGCAGAAACAGGTAAAAGGGAGAGTGGCGCTGCGCTCATCGATAAACCGTTGCACCTAGACCTTATTGCTTTCAAAACATCTTTTCTTACACTTTATTTTTATAACTTTTTTCCTTTGAAATCATACGTGAATAAGTACTTAACTGATAATTAAATTGCAATTGATAAATAGGATTTATAAGATTAATTTGATATTGAAATATTTTCAATTTCAACTTTTTCTAGGGATTTTTTAATGTATTTAGCTTTCATGTAGTTATTTTATGTATTAATTTTGATATATTTTGTGATAATTCGATTTAAAATTAATAAAAAATTTTTGCAAAACATGAAGTATATATTCAGTGAAATATTTTTCTTTATGTAAAAGAACAACGTTGCAAGAATATCATATATATATATATATATATATATTTATT